>NW_020884903.1:8335962-8661150 GCF_003945725.1 Corapipo altera | reverse complement strand
TTCTTTTTCTTTCTTTTTCTTTCTTTTTCTTTCTTTTTCTTTCTTTTTCTTTAGACACCTGTACCCAGTTCTCTGCTGAGGAGAATAGATGTACTTCCCTCTTTCATGGTAGTTCATGCTTTCCCTTGGTGCAGGGACAGGACACCCATGAAGTTTTCTCTGTGATTAAACTGTGGCACTGCACAGCCTGACTAGTTTAGCATTTGCTAAACAAGAAAGTAAGCTACTCTCTGGGGAAAAAAATAAACAAACCAAAAAGAAAATAGAGATATTTCTTTTTCCCAATCATTTACATCTTTCTGAGCAGCAGCACAACTCGAGCACGGCCTCTCTGGCAGTGTTGTTGTCTGTCACAGGTTTGTGAGTGGTTGGCCCTCATTAAGAAAGAAGAATTAAATTGTTCTTTGGCAAAAAATGACTCATAGTTTCTGGTGAAAATTATTCCCTGGTCTGGCTGATAGTCTGCCCAGTTCTCTGATTCCACATCAGAAACTGCTCTGAGGATTAGTTAAGCTGTCAGAACGGTGGTGCAGAAAGCAGTAGTTTTTGGCTCCCTTGTCAAAGTAAGTACCTATGGCAGAGAAATGCTGACATCTGCTAATATGCTCTCCCCTGTGTATCACCCACCTGCCCACAGAAAAATGTGCCCTCAGCCACCACTCAAGTGCTGGTATGACACAGCAGACACAAATTCTGACCATGTTTACTTAGATATGAGTTTTCCTCCTTAGCAAATCTGACTGCTTATCTAATGTTTCCACCAGGGAAGCCAGCCTGATCCTCAGGGATCCAAGGAAGATCCACAGGTCTTCAAGTGATCAAGTGCCTAAGAGATATAAACTGGTTCAATAGTTGTCTTGTTCTGCCTCAAGGTCACTGCTGGATTGTGCCCGATGTGTGATTGCCACATGATTGATGAGCGTGTGAATGGCATATGATGGGCCCGTATTGGGTGTGTGTTTGCTGTGTGATTGCTCCATGCCGGGCACGTGAATGTTGCACACTGGGTGAGTTGTGCCCACCTGCTGCATCAATGTGGAGGTACCAGGAGTCTGCACTGGCTACATCCCAGGGAAAAAGCTTTACTTCCCATGGTACTAAGGATGTACCTGCTCAGGGTGACCCTGAGGCAGAACAAGAGAACCATCAAACCAGTCTACTCCTCTTAGGCATTTGGTCCCCTGAGGAAGGATCCATGGACCCTCTATGGATCACTGAGGATCTGGATCCTGAAGACCCCTCTGGAAGAACATCCTGAACATTACAGAAGAGCCTGCTATCAGAGACAGCAAGCAGGGACTGGGCTGGATGTGCATAATCACCTTCAACTCCAGATGTGATTATGAAGGTAAATCCAAACACGTTTCTGTGCAAGAACACGAAGTTGGCTGGCAGTACAGGCAACAATTAAAAATTAGAACAGCCTCTATTGCAAGGCTCTCTCATGATGTCAAGATAAGACAGTTGACTCTTATTCCACAGTTCAGCTTAGACACTACTAGTGGAATAGCTTTCAAGGCTGTTTTATTCAGGTCCCTACTGGTCCATCCACAGGCTTTACTGCTTCCAACAAATGTACATGGCATTTGCCTGCTGTCCACAACAGCTTCTACCTTTGTTTTTAAGCCACCACATTCTTAAGAAATTTTTTCCAGGTCTGTAGATAAATTGGCTTGAACAAAACATCCAACAGCATGAGAGGTGGTGGAGAAGAAAAAATATTCTTGTCTTTGCAATAAACATAAGGGAAGATTGACAGCTCTTCCCTCCACCTCTCATCTCTCAGTCAATAAAGGAAGACAAGCATCCACAGAAAGAGATTCAGAGCATCTCCCTCTCTGCAGGGATTATATAGGTGTGTAAATTAAAAGCCAAGGCTCACTTTTTGCATCAAATCTCACAGTATAAACAATTCTCCTTTCTCTTCAGAGACAAAACAGAACTTAGATTTGTATGACCGAAGTAGATTTACAGTCATTTTAGGAGAGTTTGTTTTTTCTGGTGCTTAACTGCCCTTAGTACTAGAAAACCTCGCCTTACTCCATTTCAAATTTGTTTTGATACAAATTCTGAAACTCATTCTGCTCTTTGCCAGAGCAAAGAGCTCTTTTTGCTATGAATCCCTCGATCCATCAATCCACTAAATATGTCATAACTGTTGACCTCTTGGTCTTTTTTCTGTAGAACCAGGATGAGCCTAAGCCTTTACAATTTCTTTTCATTCAACCAAAATATTAAAAGGAGCACACAGCTTCTGGCTTTAGTGTGCTTCATGTGCACTCTCTGGGGGAAAAAAAAGCCACTTCTGTACATGATCAAGTAGCTACTGGGTGTGACCCTTGAATGCTGGTCAAATTTAGAAACGAAAAGAGACCAGTGACAACTCTTTTATCTCAATAATCAAGGAATTCTTGTTCATAAGAGCATGTATTCTGGTTAATAAGAGCTGTTTGAAAAAATGCTTTTCAAATTTCAGTTTTGAACTGCTGTTTTTGAGGGGTTTATAATTCTTGAAGAGGAGGGAAAGGGTGATAAATCGAGACCATAATTTATTGGAGATGTGTTATTTCATTTTCTTTTCCCCTTCTATTTGCATTCAATTCTTAGAATTCACACACAGTATTAATGGAAAGTCAGATTTAGCTGTGGAAGCACGACGCTGTTAAACACATGGTGTTTATTTCCATCTAGCGAACTCCATTGTATTTTTGGCATTAGAATATAATGTGCACAGAGAGTAGCCATTCTGGCAGAACTTGTCTGTAATTGCTCTAAACTTGTATAAATGGATCATAAAAAGCTTTTAAAGAAGACATTATAGTTTACTCTTTCGATGATACACGTTTGAGAAAATTCGTTCTTAACCAATAGAGTGCAGATCCTATTTGTGTTGAACCAGTTGAAATCATCATTTAATCAGGGAATCTATGGGGGTTTTTTGAGTAGGGTATTAATCTGTTAGTACTTCTAAATTAAATTATGTATCCTTTGATTCTTTTTTTTATCCTCGCCTTAGCATCTCTTAGTCATTTAATTCTGCAGAAGACAGACTTCTTAAAACAATGATTCAGACGTTAGCTCATTGTCATCACAACATTCTCCAGCTGACTCATTAGTCGTGACAATGCTATATTTTGACTACAAACCAAACATGTTTGTAGTGAAACAACCTGCATATATTCAGCAGAAAAGTAGCAGGTCGGCAATTAGTTGCGGTGAACCACACAGCTTTTATCTTACTTGTGCCCTTTCAAAGATATGTTTTTAAGATGCAGTTTAAATCTATTATTTATAGGGGGACTTGGGGAAGGGATAGAAAAGAGTTGTTGTGAAGAATTTTAAAGAGGTATGTATATCTTCACCTTGGTACAAGATTTTATAACAGAACAAACAAGCATGTCACTGATATTTCTTTAAAATATCCTCAGTGGTGCTGATTCACAAAGCATTTGTATTCTATATAGGAATATTCTTGCTCTGTCCTCAAGCAGCTTGTTCTGAGAAACACACATAATTTATCAGTGTTTGGAATCTACCTTTATATAACCTTGTATTGTTCCTGAATGTGTGAAGTTCTTAATAGAAAAGTGAATTATTTCTCATCCAAATGCCACATAGTAATGAATTTCTCTTAATATCTCATAGTTTTAGTCTATGCTGGCACCCTGAAGTGTCAATGAAGAAATGAAAGGGAGATTGTGGCTGTGGATTAAATGTAAATTATGTGTATTGTACATTTGGCAGCTTGTTTCTTCCTGTCCTAAATTGGTTCTATAGCAAGTTTATCACTACAGTCTCTGAATGACCTGTCAAAAAATTCATAGCGTGAAAATGAACTAATTAGTACTTTATCGTCTATATTGTATTTATTTTATGTTTTATTTGAGTTTGTTAAAAGGGAGCAATGAAATTATGACAGGTAGAAAAAACCTGTTACAGCAGTCATTTACCAAATATCCCTACAACGGTTCTTGTAAAGTTATAATTATGGTCACACACAGAGTGATGGCAACAAGGTGGACACTAGAGAATCTTGTAATATTAATGGCTTTGTTTCATATTTTTGCTTAGTAGGTATTTGTTTCCTGTTAAATGTGTATTACAGAAATTAAATGGAAAAGGTAAATAAAAAGGTACATAGATGAATGCAGACACAGATTGGTTCCATCTCTCCTTAAGAGTCCTCCTTTCCAATGGTAACTAAATGCTTGCTCATTAAATAATTATCTCACTTGAGATCACCACATTTATGTGGACTTGTCATCTCTGATTATTTGAGGTAATATATACATGTATTTATGCTAGCAAAGTTCTACGCTGTTGTAATGTCAAGAAATATTATGAATCATTAGACTAGATTGCATCATTTGATACAAAGAATATCACATTGAGTAATTTCTCAACATTCGAATATTAAAGCTATTGAAAACTAACTACGTATGCAAACACACAGAGAGAAAATAAAACCATAATATTTTAAGTAACACCTAGGTGGTTTCCTGCTGTACAAAAGATGAAGAAAAAGTACAGTTCAAGAAAACTTGTGGTTGATTTATTTTCATATGATGATATCATGATATCAGCTGAAATTCTGTATTGCAGTAGACATAGAATAATTTTTTGTGGTATACTTAAAGCATTGGAAATTACATGTCATTTCAAGGCAAGAAGAAAGTCAAGTAGAAATTGAAAGTGTTGTTTTAAAAAATATGGGTGAAAAATCTGTTTATTAAATCTAATGCTTCAGTATTATTAAGCCAAATGCTTAGTAAGGTGCTCAAAAGTGATGAGAGTATAATAGGATGTTAAGTGGTTCTGAGAAAAAAGTGATACTTAGCAATTTTTTTGAAGCATCAGCTGCATGTTGGTACTAGTCACCAATTTTGTATTAACTTAATTTTTTTCTCTCTCTCTTTATTTATCTCTCTGACAATGGAATAGACAATAGTAAGCCAATAGTTTTCCAATTAGAAAAAGCTATGGGGTTTTTTGTTTAGTTTTGTTTTTTTCTTAAATACTCCCCCTTTCCATGTATGTTTAGTTGGGTTTTTTTTTCTTAAATACTCCCCATTTCCATGTATGTTTTCTGTGTAGTAGTAAGTATACTGTGCAAAAAGAATCAGTTGCATTTGGTTGGTGATTCCCCAAAATTGTACCACTCAGAAAGGACTAAAGCTAGATGTTACAATTAGGTATTAGAGGTTTAGGACTCTCTTTTGGATGTTTTTTGGCAGAGCCGGGTTTTTTTGTTTGCTTTTTAGTTTCTGCATTTATTTGGAATGAGATGCCGCATTTAGGTAACATTGTTTACTATTACTTTTGGGGAAGGCTCTGATCACCAAGCTTCAGTTCTGACACTTCACAACTTGAGAAGTGGTAAGATTGATTATTTAATTCTTGTAGAGTCCTTCAAACACAAGTACTGTACAAGACCTAAAAATTAATAACCTCATCTGTCATAAAAGAAATACTTGCAGGGTTTGAAGCATTGTACTTGTAAAATATGGTTGTTACAATTTTCAAATATTTTTGTTTCTTTTGTAGCTTAATCATTTGCAAAAGTCATTTATGCCTAAGAAGCCATTGCTCCTTACACTAGAGATCCATAACGTCAGCATTTGTAAATGTGATTTCTAAGCCCAGCACTTGTAAGCAATAGTCTTACTGGAGGGAGTGCGCACTGGGTTATCATTCAAAAGTGCTCAGATATATGTCAATAACCAACCATGTGAATGGAAAGAACAACATTTATCTACTGATGGCAGAATTGAACTGGCCTAGAGAAAGTGAACAAAACTATGCTGTTTTATCCTGGATGTGGATAAGCTTTTATAACACTTTGAATACACACTCTTTGCAAGTGGAAACATATTTCTGTATATCCCTGAAATTCATCTTATATTTATAGTACCAGTTACAGGATGATTAAGTAGAGGTAAATTTCTTCCAAGAAAGATGAGTTTAGGAATAATTTTTAAAGTCCTTTGCCTCTTAAAAATAGAAAACTAATTGAAAAATCCTGCAAAGACTTGAAAATGAGATGTATCTGTTCTGTAGTTTCCTGTGTTGATATTGATTATATTAATAGTGTGTTATTATTTTGCTGTTAATTCAGTATGCTTCAGTATATTTTTGCTGTAATAAAATGTATGTACCTTCAGACTTAACATTTTGTGGAGAAAATAAACCAACAATTGGATGCCAAATGAATATAATCTCTTGTTCTAGCACTAGGAAGGACTGGTAAGTTTTGTGCTTTACTAGATCTCCATATTAATGCAAATTTGTAACCTCCAAATTTGTGTTTACTCATGTGAAGTTCTTTAAAAATGCTGACCACTGAGTTGAATAGCTAATTGCAGATTAATCTTAATATGGGCCCAACCTGTAACTGCTGGAATGACTTCTTCTGATATCATCTGAAGATGAAATTCTAGATAGATTTAAGTCCATTTAAGAACTTTTGAGCTTGTTCCTGAGCAAATCACCTTATTTCTAGTTTTTGGAGGCCTCATAATTTTTGTGCATTTCCAGAGAGGCACACAAAAGTCTCATTTTTTCACAGAAAACAGATTGATTACTTAAATTGGGTATTACAGCACTTCCTAGCATGCCCTGATCATCTTTCATCTTATTAAAAAGATGTTGAAAAATAATTTATGATTTAGTTGCTAACAGATGATAAAATATTCATTTGAGATAATGGCATGATCAGATTACATTTTATTGCTCTCTGTTTATTGGTCTTGATAAAGGGACAGTAGATTAATTATAACTCTCTTTTACCATCTCGGTAACATGAAGAAATATCACTACTGAGAAAAGAAATTACTTCATTCAGAAAAGAGCCTTTTAGTTTTAATTACATAATTTCAGGTAATAAAAGGAATAGGCATGACTATTCTGTGTCTCATATAACTCATTTTGAGATTGTATCCCATCTGGCTTTGGAAAAATGAGCAAATATTTTAAGGTGAAAGTAAAGTCTTACTGTGTTATTCCTTCTTCTTGTACTTAGGAACTCAGGAATCAGAAACTTACCTTTTTTTTCTTTTTTTTTTTTTTTGTTTTGTTAAATCACTGAGAGTTTGAGGTTAAATCAGTTTTCAGATGTAAATAAGATGATTATAGTTAAGTGCTTAATTTCACTCTGCAAGGTTTCTTTTTCCCTGCGTCTTTTCTGGTCCTTCTCTCCTCTTAACAAAATAAAATACAAAGATCGAGTGAATGTTACTGCTGATGGAAGATGTCAGAATGACAGCCTTAGAAAATGAGGGCCTCAATTATCCTGAGAAGATGGACAGCACGGACAGCACCACTGCAAGCTGCCTTTCACTGAACCTGGATTGAGCACTTCTAGGGATTAGATAACTGTTTAATCTCAGGAGCTCTGAGTTTTGCAGCCTTGCTGCTGAAACTGCTGAGAAGGGAGCCAATTAGTGGCATTGTGAGAGCTTTGTATTGTTTTAAATGATAGACATATATCTTTGCTACAAACTAGTCTGAGAGCATCATCCCACACACGCCATCACACATGTGACAGCTCTCAGTTGCACACAGCTGTGTATGATGCTTTGGTGACCTCCAGGTGAAAGGTGCTTTACCAACTCATCTGACACTGGAGTCACATTGTCTCCCTGATCTGAGATTCTCATCTGTTTTTGAATTGTGGATTCTGGAATCTTGATCCAAATGAGAGATAGCAGCACTTACCTTAAGAAGGAGCTCAGGTTTCAGAGCATCATAAAAAGAGGATATGCCACGATGTTAGTATGCTAGTCCTTAAATTGATAGTAACTGGTGTAATTACTTTTACAACTGTTTGGGCAGAGTTCCAGCCACGGTATCTCAAATATTTATATATAGTCTATATATTGGGAAACCTAGAAATGCATTGGACATGACACACCACTGGCTGGCAGGTGGCTTTTGAGTTAAACTGAATTAAAAAAAAGGAGTTATAAGGCACCGCTTAGTGCTTTATGAAAATGCTTCCTTGAAAGGTAAGTTCCTCTTGCCCAAACTGCTCCTGGAAGTAGAGCAAGTGATAGCCCCCACTGTGCTCAGATAGGAGGTGAAATGGGGAACCTGGTACTGTGAAGGGGCTGGAGGCTGGAGGCAGAGGCAGAGGCCTGTGTGAATGAGCTATACCTTTTTTTTTTTCTCATGGAATACAGTATTTGCAGACAGTATTTCCAGATCTCTTATGAAATTCAAATGGGAAAAAGCCCTGAAGCAAGGGGCTGTGACTGAGTGGAAGTAGCCTGGATACTGCAGACTGGTAGAACACATCTACTTTGCTGTTTTTTAACTACCAAAGAAAAAGGTGGAATATATATACCATGAGAGTTTTTTTCTTTGATTGGCATGGTTTCTTTCTTTTTTAATCTTGGACTGCACCAGCATCTGTGAACTTCACCGAGAAAGTATTTCAATTGCTATGCTTGAATTTTTCTTCCTATTTCTTTTTCTTTTACAGGTCATTAAAATCTGTGTGCAGGTAGTAGAGTCTAGAGGTCACTTCTGTGCTGTAGGGCCTAAACTAGCTTTTATACTCTTTATTGGATGCTGCTTGATATTTTTTGCTGAGGAGAGGTGATAGAGAGGAAGAAGATGAAGAGGAACATAAAATTTTGATATACTGTTCATGTTATTCTTCTTAAAATAAACAATATCAAATTTAAAAGGCCAAATCATATAACATAGCTGAGATCAGATGAGGAAAACATGAACTGAATTATATTCAGACTTGTTTATAGACAATTGAGATTGTCTGGAAAAGCAGACTAACTGTTAATATTGTGTGTTTAGAGAATAATCTGATTGAATAATGAAATATGAAAGTATACATTGGAGAAAGGAAATGTAAAAATCTTTTTTTTTATGTTGTAAATTAATTACTGTGAGTAATTTTCAATTAAGTTAATAAACCAGTTGCTTTTTAGGAGTTTTTGATGACCCCAAATACATTTGAAAAATGGCAGAAACATTCAAAGCTGTTGTTACTTTCTTTGTTTCAACTGGAAAATGACAAGGAGTGATGTTTGGGTCATGCTATTTTATTTTTCTGTTTTGTCTTAAGTCTCTTATTTCTCTCTTTCTCTCCCCATCTCTTATTGATGCATCACTGAAAGAGATGGTGGAAAGACAATTTCTTTGTTCAGGAGAGTATTGGCCTGGGAGCACAGTTTTGAAGAAACACCAGGAGGAGTCATGTGGAGAACATCATAGACTTTATATATCAGTGTCAAACAAGAATGAATAGCACTATACAGAAACCTACCCAAAATACTGGTGATAGAGAAAGTCTGTCAGAAGAAAGTTTCTTCCTTTTGCTTTTTGTTGTTGTTGTTGTTTCTGGTTTTGTCCTGTTTTGTTTTGGTTTGGTTTTTTGCTTTGTTTTGTTTTGCTTTGCTTTTGCTTTTTGTTTTTTTTTGCTTTTGTTCATTGGTTTGCAATTTTTTTGGTTGGTTGGTTGGGTTTTTTTTGTTTATTTGTAGTCAAGAAAGCTTAGTTACTTCTCCTTTGCCATTGTTAAGGGTTTACTTTAGCACTTTGGGAATTACTTTCAGTCATGTTTTCTATGCATATTTGATTTCATTATAATCGTATCCCATTCCTAACTATAAATATAAGTCAGCATGGGAGATCCAAGAAGAAACATACTAACTTTAATACCAAATTTTAGAAACTGATAATTGAGTGGGGTTTTTCAGAGGAGATATCTGAGCTGCACCTGGACAGTAAAAGGGGATATGTCTCTCAGGAATTTATACATAGTATTTTTTCCTATTGCTGTGTCAATAAGAGAACATGTATGGGGACTGATGGTGTCATACTTTCAAGAATATTTGTTAGAGCCAGTGGTTAATTTACTCAGCAGACAGAAGGGCTAATTAAACGTAGTGGAAGAAATCAAGTTGGCAATACTGTTCTTGAATCCTAAAATACATTAAATGTGAATCTTATCACTGGAAGATAATACAGTTTTTAAAAGTTCATATTATTTTAGAGGCTTTGTGAGTCTTGTTTTCTGATTTGTGCAAAGAAAGACTTGTATATAATTTAGCAGCGGATCAATAGATGAACTTGGAAATATCTTCTACAGATTAGACGGAATACCTAAATCCATCTAATTAACAGCAACAACCAAGTAACTGGAATGAAAAAACATACATTCTTTAAAGATGTAATTCATACACTCAGAAATTTTAGTTTACACTATTCTTATTCTCTTCTGTGTGTTGTAGTTCAACTCCAACTGGCAACTAAATGCTATGCACCCACTCCCCCTTCCCCACCCTGCTGTAATGGGGAGAAGAACTAGGAAAAAAAGTAAAAATATCTCAAACCTTGTGGATTGAGAGAAGAACAGTTTAATAATGCAAACAAGGTAAAAAAAAAAATACTAATAATAGAGAAAAATAAACCCCAATAAAAAAAAAAAGTGATGTATAATAAAATTTCCAGCCAGTGACTGATGCCCAACCCACCCTCAAGAAGCCATCATCCCCTTCTGACCAACTCCCCCCAGTTTATGGACTGAGCATGATGTTTTATAGTGTGAAACATCCCTTTGGCCAAGTTCAGGTCAGCTGTCCTGACCATGCTGTTTTCCTGCTTCTTGTGCAATTGCTCCCTGGCAGGGCATGAGACAGTGAAAAGTCCTTGACACAGTGTAAATGCTGCTTGGTAACAACCAAAATATCAGTGTATTATCAAAATTATGATCATACTTAATCCTAAGAACTGCACTGTACCAGCTACCAAGAGGAAAATGAACCCTAACCCTATCCCAGCTGAAACTAGGACACTGGTTTTTGGGTTTTGTTTTGTTTTTCTTTTTATGAGCAGACAATGTAGTTTATGTTGCACTACATTTAATTCACCATGACTGAGAAGAAGGTTTTCTAAAATATTTTCTTCCATGGAGAAATTTTTTCAAAGAGAGTTTGACATAAAAAATGTGACCTACTTTATTAAATTTTTCAACATCATCCGGGTGTGTCTTGGTAACAGGTGAGGGAATGCAACATGAGGAGCTGGAAAGTGGTGTGATGCACTTGAAAAAGTTCTCTGTTCTCTACAACAGAGGAAAAAAACGGTCTAAGTCTTCTCCACCTATATTCACCCAGACAGTAATCATGTTGTGCAATGGCACTCAGGTTGATGTCATCATCTAGTGATATGACATTGGCATGAACTGGACAGGGATGGACATAATCTCACTTCTCTCATCTGGAGAGAGTACAGTAAACCCAAATATTCTAGTCTTAATAAAGTAAATCAGATATTTTCATGTCAGTTTCTCTTTGAAACACCTTTCATATATTTCCATGTGAAATGTAGACATTCCTGAAACTGTGAACATTTCCAAGGAACAGGCAAAGGATTTCTTGCTCCGTTTGATTTTTTACAATAAGCTAGGCTTGGTATAGCCAAAAAGCCATGTCCTCAAAAGCAAGACTAGAAAAACATAGTGGCAGGAGATTTAACATGTATAATGTCTGGTCAGATAACTAGAAAAAAAATCTTATAACATTAATATTCTAATCAAACATTTAAATACCTTTAAAGCCACTCTTCCATTTTTCATGTATAATGGCTGGTCTTTGGTCTTGTTAAAAGTGGTTACTACATTTTTTTGAGACAAGAAATTTTCTTTAATTTTTTAACATAATTTTATATATAAAAATATAATAATTTAATATATTAAAAATAATTTAAAATTTAACTTTTTAAATAATTTAAAATAAGTAAATAATTTAAAATCATTTAAAAATAATTTATTATTCAAGTTTTTTTACACTTGTAGAGAATTTCTATAATTCACATGTGTATTTTATGTGTTCAGAATTTCCATATAAGATTACTGTGAGCTTTCCTAGATATATGAGTATAAAAGAGATACTATTTTAAATAAGACTGTCTAAAAGATAATGTTACTGTTTCACAACATCTGTGAGATTTCAGAATTTTTTTCGTCCTATACTGTAAGTGACCAGACAGGCCTCTGATTTTGAAGAATTCTTAATTGGAAAAAGCAATGCTGCATTCTGGAAAACACCTATGAAAAAATTTCACTGGATAATTTTTAATCAATAGTAGTCTTACAGTTCAAATTACATTTGTGTCAGGGAGTCATCTGCAGTGCCTTGAACAATTGACCTCTCAATACCAAGTAGGGGCCATTGCCTGTAGTTGTTGGGGGTTTTTTATGTTGCTGATATTTTGTGTTCAAGCTATGCTGTCTTCTCTCCTGGTAGAAAAGTCCCCATACTTGTGAAAATGTAGACCAGTGCCATTCAGCTAATATTTTTTCTATACTGACTTTACATGTGTGTCATAGCAAGATTGTAAGTCTCACAAGACATAAAGAGTAATGGTTAGATGCCAACTAAGTTGACATCTAATTGGGTATGGTGAGGCACTGGAACAGGTTGCCCAGAGAAGCTGTGGATGCTCTATCTCTGGAAGTGTTCAAGGCCAGGCTGGTCAGGGCTTTGAGCAACCTGGTCTAGTGGAAGGTGTCCCTGTCCATGGTGGGGGATTGGAACTAAACTATATTTAAGGTCTTTCCAACCCAACCTGTTCTGTGATTCTATGATTCTATGACTTTTGCCTTGTATTACACCTCAAACAAAAAGTGGGAGAAAAACAAACAGAAAGTTTGGGTGGTAGTTTATGAAAAGTTGCTCTATATTTGGAAACATTTAGAAAACAGTAACCTCATCAATCTTTGAGTAGTGAAACATGGCATTTCCCTTTTAGGAACTGCTAGTTAATGTAATGTCTGAGGAAGAGATAGTAACTCCCAGTGGTGAACTTCCTATGCTCCTCACATAATAAAGACAAGAGGAGTGCATTCGTTGTTATTGCTATTGGCAGGGGAGCAAAAAAAATGAAGAAAGCTTATATTTTGTTCAGAGAACAAAAACATTTTACGTGTTAGATGGAGCAAAGCAGTGTAGACTTGCAAGGTTGATTTTATTTTTGTTGTCAGCATGGTATGCAGTACGACAGGTTCACAGAAGACTGCCTATATTAATATAGGCAGCTATTCCTCTTACTATAGTAATAGGATAAATATTGCTTTGAGTGGAAAACTGCTGTATGATTAGAAAGACACAGTCTGTAATCATGCTTAGCTGGATGAACATCTCTTCTGCTTGATGGTCTTCAAGAAGGCAACTGGTTGAGGTTAAAGAGGTTTCAGAGTGTGAATGGATAATTAAGACAATTTGCCATCTGCCAAGCAGGAAAAAGAACAATCAAAATACAATTATATACTCCAACGGGGTAACATAGTAATAGCTGGCAGCAATTATACCTGTTGTCCCAGTGATTATTATTTCATTGGGCTCACAACTAAAATGATTGCTTGTGGAGAGAGAAGTGTCGATTCTGAGTACAGAAACCTGATGGTACATATAGGCAGCTGCTATCCTTTTATCACAGATGAGAAAAAGGATGTGCACAAAAGAAAATGCAATTTAATTAGATTCTGTTGGAGAAGCTGGTCTATATCTCTACTTTTACCTTATCAGTTTATTTATGTAAAGATACTCCTAAACAGTTTTAATAGCAACAATAACTCATAAGGTATTTAAAATTGAGGTCAACTTGATTAATATTCAGCCCTGATAGACTGTAGTGTGACCCAGACCATGTACAATAACCAAAATGTGAAATTAGAGAGCACTTAAGGAACTAACTTTTACGGCAGATATAAGCTGGACTCTGTTGTGCATCATTAGCAGAGGTAGTTTTTTCTGTATCAAAATTTAAGTTTCAAGTTGATTGAAGGTGGACATTCAGAAAGAGACTTCATATTGCAAACTTATGCATGCTGAAACAAAGGGAAATGCTCAGAAATTTACTGAATTTAGTGCTTCTGAGATGGCTGGCTTTTCAAACCAAACACAATCTCTAAACCTATTGCACCAGGAAATCACAGCAGCAATTGCTGAGTATAAACAACCACCACTGAATCATCATTTCTTCAGATAAGAGATATCAGAAAAGCTGCAGGTACACATGGCTGGATGTGAGTAAAAGCATAACTGCTGCTTGTTCCTTTTGCACACTCCCCCAGAATGGAAAGTATCTCTCTACCAGATTGAGTAGGAGGGAAGGGAATGGACACTAAATCTGTGCATTAGTTTTAGTGCTGTGTTTAAATTTCCTTGTGGTGCACTATGAAAGCTATTAGATGTCTTGGCACACTCTAAGATTGCATGGAAGGCAATGTAATGCAACATGATGTATCATTAATCTACTATACCATGTTAAAAAATCTAAAATAGAAATATGCTTCTACCTTCACTGTATAAATGATCTTTGGAAAAGATCAGCACATTATCCACAATTTCAGCACCTGGATGTCTCTAATGCAATAATTAATGACTGTGGCTTTTGACCATCTGTTTTACAAGTACTGTGGCAGGAATACCTGCTACCCAACACTAAAAGTGGGCTAAGGAAAATAACTTTTTTTCAGACCAATCTTCCTATACATCTTAAGAAAAACATTGTTTATGGAAGCTTAGAACCCTGTATTTTTTTAGATGTGCATGTCTAAATACTCATAAAGAAATCTACCATATAAATATTAAATACTGATGAAGATTCTGAAGGAGTCATTAAAGTCAAACCTACATTTCTTCTTTTGTTGTCATGGCTTTCAGATTCCATTGCAAATCTTAGACGACAGAACCTGCCATTACTGGCCTTCAATAAGGGTAATTTAAAGTTATGATAAAAAAGGTCATGGACCATCTTTTACACTGAAGAGAAAAAGTATTTCTTCTTTCAAATAGTAGATAATATCTTTGCTGCTTTGGAAATAGAGGGTACATTTAGGCTTCCCCTTTCTCGGATATAGAATGTGTATGCATGTGTATGTATAACTGCATGGTAAAAGATAGAGCATGTTTATTTATTTTTAACTTGGAAAATTTCTACTGAACATAGTGTTGTGTTGAAAATTTTTTCAGTATTCAGATTTGACTGTCAAATATTTTATTTCCAAAGATGTTTTTAGTATTCATGTGCTTCTAGTCTCTTAAAATGGGGTAAAGGGAAGATGAAATGATAAAAATAATTGGGAATCAAGAGGCAGCAGCCTCTTTAGACCTGCTTTTTGAACCTATTGACCTGCATTCCATACAGATGGAATTCTATCAGTTTTATTAGTGAATTGTTTTCTTTCTTACTGATATTTGAACAAGGTGCCATTCAGAGGATGTATCCAGTGAAAACTTCTATGCATTGACTGATCACTTTTGTGGGTGCTGTAAAGTGATCTTATTTTCCAAAATAACTGTTTTACTGTATTAGAATCAGGACCTCCTCCCAGTCACACACATATTAAGATGAAGTTATTTAAAATTTAGCAGTGTAGAAATATTTGCCCATAGACTTAGCTTATTTGTACTTTTCATGTTTCTTACATCAATATACTTATTTTTTTCTGTCCCTTCTGCAGACATTAATTAATGTGTACACTTGACACAGAATGGAATTAGTGTTGTCCGTCATTCAAGTGATTTTTTCTTTTATACCTAAACAGCTTTGTCTTTTTACAAAATCGTTCAAAAAGAAGTAAAGATTCTACATTATATTAGATATAGTTTTATATATTTGGGGGTTTTGGCACTGATCATGCTACTTGATTATCTTCTGCTGAATTTAATCTAAGACTTTGTTATTTTCTATATTACATTTACTTCTGCTACATCATACAGAGAAATTACCATTGCTAATTAATTCACACATGGTTTCTTTTTTATTGGTTTGTATCTCTTCTGTTTCGATGTTTATGAATAATTCTTTAGCCTGTTTTAATAGTTTTGCAGTGAAAAAATGTAGTCCTGCTCCACTGTAACAAGTTTCAGATATCTTTTCCCTTGTTCACCAAGGAGGTGGAGCAAAACCTGTGGATATGTTTATAGCTGAAGGCAATCTCTTTCTCATGATTATTATTATTATTATTATTATTAGGTAAACAGTCCATTTATTTATATTAACTTTCAAGTAAGCGTAAAGACACTGGAAATCTGTAACGTTTGTCTTGCAAAGGGTCTGCTGGGATAGGCTGGATTTAGTTTGCTATAAGATGGGAAATATATGCCTGAGCCCAAGTCTGGGGCACCACTGCTGCTCTCCTTCATGAAGAACTTCAGCGTAGTTTCTTATTTTTCTCTCTCTCTTTTTTTTTTTTTTTAATCCTTAAATTTACATTGTCAATGCAAGCTTTCAAAAATAGTGATTTATGGGTGTTTGATATCTTGTTTTTATTCCATTTATTTAGTTTGACCCCCTTTTTTTTACAATATCTGTTCTATTTAAGAAATTAGAACAACATTAGGAAAACAGTAAACCAAACAAGATCTTAACAAATATCTGTGACTGTAATAAATTGCTAACAATATTTTTCAGCGATTCACAACAACCTGTTTTTTTTTCTTTTACAGCATCCAGATTATCTATACATGTTACATCTGCATATTCAAAACCGTGCATCAAAATATTTTGCCAAATTATTTCTCCAAGGGATTTCTAACTTTCACTCTTTATAAAAAATCATTATTTAGTGGACACTGGCTCAGCAATCCACTGTTGACAGTGCACAAAACACATTGTGCACTGCTACTCTCCAGGAATTGGGCATCATTCTTAGAAACAGAAAAATAATATTTGTATATCTAAATTTAAACCTTTTTTTATGGAAATGTGGGTTTGTATTCAGGAAATTAGTTTAGGAAAAGTCGATGTGAGCTTTTATGGAAGAGGAACGTGATTTTATTATGCAAAATTTCATTTTATCATGCAAAATTTCATTTTATCAAGTCATACTCCAACACCTACTAAAACATGTAGATCCAGCTGCTGTAGAAAGGATCACTTGTGTGCATCACATGACAAGAAATGTCATCTACTAAGCCTTGACTGTGTGTCCTGGTTTTGTCTTGACTGCTGATAAAAAACAATTTTTGTACAGATAATATATACCCTCTTAAACAAAACTTTTATTACTGTGTGGTCCTTTTGTCTCAGAATTTTGTTTCTCTTGTCTTTCACAGATTTTTATATCTATACTGCCTACTGTAGCTAGGGTAGCTGATGACAATATCAACACAGGGAACCTGCTCTCAGAGCTTGTCTGAGGGCTGTTACCTGCCACAAAAAAAATGTGTATAAGTATGTATTTTTAGAATCTGAATTCAGGTATTGCTCTTGTCTAGCAATCTCATAGCGGGTCTACAAACTCTGTATCATCTAGACCATGACCTGATTTCTGAATTCTCTTTTCTCATCATTCTCTTGCTTTCTAGATTCAGCTCACATTGACTTAATTCTAGGTTTTGGACTGAGTGTTCCTTCCACTTCAATTCTAGTATAAGTTATTATGTTCTGGTCCTCCTTGCTTGAACTATTTGATTCCAAAAAACCAAATTAATTGAATTCCCTGAGACTAGAGAAATCGAGGGAGCAAATACCAAACAGAAAAGGGAAAAATAACTATAACCTGAAGTTCCACTAAACGTTATTGTTCACTCTATAGAGTTATAATACTAATAGTTTTCATTTCATGTTTCTTATCCACGTTATTAGTTGTTTTGATTATTCTTCTTACAGAAGGTGGAATTCCTACCAGAAAATTGTTTTTTCTTTGTCATTCTACTACTCAAGAAGTTCACACTTTCCTGAATTTAGCCTTCTAAAACCTTTATGAAGGAGAATGAGTGTTAGTATCTTCACTTAAGAGAGACACATAAATCAACTCAAAAATTTGTGATGATATTAGGAATAGAGTCTATACGACATAGACATAAGACTCTGTCACTAGAAGTTCATTCCTTTTTCGGAAATTAGTAGGAGTTATTGGGGCCTGCAGTCTTTCCTGTTTCTGAATATTGATGGTGTGGTAAAGCTTGCTTTGAATATACCCTTAGTCTTTGGTCTTCCTACTTATGAATTTTGCCTCAAGTCAGAGTGGGTCAGATGAACTCTTACTATGGAGAAGTGACTCCCGTAATACAGCCTCTTTATAGTTCTGTTTCTATAACTTATCTTTTGTTCCTTGCAGCAGGAAGAGCTGATCAGTAGATAGGAATGAGAAACCTAATTGTGATAAACTAATTGCATGGCTAGTGGAATTGAAATACCAGAAAAAGAAGAAAGAAACAGAAAGAAAATAAAGGGTAATACATAAATAAACAAAACACTAAAAACTAAGAGTAACTGAAGAAGTAGACAAAGCTCAAATTTTCTGCCTTTAGGGAGAAATGTGATAGCTCCATGCGATAAGTATGCATGTAAATTGTAGGCTGCTCAAGTATTACAGTGATATAAAACTGTAAACCAAAGAAAATACTTGGTATGTAGCCTCAGTTTTTATGGTGCTCAGAAATCTTCCTGAATCTAATTTGACTTTTTTTCTCTCCTCATTTTGAAAGCATCCTTTTCTAATGTAGGCTCTTCTTTGACACATGGAAAAGCTCTAGTCTAAGTGTCTAGGCATAATTCAGTTTTCCTTGGCTTATACTTATCTTAACAATATCACAGTTGACAGTTTTCCTTTCTGTGATTTATACCTGTGTTTTAGGCTTTTTATTACACCATGGTGTGGGGTGGTGACAGAGACAGGCTAAATGAGTTTCACACAACTTCCATATCTGGAAGCCTATTCTATTTTTTCACTTTTTTTTTTTTTTTCTACCAAGGCCCAGATTTCTTTATCTCTTTTTGCAGATACAGAATGAACATCCCCAGCGTCAGCACTATATTTCCTTCTCTCCCAGCTTATCACCCTCTTCTCCCATCTTTCATCAGGCCCTTAATGATAGCAGAAAAGAAATCTGAATATTTATTTTACAACGTTAAATTTACTTATTCTATTTTCTATTTTGTATGTGCATGTGTAATTACCTCACAGGTAAACTACTTAAGTCAAATTGTATTTTAAAACAAATAATAATGGTTTTTAAATTATGTGATACTAGAAAGCCTCTACATGTTTTATTTGAAAAGACTATCGTGGTTAAGGAGAACATGTAGGTGGGTGCTGGAACATTTGAGTCCTAACCTTGCATAAGCATTTGCTATAGATGTGTGAGGCAGCCTGGTCTGCTTTCAGGTTTATAGAAGATTTGGTAGACAAGTTTGCTGGTTTTCTCATGAAACTGCTGTGATATTCTGGGATCTTCGCTGAAGCAGGTCATGTCCCTTCATTTTTTTATATACTTAAATTCAGCTTTAACTTCACAAAGTTCTTTTTGACTTTTCCTCTTTTCTGTGTGCAGCCTTCTTTGCGTCTGAGTGTCATTTTCTATCATTACCTTTCCTTCAGGTAGAAGGTAGAACTTTTGTTGGATGTATATCTGCTTTTGAAAAAATTCCTTTTGTGGAATTAGCAAAGGAATTAAACTGTGTGCTAAGAATGCATCCTTGAGGAAAAAGCAAAATTGTTGGAGTTTTAGCCCATTCTTGTTCCTAGATGTGAAACTTAAAGATCATTTCATCTAGGGCTTAATTATCTAGTACTTACAGTGATCCAAGGAGTACCCCACAATCTCACCCTAGCTTTGCATTTGTACCATACCTGGATTCCAGGATAAAAGAAAGGAAAGTTAGCATCCATTCTGGTAAAGGCTAACCCTGTCCAGAGGAGATTGATCTCAGCCATACTACACAGTGATTGAGCTTTGCTCTTTTCTGAAACACCAGCATCGAGGGATCAGAAGCAAATGCGGAATTTGTTTGGTAAACTAGGCATATCCTGTGTTTACACTATTCTCTAGAAAATCATATTTAAGCAGTATGAGACATCCACTGTTTAAGCAGATAAAGTTATATAAGTTTACACCATGTTAAAATATGGTAGAGTGTACCAGATCACTCCACTGAGAATGAGCTGTGATTGCATTGTGCTGTGCACAGTAAGTTCACTTCTCTTGTGTTTTATATTGCAAGGAACTTTAGCTTTGTGGATACAGTTGGTGTAAATCTATTCATTCTAGTACTTAATCTGGTCAGAGCAAATATATTTTGTATACAGTCTGTGTTAGAGCTTAATTCTTGCAATTATTTAGAGTAGTATAACTCATTGCAGGCAGTGTGTGAAAGTCATGTAATTAATCTCATTACAGCCCTCCGTGCAGTCTATACAAATCACACATTACAACATTTTAATTACATTGTCAGTCTGCATTGCACAGAGTTTGTGAAAATCTCAAGGTTATTTAACTCTTAGTTAATGATGGTAAAAATTTGTACCTTTTATGTCTGGACACAAGAAACCCAGTCTCGCCTAATGTACTAGGAAATGTACTGATGTTTTTTTCACATGGGCAAGTTAAATAGGACATTATAATTAGAAAGCAATGCTCCCAAACCGCGAATACAAATTTTATAGCCTCAAGGACCAAAGGTCCATGTATCTAAATATAATTTTTGAAATATATGATGGTAAAGTGATTGTTGCTGAAAAAAATATTTTGCTTCTTTACAGTAGAGGCTAAAATCTAGAAACTGAATTTGAATGTCATTATCTAATCCATATGGTATTGCTGTGAAGCACACACAGTTCTCGTAAGCAAAGGAAGGTTTATAGAGGACTTTTGAATTACGCTTTGTGTGCAGCAATGATAAATATGCATGGATAACAGACAACAACATGTAAAAGATTTTTTAGTCTTAAAGTTGCTTGCAAAATCAGAGTACGATTCTGATTGCTCACAGGCCAATGCATCAGTAGTGACAGTGTTATGGGAGTGAGTTCTATGTGTTGTGAAATAAACACTTGCATTTCTAGCCTTCCTCTCTCTACAACAAAACAATTACTGCAGTTTTGATTGGTTTTTACTTCATTTCTAAATGAGAAAACTCTTCTAAGGGAAAGTAGGTCTTCCTCATTGCATATCTGTGTTTAACGACTACTGCAACAAGACTAGCTTCTGTGTTGTTTTTACATGATGCAGGCTCACTTCCACGGCTAGTTTATGACAATATATACCGAGGAGTCCTTGATCTGGAATTTAGTCTGTACTTTGAGGTCTCACACTACGCAGTACGTGCAGAACCATCCCTGCCATGACTTCCCCAAATACTGTAGGTATCAGTATACAGCCTTCATCCAGTATCTCAGTGATTTCATATCATTAGACTTTGTATATTTCTTAAAAGAAGAACACATGACATTTCAGCAAAATAAAGACTTTTTAAAAACTTTGTAAAAGGTACTGTAAACACGAACTCACCTTCGATTAAAATTGCAGTGGAAAATCTGTGAACAGTTTTTGTTTTGCTATTCTGTTTTTTCTGAAACTACCTCTGAATCTTCACCATAAGCCAGACACAAATTTATGGAGGTTCATTATAGAGCTTTAATAGTACTTGCAAGGAAAAACAAAGGGCTATTTGAATGGGCTAAGGTGATTATAGTTCTTCTCACATGTCTCTGACTCCAATTTCACGGAAAAAAATACTTCTCTGCAGTGTAGTTGAATCTATCCCTAAAAGCTTCAAGTGGTACCTGCCATGTGTCTGGAGAAGTTATAGCAACTGAGGCAAGTGGGAGACCCGTGAGATGGAAGAAAGCAAAGTATACAAGTAATTATGAGATTTTAGCTTTCATAGGTTTTACAATTGCACATATATCATCATGTAAAGACCCTTCTTCAAAGTGAATGGTGGCTATAGGAGTGCAGTGGTTGTCATTCTCTTTGGTAGGTTTTTATCACATGGTCTGAAGGCACCAAGATAACAGTGTTCCCTTGTAAAAAAACAAACAAACAAACCCAAACTAAACCAACCAACCAACCAACCAAAAAACCCAACAAAAAAACCCCAAAACAAACAAACAAACAAAAAACCCAAAACCCCAAACCACAAAACAAAAAGCAACAACAAAAAAAAGCCATTTCTCAAAACAAAAATAGTGTTATTTTGCAGCCTTTTTATGCACTGTTTGGGTTGTTTATTTTCTATTTTAAATACTTCTGTGTTCAAATTATGAAGAATGATTACTAAAGAAAAACTAAATTTTGGATATGCAAAACATCACAGAAAACTTGAGCTTTAATGCTCATCTGTTATATCAGAGACGTGAATAATATATTTAGATTTTTTTAAGTCATCTAACACCTATTACTATTACCATTCCCCACAATGTTGATTGAAAATACTGAGAGATTTATACTACTCGTACCAGAGATTCATGTTTCTGTGAGTAAGGACACCAGTTCTGTGATAATTGCTTAGTGTTCTATTCATAGAATCATAGAATCACAGAATCAGCCGGGTCAGAAAAGACCTCTAAGATCATCAAGTCTAACCCTTGATCCAACACCACCATGGTTACGAGACCATGGCACTAAGTACCACATCCAGTCTCATCTCAAAAAC
The DNA here is from genome assembly GCF_003945725.1 of Corapipo altera. Lineage (NCBI taxonomy): Eukaryota > Metazoa > Chordata > Aves > Passeriformes > Pipridae > Corapipo > Corapipo altera. Next base: position 8,638,740 of record NW_020884903.1, on the reverse strand, counting down.
CTCCAGGGACAGTGAATCCACCACTTCCCTGGGCAACCCATTCCATTGCCTAATTACCCTCTCTGTAAAGAATTTCTTCCTAATATCTAACCTAAACTTCCCCGGCACAGCTTAAGACCATGTCTTAAGCAAGACCTTGTCTTGCTGATAGTTACCCGGGAGAAGAGACCAACCCCCACCTGGCTACAACCCCCTTTCAGGTAGCTGTAGAGAGTGATGAGGTCTCTCCTGAGCCTCTTCTTCTCCAGGCTGAACAACCCCAGCTCCCTCAGCCTCCCCTCATAGGACTTGTGCTCCAGTCCCTTCACCAGCCTTGTCGCTCTTCTCTGGACCTGCTCCAGCACCTCAATGCCCTTCCTGAACTGAGGGGCCCAGAACTGGACACAGTACTCCGGGTGTGGCCTCACCAGTGCTGAGTACAGAGGAAGAATCACTTCCCTGGACCTGTTGGCCACACTGGTCCTGATACAGACCAGGATGCCATTGGCCTTCTTGGCCACCTGGGCAGACTGTTGGCTCATGTTCAGCTTCCTGTCAATCCAAACTCCCAGGTCCCTTTCTGCTTGGTCACTCTCCGACCACTCTCCAGCCACTCTGTCCCCAACCTGTAGCACTGCATGGGGTTGTTGTGGCCAAAGTGCAGGACCCGGTATTTGGCCTTGTTGAATCTCATCCTGTTGGAATCAGCCCAACTCTGCAGCCTGTCAAGGTCCCTCTGCAAAGTCCTTCTGCCTTCTAGCTGGTCAACACTCCCCTGCAACTTAGTGTCATCTGCAAATTTGCTGATGGTGGACTCAATCCCCTCATCTAAATAATCAACAAATATATTAAACAGAACTGGGCCCAACACTGATCCCTGGGGGACACCACTAGTGGCCAGCTGCCAACTGGATGCAGCACCGTTCACCAGCACTTTCTGGGCCTGGCCCTCCAGCCAGTTCCTAACCCAGCACAGAGTGCCCCTGTCCAAGCTGTGGGCTGCCAGCTTTTTCAGGAGTATGCTATGGGAGATGGTGTCAAAGGCTTTGCTGAAGTCCAGGTAGACACATCCACAGCCTTCCCCTCATCCACTGGGCAAATTACCTGATTATAAAAGGATATCAGGTTGGTTAGACAAGACCTGCTCCTCCTAAACCCGTGCTGGTTGGGTCTGATCCCTTATCCATCTTGTAGGTGCTGTGTGATTGCACTGAGGATGATCTGCTCCATAACCTTGCCACATTTGGATCCTTTGTGTGACTCTTGGGATGGTCATATTCTTTTCTGAAGGATACTTTATTGGAGCACACAATTCCCTTATATAGCAGAGCACTCCCTGAGCACACACATTCAATGAATGCTGTTTTTTTGTGAAATATTGCAATTTATGTTACTGTATGGCTTGAACCTCAAAACATAGAGAAAAATAATGCTGTTTTGACACTGTATGAAGACAACAAAACCATTTTTCCCCCTCACACACATAAAGCTTACAAATATAAAAAGTAGGAGATAGGATATCAACAGAAGGAGTGAAAAGATATAGTGAGAATGCATTGATCAGCAGGAGTGATTTCAGCATATCAAAATCTATGTTAGCTTTTTCTCAGCTGTCAGAGGAAAGTGGTCTACAAAGAGGAGATATAAAAAATGGTGGTGAGTCACTCTGTGAATGTTTATAAGGATTTATTATTAAACCACAGGAATGTTATGACAAAGTGGGCAGGGATTCGGAATGAATGATTGGTAAGGCTAATGTCATGGGTTGATTTAAAAAAAAAGGACTCAGCATAGAGAATGAGGGGTGAGTAGGAAGCAGGAACATTCTGTGTCTGAAAGAGTCTTTGTCCCCAAATTGGTATCACTGCTGAAGAGAGTCATCAGGTAGAGCAGCAGCACCCACACCTATCACAGAGGGGTCTGCAGACAACTGTGTCCCACATGGCACAGAGGGTGGGAGGCATGCATGTAACCCTCTGAGCAAGTGTGTGCATGTGTTAATGTATTAGTCATGGAGGGGTGCTAATAAACATCTACAAAGTTTAAACACTTTAAGGCACTTTGGGAATGTCTTCTTATTGTGGTTTATCTGTTTTATCACTGATCCTGATCCTGTGTGTGTAGCTCACTAATTGCTGGTTAATTATATCAGTAATAAATCAGTAAATCACATCAATCCTAATTTGTTTTAAACCATGAGCATTGAGGAGTTTTTCCCTGTGCCAAATGTTAGCTGGGAATAGTTCCCTGTGGGGAAAAACAAGGATTGAAAACCGAACAGATGAGTGTGGGTCTTGGCTAGTTCAAGAGGTGATGGCTTGGAAGAGCATACCTGGCAAAACTTAAAAGGCAAAATTGGAGAAGGGTTAAAGATTTGAGGAGGGGACGGTAAAGAGGCAGAGAGATACTTGCATTTTTAGGACAGAAAGGGATATCGGTTTGAAAAGCAAAGGAATTCAGGGAATGTGATGGGACTACAGAGGTAGGTGGATGGTTTAAAAAACAAAAGTAGATCAATAGGTTGTGCCTTTTTAAGTAATAGAGGGGAAAATGTGGGATGAGAGGGAAGAGAAAAACAAGCTACAAAGAAACCAATGATTTGTTGTGTTTTGGGGTTTTGATTTGATATTGTTTTTTTCCTGTTTTATTTCTACAACTGACTAGTGGGATTCAATTCAAAGAAAGGCACAGTTACAGGATATTTGGGAAAAATTCAGAGTGGATTTGATGAAAAAATTAATTATAATGTGATGTACTTATTTGCAAGATAGCATGAAAAAAGGAGAAAATGCATTTGAAATCCAGGATGAGAATTTTTCAAGACATAATGTTACTTTGTTAAAAAAAGTGTCTTTATATAAAAATATTTGTATTATTTAAAATATTACTTAAGCTGCCATCCAATGTGTCTAGATTTTTTTTTCCTGAATGTGTAGCCCTATACTTTCAATATGTTGAAAAGGAAAGCAGGAAGTCTAGAAAGCAACCGATTTTTCTGAATCCTACCTCTGACAATTCAGTTCTTCAACAAGAACAGAGATTGAAGAGTTTACAAAGATAAGAGTTGTGGTTTATATAGTCAGTATAATTTTGAACAGTGACATTGTGGAAAGCTAAATTAATGACTTTAGTGGGTCTTGAAGAACCATGTGTCAAGAACACACCGTATTCTGGGTGCTCTGAAAACTGCCTTCTGCCTTGTTTGCCATATCAGGTCTTGCTTGTCAAATCTTCTGTACCAAAATCCTTAGAACTCTTGAAATCTCTGCACTTGTTACTAATATATTTACAAGTACTTTTCATGATCCATTTCAATTTTCCATTCTATACATGACTGCTTATTGAAAATTGTGTCCATATTACAAGATTTTACTATATAAACCGGTGCTAATTAAAAAGGGAAGTGGTTAATTGAGTGGGAGAAGGGAAGGAGAAAATAAACATAGAAGTTTTTCCCCAGTGAGAAATAAAAAAGTTCTGTTCATCAGTTTGCACAGTTTTGCTGTGAAAAAGAAGAAAATTTGCAACAACAAACAATAAAGCAGCAAAGGTTGTTACTTTGAGTTCTACGGTTCAAATGAGAGAATAAAGCTATGGACTGAAGGAAATTCATATAAATTGAAACTGCAGAAAGTATCTGTGCGAGACCAAAGTGAAAGTATCTTGCCCAGTGTTATTAGCAATCAAGAAACACTGAAAAAGGAAGTAGTTCAGTTAGCTATTTTTAGAACAAATGGTATGAAAACCCACAATTGATGATACTTTGACTAGTAATGAGAAACATTGTAGTGGTAGCAGTGATTATCTTGGTGTATATTTGAAGAAAATACATAAATGTTTAGATCTAAGGAAAATACTTTGATAGGCATTTCTCATATTATAATTTCAAAAATATCTTCACTATTGTGGCTATAAGAATCCATCAAATATTGAGGATTTTATTGCCTAGTGTCACTAAAAGCACATCTCTGTTATCATGCTACCTCTCTGAATGGAGTCCTAGGAAAACACTGCCACATGCACTTTATCCATTCACACAAAATGTATTTTTGTACAAAAAAATATATATAATAATGACAGACATATATGAAGTTGGAAAAAAATTCTTAAAAGTTTTTCAAAATATGACTCCTGCTTTGCATTACAGTGATGAGCATATGTTAAGAAATATAAATGCTTTACAGGGTGGATATCAAAGTAAATAGGATGTTTTAACTTTCTATGTTTTAGTGTTAAAATACCTAGAAGATGCTTCTAAAACAAAAATAGAACAAAGCAGACACAAAATCAAAGACTGTGGTGAAGCCCCAAGCTGTTAAGCTAATTCTACAATTGTACAGCCAGCTATTTTGAAAACAAAACAAAGCCAAAATTTGCTTTATTGCTACATATTGTCTCTTTTAACTTTTTCAGGAGCAGTGTCTATAGTTCATTGTTTTCTGAAGAACTCTATCTTGTCTGGTGTTGGAAATTCTCCTCTTGAGGCACTACATGGAACTTTACTGTGATATCAGGGAGTCAGTATTAAAAAGGATGAATTGTTTGACAATAGAGATTTAGTGATTTTTGTAACACTGGAAAGAAGGCATGAATGAAAGTGCACTTTTAACAATCAGCATGTGTGGTGTATCTGATGGACTTGACTGACTTGACGGAGTGTTATGGTGAAAGAAGTAAAGTTCATTTCACTCTTAGCCCTTAGTCAACTAATAAGCTATATGAACCATTAGGTCTACTGGTAGTTAAAGTCAACGCTTTTACCAGGAACAGGATTTCTTGAGGCTATGTGTCAGAGACAAATAGAACTCAGCTGCAAAGTATTTGGTTATCTCTTTGTCATGATTATAGAAAAGATACACCCAAGCCTACATTTGCCTCTCAAATTATTTGAAAACCCTTTTGCGTCCTTCTGTACTGACACTCCACTGAATTATACACCTTCTTGAAGTATATAAATATGGATTTAAAAAAAAAATTCCAACATACCGTGAGGTTGGCTGTTAACATCATGTGCTCAAGACTACCATACAACTACATAAATATCCTCAGATTCACACGTTGTAAACGTTGAGATGTGGGACTGGTAAGTTTTATGACTGTGCATTTTCAGTTCATGAATTCATAACTAGACATTTGTAACTTGCAAATCTTATTTAAAAACTGTGACCTTAATGTGTAAAGAGTTCATATACTACAGTGAGAGTAGAAAAACTTAACTGATTACTGTGGAGTCTAGCCTATTGCATTTGTCTCTAAAAACCTTAGGGCAGAGGAGGCCATTTTATTGTTTCAGTGCAGTTAAATTTTTTGTCTGGGGTTTGTATGTAATAAAAATTTAGATAATAGTAATTTTAAGGCAGAAATGTCTATTAAATGTAAGCTTAGATGTAAGCATCAATAGGCTTAGGTTTAGATACAAGTAAACATTATAAAGAGCTTTGATTACAGTAATATTTATGATGATTACCAGGTAACTATTGCTAACCCATATGATATAAATTCCTATATTCAGCTGTCTAAAAGTTAGGCCTAACAATATGTTAATATTTTGTTATTTACGTAAGGTTTATTAAGAACTCTGTGTTTAATCAAAACTTGAATCAATAATATTTATGTTAATTTGTTGGTATGTTGTTGTGTTACAGTTTTACATATTCATGCAGAACATTTCATATTTCAATTGCGGTTAGACTAGGTATGGCACAATATTTAGAAAGAGGATACTTTGGAAGGATTTATGAGACAGTGTCAAAAGTGAAGAACTGAGATAAGCATGAATTGTAAAGAACTTCCTATTCAACATTTTAACTAAACAAGCAAAAAAAAAAAAATCTGAATCAACCAGCTACCTCCAAGAAGTTCATAAACGTAGAGAAAAATGTCGTGTACGGACAGATGCACTTATAAGAATGAAGTCACAGGTTCAAAATTTTATTCATGTCTTTGCCAAAGGGTTTACTTTCTTCTTGCAAAAGTTTTCCTTTGCTGCCCAAATTTGCACAAGGCCCAGGCTCTTTCTGGGTTTAGCCAATGGTGGACTGGAGACTCTTTAGCCCTTAGATCCAGGCCATCAGTGAATACCTGCACGTTTGGTTCACACTGAATATGATTTTTTTTAGATTAACAGAATTTCAGATTTATAGTATTAATAAGACAAATGTTATAAGTGGAAAAGTGCATATTTGCTAGGCAACAAAGTGGAAATTTGCCATGATTAGGAGTTATGAGAGAAAAAACTGCAAATATTTAAGTGTGTTAAAATGTTTTGACAGTTTGAAGATAACTGCTAGGGTTGTTGAGCAACATTTGAAATTCTTGGATATCTTTTTCTTTTCCTGGACAAAAGGGATAGAAATACCAACTGTATGCCAAGGTGAATTTCAATGTGTTTTTAGATAGGTTGCTTACTGCTATAGATTTTTGTTGGCCGATATAATGCTTGCCATAAATTGAAGCAATTGTGCTGTATTGTACTCCCCAGCAGAGTTCCCTCAGTCTCTCAGCAGAAATTGGTTTTAGACATGAAAATAATCTTTGACTGAAGTGAATTCTGCTGAGACAATTAAAAAAAGAAAGTGTTTGGGTCAAAAGTTCTGATTGTCTTTTCGTATAATACAGTATTGCTTACTTTTGAATGAGTTAGTTTTTAAAAAAAAATCATTCCATATTTATAGATATAGTTTCTAAAACTTTGTTGCCATCTAACTCACTTAAAAAATGTCTGAGAAATAAGCCTCTTAAAAGAAAACATTTTCTCTAGGCTACCCTAAAGCATACTGAATAATTCATGGATGCCATTGAAATAAACACAATAAAGAATGAAGCAGTTAAGCAAATACACTTCTCTGAGCTCTGAGTTTGTATATTTAACTATTTGTTCTATGTGCAAGATTTGATCTTACAAATCTTGATAGAAGGAAGTAATACTAGGGAAAAAATATTCTTAGAGGATTTTTTTGATATGTTATTTTAAAACACAGTAAACAGTTGAGAATAGAGTCTTTGAAAGGTCAGTGAAAATTTTATAAGACTATATTGACTGGAACATTTTAAGCAAATCTTTACATGGGTTTGGTGGTCTTCCTCCTGGTGCTAGTTCTCAGGGAGCTTTGTTGTATGTGGTTTGTTGTTACCAAATTCTGCGTGACTGGTTAGCGTAGACAGAACCATGGCTGGGAAATGCAAGGAACAAATTATATTCTGCTTCTGCTTTCTCAATGATGGCCCTTACCTGGTTGCTTTTTAAGAACCTAATTGAAGCAAATAGTCCTATGAAGGTTGACTTGAAAAGAAGGCAAAATGTTCTCTTTAACACTTTTATGTAAAGCACATATACTTCTGGTTCAAAATGAATGTCCATCCATCCATATGCCAGTTTTCTCAGAAGTTCTGAAGTTTGATAAGCAATTTTCTAGATGAAATAACTTACAGACAACTTTGAAACAAAATTGAATAAAGGCTATTAACCCCTTTTGAGGAATAAATAAATTTTGGATTAGTTTCTAGGGTAGTAATTATTTGGTATAGTATTCGCTATGTGCAATATGTCTCTTGCCTTGTTTGAGAAAAGATATGATTCCTAACAGCTGTTAAAATCTAAGATTCCCAGTAACAACTCTACATTTTCTGCAACAGGAAAAATCTAAAACCGACAACAACAGCAACAAATATCCAAACCCCAACACCATCCCTATCACTCTCAGCCAGAATCTAGCTGTATGAATTCCCAGATTCTTTTCTTAGTCTCTTATTTTCAGCAATTTCATATCTAGGAAAATACCCCACAATAGTTAAAAAAAAAAACGGCCTAATGAAAAAACCCAAAACTAAAACAGAGTCAAGTGATTTACTAGTGTTGAAGTACTAGGTAATTACACAGATAAATATATAAATGCTTTCCATCATGATTTGTGTTATGTGACATATTTAATAAAGTATTGTATTTGAGATGAGGCATGTTAATGATGGGAAAAAAGCAAGCCTTAACACTGAAGTAAACCTAAGATTTAAACTTCCAACTGAAAACATTGAAAAATATTTAGGATGGTGACATACGTAGGAATGCTTTCATGTTTTGTAGTTTTTTCTCCAAACGCTGCAACTCATCTGTAATTATTTTGCAATAGGCATCCATTAATTCAAAATAATAGAAGTACATCCTGCTCATGTTCTTTGTAAAAATAATAATATTAATTTCCCACAGTAATTTTTTTTCTTCCAGTGTTCAGAACTCATGACTGAAGCAACAAGAAATTAGGCAAAATGCTTGTGGTACTGATGCACATAACATCATTTTCAGATTCTTCTATTCAAGAACTTGTGCTAGTTTTAAAAATGATCATAGTTTTCCAGTGCAATATCTGCAGCTCATATATATATATATATATATATATATAATATATATATGTAAAATTATATAAACCAGAGTTTTCTGATGTAAGTACTACCATTCAGTGGAACTGGAGGTGAGCTCATAACTTCCTTTTCTCTCTCTTAGCCCATTTTAAAATACAATATTCAAAGGTGGAAGTACCCATGTTGGAATGCATGCACCAGCACACAGTCCTCACCTCACCACAGACAGAGGCAGACATGGCAGGAGGCACACAGGGGCGGGAAAAGGGTCAGTGTGGCAGCATGCAAACCATTCAGATTTGAACATCTAACAATGAATATGTAGTTTCTCACCCAGCTACTGTGAAAAGAAGGCTTGAAGCCGCATATAACAGCAGTGAAGAAGTTCACCCGCTCTTCATATCCCTGAAAATGTTTCCTCTCTTTCAGCCTCTCATTTTTGCATACATGTAGTCTTTTTACAAGTGGTAAACAAAGACTAGGAATTAATCTAACACAAATGTTGCCAAAATCAGTCTTCAGTACTGGAGGCTTAATGCAAGATAATGGTCCTTGAAAGCATAGAGATTGGGAATGGCGACTAAAATAAAAGACAGAGCAAACTGATTAGTTTTCCAGATCATGTGGAAATAATTTCCTACGTGTCACTATGATTTTCAATGATGATAAAAATCTTCCACTGGCTGAAAACTTTTATTTGGAGTACTAAAGAGAGATGGCCCATAAGAGTATTTTAATGTACTTCTTCTGTATACTTTTTTCTTTCACTTCCATGGGGAAAAATTTCTGCTTCATTGTAAGAATTCATAGTTTTATCACTTGTTGGCTGCATCATAGGTTAACTGGGAATATTGTTGGCAAATCAGAGTTTAGAAATTGTGAACGGCTTCCAGAGGATATTTAGCATAACTTTGAGAGTCATTTCATGGTTCCAATGCTCACAAAATATCCCAACTCCCTCCAGTTTTGTTTTTCTTCTTCCTGGAATTTTTTGGTTGCCTCCAGAAGACTTACAAATGCTGGATTGGAAGAGACCATTTTATAATATTTGTGTTTTATGCTTTTTCTCTACAAAGCCACTGCAGAGAAGCCTTTAAGTAACTTCAGCTAGAAGTCCCCAGATTTGCACTTTGATCTTCACTAAATACACCTATTAAGCAGTATCATTATTTTTTTCTCTCCATTGATTTAATATGTGATCCTTATTTCCACTTTCTAAAAGCACCAGAAACAGACAATACCATAGATAGCACAGTAAGCTTCATTGTAATTTAAACTTCTAGGTTTGACTATTTCTCTTTGATTAAATTTCTTCTCTTATAATAGTAGTACAAATCAAGGGTTTGTTAGATTTTTTTATCTAAAGATAAATAACTTATTGAAAAATGTAAATTCAAAAAGACATTAAAGACTGATTACTGATTGAGAATCTTGGAAAAGTAGTTGAATCTCTTACAGTACGATTAGACACAAGAGCATCAAAGAAAATTTTAATTTGGAAACACTATGAGGCTTTAACCAGAACCTGACATTTTCATATTTTCTGAGTCAAATGTGGCTTCATTGATTCTTCACTGATTCATGTGGTTATTTTCTAATGATATCTGCTCCTGTTTTTGTGATTGCACTACATTTTTTCTTTTTTTTTTTTTTCTTCTTTTTGCCTGACTTGATTCCTTGAAATGCTCTTTCTTTAAATAGAAATTCTTCAGGAAATGTCAAGAAGTCACACTTTCATTTTCAAACTGTAGTCATATTTTCCCCTCTTTTAGACTTGGAGGGAGGCTTCCTGGTGCATACTTTTTGAATATAATTAACCCTTAACACAGTATTGGGATCAAAGTTTTGTGAACAAAATACCTTCCTTTTTTTTTTTTTTTTAATTCTGCTCCCATCCATTCATTTGATGAAAGTTCAAAATCAACAAGATTTTAACATTTCAGTTTTCACATGGAATATTTCATCCAATGATCTTCTTAAATATTAATTTCTCAAACAGCTCAAAATTCATATGAAATATGCATTATGCTACCGAGATGCTGCTGGAGTTATACCCTTATTTCATAAAAATTTAGTAAAGAGCACCCTCACGGAAAGAGATGCGAGACAGATTAGCAAAGCGGTGTGAAGTTGTAAGGAAGAAAAGAGTTATCTAAAAAAGGGATTTGATTCCAGTATCTTTTGTAGTCTATACATAAAAGCTATATATTCTGTGTGGGAATACAAGATGGCAAGTGATTTCTAGCACATTTACAACAATTACAGAAAAAAAGCAGTTTACTTCCTAGCTGTAAACCTACTGCTGGCCACAAAACCCATCAGAATAGGATGTACAAAGGAAAGTCCGTATTAAACAAATCATTAATGTCAAGACATGGATGCATTAAAACACAGTAGGGTATATAACTCTCTTCCCAGAGTCTTGTAGCAAATCAGTGGTGAGAACAGGGCATTAGACAGAACAGGTCCTATACAAAAACATATATTTTATTTTTTTTTAATGCAGAATATCAGAAAATGTAAAGACAACCATAGGTTTCCTTATTTTTTTGATGTCCATTCATGAATCTTCTACTGACAAGTGTGTCTACCAGGCTTTCAAAAGCCAAACTATTGCAAATCATTATTCTCAAGCAAATCTAATAGCCAGGGGTGTCAATTAGTTTATTAAAATTGTAAAATATGAGTTGCAGTCAGTATATGTTGTTAAAAGATATCAAAGCCTGAGAAATATTTTTGTTTCTTTTCTTATTGTTTTATAGAACTAGAAGTTGTGCAGTTATCCTTGTTCTATTAATAACCATTTGACAGCATCAACAGGAAATGCTGCTAGTGAAATTGCATTGGTGTAATGATGCAGGTCTCATCAGTTACAAAAGGAAGTATTTCAGGTGAGTTAGTAAGAGGTATACTGATGACTTATGCTTATCTACTGGAAGTTCTGAACTTTAGTGTTTGACCTAACTTTATGTGTGCACAAATAACTGATGATGAAATACTAAATCCCATGTTCAAGTAACAACAGATTGAGGACACTTGAAAGTGAGAAGTCACATTTGAAGATAGTACTACTTGGTTAATTTGTTGCTTAACAACAAAAAGAAGTGTGAGGCCCTCACCGCAGCTACAAAGTATATCTGAAAGGAAACCGTTAGATTTATATTGTCAAAACAAATAATTACTGGGAGATTTCTGATAGATAACCTTATTAGTTATAGAAAAATAAATATACAGATTCTAGAAAATGAGTTCTAAAGATGCAACAAAACACTGGACTTCTAACTTTGAGCAGTAGTATAAGGTAAATGAATTATCTGTGGTCATAGATGTCATTCAATATCACCCAAAGTCAATCTGATTTCGCTTAAATTAAGGAATCTGCTTGACAGAGACCCACTGCAGGAAAAGAGTTCAACCTCAGGAGAAAAAAGAAAACTGTATTTGGGCTGTTTTTCCTTCTCTTTCCCCACTCAGCATTCTCCTAGGACAAACTTTTTCTTTGGAATTCAATCTGTGTGCTATGTGGTAGTACAAAAGAGATGAACTTCTATGAAGCAGGTGTGAAAATTAATTCAGTCCCTCTGACTTCAAATGACCATCTGTTTCTTCAGTAAGTGCAGAAAGAATTGTGCAAGAATCCTTTGTTAGACGGTGGAGGGAGACTAGTATATATATTCGCATGCAAATTCTATACACTCTTTTTACTTAAAAGAAAGAAAACAAATAATAATTAAAATGAAATGCCAATAATCTGAAACTATTCTATTCCTATATCTAGTTACATATTTTCAGCCTTTTTTTTTTGCATGAGCATAGAGATAGGCTCATTCTTTTATTTTCATCAATAAAGTTTTGCTTCCTGGCAGAAGTGAGAGCTGTGTTTATCTGCTTGCTTCTTAATTATTCTTTATTATCAAAATACTTCACTTTTAATAACTTAGTCTCCTTTGTAATTAGATTATCTCTTGGATTACACTGGAGTTTTCCTTTTGGGATTTATTTTTATTTGATTTCCTTGTATAATTAAAGATGTCTTTATTGTATTACACAACTCCGGTCTTTACTGGAGGTAACTGCTACCTGAGATGAGGGAGTGGTAAGAGCTGAGAAAGTTTTGGTCACATTTTTGTGATTCTAATCTGCAATTCCAACACATTCATCTTATTAAATGTTTGTTATCACAACAAAAATATATTTCTGTGTATTTATTTTATAAAATAATGTTATTGATGCTCTCTGTCTTACAGACAGAAATGCAGTAAAAACGAAGTCATTTTTTGAGACATGAAGAAATAAAGGCAATAACTCGTCTTTTCCACAAACATATGAAAGTCACAGCTCACACCTGAAAAATGGAAAAAAATTAATTAAAAGTACTGGATAAAACCCATATAAATTTACTGTGCTCTTTTGTGTAAAATTAAGATAAAATAGTTTTGAATTGGTTGAGTGACGGAAGTTTCCAGGCTACTTTCAATTCAATAAAAGATATAGTGTTTGATTTTCTTAGAATTCATTTCAGCAGTAATGTAAAACTATGATTTTAAATCAAAAGTTTTGATGAAGGATATAGTGCTGTTATTTTTGTGATAATATTTTAAGTTCCTTCATTTTAAGTAGACAAAAAATTACTTGAGTCCAGTATTTGTTTAAATGAATACACTTAAATGAGCAAATGGGGAAATAGGGAAATACTTTTGTGAGGAAATTGTTAGTTGAAATAATGAGTATCATAATGAGATGGCCTTAAATTGCAGGGGTTTTTGGTGCGTACATGTCCTTGCCTATTTATTTATTTCCTTATTTAAAGATAGCATCTGTTACCAGAAACAATATGCTGAGACAGTAATATGGTACACTATTTTTAGAGATTGGTGCAAAATGAGATCATGGGAATTTTTTAAACCTCAGGTACTTATTTTATATATATTCTCATTACAGACTAGAGACATGTCACTACTATTACAATAATCTGCTATGGCAATACCAAGAAAAACTCAACACAAAGAAAACCCTGAGATGGGTGAATTCGGTGTTTGTTATAAACAGAAGGCAAAACAAAGAGTGTAGCCCTACAACACCTGGGTGCTACATGAAACCCCAGAAAGCCAGAAATATTTATTTTTCTAGAAAGAATCTGCACTACAAGAGATGGAATTGGAAGTATTTTAGATATATTACTGAAAATTGCTGCCATAAAATCTAAACGTTGATTATAAGGACTACTAATCTTATTTCACATGTTCACAGCTTTCATGGTCATGTAAAACATGTGTAGATCAAAACACATGATGGTTTTATTTACATTCAAATGGCCAAATGACTTCTGAGAGTATGAAACAAAATAAGGTTAGGTATTTTCTTATTAGACTTACAGAATATACTTCGGAAATCTACAAAACTTGCAGGTTTTCTTTTGATTTCTCATAAAACCAAAGATATGTACCAAAGATTTGTACCATCATCATTAACCTAGAAAACCACTGATTATTTTACATAATTTCTTTCCTCTGATATGCAACTCTAATGCTGATAGAGATGTGATAGGATGAGATGAAATATCTGCCAAGAAAGACCTGGTTCTAAAAAGTCTTGCTTAGTTGATTTATCTATGCTGAATTGTTTTAATACTACCATTCTCAGGATAAAAAAAAAAAAGAGGTGAAATTCTAGTTTCATCTATGAATTCAGCTAAGTGCACTATAGGGTTTGTTGTTGTGTTGAATTTTTATTGGAGTGGAAGACCACAGCTTTTCTCTATTCAAACATCATGTGTTGCATCATTTGTGGCTCCTATTCTACAATTACACAAAAGTTTATGCAAAAAATAAATAAGGAGGAAATGAGTAAAAGTGAAGGCCTGTTTTACTTAAAGTATTTGAGATATTTTTAGCACTAATACTTCTCATGTTTACAGACTGTTCTGTGAATAAATATTTGATTTTTATAGCAGAGTCTTAATTTGTCTCCCTATATATTAACTGTAACTTCTTCTATATAACTTGAGACATTTGTGACTAGTCATATTAATGACTGCTATTCCACAGGAAGTATTTTAAAGTTTGTGAAGAAAAAGAAGGTTCACTATGTTAAAATAGCTAGAAAATATTTTATGTTGCATGGAAATAAAAATTATGAAAAAAAATAACCATTCTAATTTCTAAGGTGTTACTGTCTCTATTTTAGACATACTAGACATCAATTTAATTTTATTCCCATGTCCAAATTTACAACAAAAGTAACATTAATATTTATTTTTTTTAACCTGTGATGAAATGTGTGGAACACTTTAAACTCTTTGCAGTTTGTTTTGCTAAATACAAAGTAGCCTTATGCGCTTGACATTTGCAGCTCAGGGTGTTGAGGAAAATACTAGCACCTCTGGCTCAGAAAATGTGACACATATCGTTGCTCACTGGAGGAAAAATATCACCATTTTCTTCGCCTGGGCTTTTGCTCTTCCCTTACAGTATGCCATAGGCCTCTCTCAGAAATTGCTTATTAAGTGACAGCAACACCATCCATACTTATATACATAAGTAACATTTGAATCCTTAATAGCATTCTCTCAGGATAATTTGTGTCTAATGATACAAAAGATTTAAAACAGTGCACAATGCTCAAACTTAGTATGAAGGGAGTTTAAAAAGTTAGTATCTGATCTTTCTGTTTTAATGAACTCAGGTTGATTAAAGGATTAAATCAGGACTCAAACAATCTCCCTTCTGTCATGAAGATTTGTGTCTGCAACATTTACAGAAATGGATTTGCAGGTTTTTGCTGGAGAAAGAAAGAGGGAGAAACTCCCACCTCAGCAACAACTGTGACTTACCTAGTTATTCTGTCAGAAGTGAGGTTACAGTATGATGTATTTGTAAAATACAGGTTGAGGGTCTCAGTGGTGCAGCAGAAACATTTGGTTATCTTTTGGAAGTTGCATCTTGTTAAAATTGATTCATTTATCCATCACTGTTTGCATCAAATACAGCATGTACCCCAAAATCTGTGCCACTGCTGTTTTACCTGTGTTTCACAATGGCTGCAGACCTAAGGGTTCTTATGGCAAATCTGTACCCCATGTATAAAAGCTATCTGATTTTCAGTTATACTTCTTCTCTGCAAATCATGCCTTATTTCTATCAAGGAGATCTTACAGAAATCTTTCTGCTTCACTCTTCTACAAAAGCTGTTCTGAACTTCTCCCTTGATCAGGGCGTTTGGGCCAGAGGACCTCCAGAGGTCCCTTCCAACTTGACCCATTCTGTGAGTTTGTAGAGAACAGGAAAGAGTGTGTAGCATACAAGGATTATTCTATTGCACCAATGAATATGCAATCACACATATGACCTCAATCTGCACTAAATGAGTAGTCTGTGTAAATCCCAAAGGTAAATTCAACTCTTTTGATCTGCAGTGGTATTGTTTGTTTCAGCCTAAAGCATTTGACTTAGATGCAGCTTCCCAGAAAGCCAGGATGAATTGCAGCATTTTTCTAATTTTATTAATAACCTAAACATGTTAAACCCAGTGGGACTGATTAAAGAATGTTAATTAAAGTTTGCACTTTTTGATGCATAGTATACATGTCCTGTACACACTGAGGATCTGAAACAATGGACAGAGATTAATAATATTTATTTCTGAGAGAAGTAAGAACTTATTTCTGAATATTAATAACTAGAAAACCTGGTCTTAGTGATAATAGGACATTATATAGGAACTGAAATTATAATACTAACCTTTTCTGATTAAAAACCCTAATATGATAGTGTGATGACCCTGCTAAGCTGGAGAGGGGCTTGTTGCAGGTGCAGCTCACCAAGGTCTAATGAGAATTTCTCAGATCATAGTGCGTTCTGGGGGTGGGGGGGGGTGTGACTGAAGTCATCTTCTCTGGGGTCTACAGATAGATTGCATACACTTCTGTATGGGACTTTACATAATATTTAACAGAAGTGAAAATATTAATAAAAGTTGGGAGAATTCTAATAATTCCTAATTCTACTTGTCAACTTGAATATATAAGTTCTGCTTTTCTTTTGAATTTCTCTAAGCTCATGTTCCGTCCCATTTTTCAGATACATCCCTAAAGTAGCTTCATTGCTTCCAGAAAATTATTAATTGCTTTCCTTTTTCTCTGTATTCATAGTAGACAACTTTATCCTCAATTGTGTCTTCTTTCCCTGCCTTGATATGTCCCCATGTTTCTCATTACATCTTCTGTATTTAAGAAATACCTTACAAAATATATGATCATTCTATTTCTCAAGAGCTACTGTAACATTTTCCTTTTCAATCTGACTTCCAAAACTTTTTTCTTGTTCCTATATATAGCCCAAACAGGGTGGGGTAAATGCCTTGTTCGTAAAATAGTGTTAACACGGCTGTTACACAGGTAACAGTGACAATAGTTAGTGTCCATTACTCAGATGTATTGCACAGAATCAGATTCAGGGGCTATTTTTCTATCCATGAAGTTTGTAATAGAGCCTGAGGCTGTCATTGTTCTCAAGATAACTTCAGAGAGACATGTGTTTTAAGTGAAGCACTTTACTTATCTACCTATCTCAATTTCAAAGTGTCTAGTTGCATCGTAGCTACTCCTGATAACTTATGTCTGACTAATTGCATCCTTCAGAAAGAAATTACTTTGCATTTTAAAACCTTAGGAAATCTAATGACCACCAGTTTTTCTTGGTGACTTGTTCAAGCAGATTTTATAAAATGTATTTTACTTACATTTGCTTATCAGAAGGAAGACTGAAACACGTATCCCAGTGAAACAACTGAATAATAAAAAAAAGTAACAGTAGAGTTCTATCCTCTTCAGCAGATACACTATATTTCTGTTCTGTGATTCCAGTTCATTATGCATACATCCACAGAATCTAGACGTGTACCAAAGCACAACATAGCTGTGGCAATGAGAGAATCTGCCCAAGCCAGTCTTATCTTCTCCACAGAACTAATTAATCTGGGCACATGCCCAGTACTGCATCATACTGCTTGCTTCCTATATGGCACTCTGCTATGCATTGCATCCTTATCTGCTAAAAATACTTTCTTCATGCAAAGGCATTCATACAATGAATTGATAGCAAATAATTTGTAAATTTTTTTGTTGTTAAAATAAAAAAATAAATAAAAATAAAAAGGTTGAAAAGATTGAAAGACTGACATTTTGAGGTCTCTGACTGTGAGTAGTGTTTCCACCTCCCAGATAATTTTTGTGACCATACTCCATACAGACTACCATTGACATTGTTATTTGAAGTATGAGAAAAGCCCAATGGAATAGACCTTTTCCAGAGTGATCCCATTGAAGATACAGTGGGAATTAACATCCCTTTTCACACAAAATCATACAAAGTAATCTGTAACATACACAACCACACACAAAAACACACACAAATCTTGCATGATTTACCTAGTTAATCCAACTGCAGACATGCATTAGTTAACACGTGCACATGTTAACTCTCCCGAGTTCCATTCCAATGATGGCTTCCTCTGCAGCCCTGTGGGCCAGTCTGGTAAGGAATGTGGTAATGCTGCCAACTGTGGTTTATTTGATCCCGAGACCCTCTACACTATTACTCATTTCCCTTCAATGTCACATGCTCTGTTGACTTACATTATGCTAATCGACATTTTCTCATTTTTACAGTAACTACACCTTGAAAGCCCGCCCAACTTGGCCCCAGGCTGAGCTTCATAAAAGAAGCTTGGAGGAAAGCTTCATAAAAGAGTTTGGTGAAATAAACACTTGAAGAAAAGTACAAAGGTCAGTGTTTACAGAACCATAGTGCTGTCTGCTCTCTTATATGGATCGGAATCATGGGTCATCTACTGCCACCATCTGTGACTCCTAGAACGCTTCCATCAACGCTGCCTCCGTACAATCCTAAACATCCACTGGTCAGATTATGTGACCAATACATCTGTTCTAGAACAAGCAGCAGTCACAAGTATTGAGGCCATGTTGCTGAGAACACAGCAACTCTGGGCAGGACACGTCTCAAGGATGAAGGACCACCACCTCCCTAAGATCTTGCTTTATGGTGAACTTGCCACTGGCTGCCACATGAGAGGAGTCCCAAAGAAGAGATACAAGGACTCCCTGAAACAACATCTCAACCTTGACCATATTGACCAACATAACCGGTCTACTCTGGCCTCCAATCGGGAGGCCTGGAGACACACTACCTATAACGCTGCTGATACCTTTGAGAAAGCACACAGGATCACCCTTGAGGAGAAAAGGCAACGCAGAAAGAATCGTACCTTAAGGAATTTACCACCTAAGGAGTCTTTCTGCTGTGCCTTTTGCAATTGGACCTGCCTGTCTCGTATTGGCCTTTTTAGCCACCAGTGTGCTTGTGACAAACGTGGGTAGAGACCTTTCCCAAATCTTCGTTCGCGAAACCTAACCATGACTGATACCTCGAAACTAACAGAGCAATGCCTTAATGATCAGGAGTATTTGAAACATTAATTCAGCATTAAAAGCTGCATTTTTTTGCTATCTTAATGTTTGAGAGAAGTGGAAAATCTGATTAATGAAAAGAAGAAAGGCTCTGGGCTAATACGATGTCTGAGGTCACATGGAGAGTCAGTAGCAGTTACTGTCCTGTATTCACTGGCAAGGGCTTATTTTTAAGAAAAAAAAAAAAAGAGAGAACTGGCTTGTGTCTCAACCAACCAGTCTGTAACTCTTGAAGCTTGCCCAAAGGACCACCAGCAGCTTAGAACAGATTAAATTTCCTGCCACAGCAGTGAGTTTTGGATACTTGTCTATACTTACAGAAGCACTTCCATAATTTTGTCCTGCAGTTGTGCACCTAAATTTTGGCTGTCTGTTCCCTTGAATCTGTTCCAAAACTCATTGGGAGGTTGCACAAAACCAGTATATTTGACCGAGGGAAAAACATATCTGTAGATAGTCTGACCATAGAGATTTAGAGACAAAGGAACTGTTTCACAGTCTATCTCTTCCGAGCTCAGATGCTCTCCTTAGGCAGAGTAATACTATTGTTGTGTAGGGTCCACATCCAGAATCTTCTTTTGTGGAATATGTTTCAAGCCAGAAAGAGGTAGTTCCTCCTTTTGCTGAATGGTTTGCCTGTTACTGTGTTCCTCTCTCTAGAAAATGCTATCAGACAACTGTCTTTGCATTCTCTCCATATAGCTGAAAATTATTATTTTTTAACAGAGAAAAGAAATCAAGATCAGAGCAAAAAGTGAATGAACATCATCAGACACCTCCAGAGATAAAAGGAAAAAGTGCAACAGTTTTGAAGAACTAATTTTTAGCTCAGGTGTCTACATTTCATCTAAATCGTGTATGTTATTTTTTAATCTATAAATCGGGGGTAATGGTACTCTCACCTTGCAGAGGAACTGTGTGATAAAATCATTTAGCATTATGAAATGCTCAAATATAACATATTTAGGTTAAAGGACGGAGTTTTAAGTTTTCCTTTTACTATGAGTTTTTCATATTTCCTCTGGAGTTTTGAACATGTCAATTAAATTATTCAGGGCTCCAGTATTTCTATACCAAAAAAGAAGCAACTCTCATCTGCTAAATGGAGTAGTAATTTTTTTTTCTATATTTTGAAAATTGCCTTAAAATCCTTTAATGGGTAATAACGTTAACAAATACATTACTTATTTAACTATCTCTTCAAAGTAGGTATGTATATTCTCTGTGTTCCAAAGTAATCAAAGCACTGGATGAATTGAACACCCAGTGTTATAGACAACAGGACTGACCAAAACACCTGTCATGTAAATAAGAATCCCTGCAGCTGGAGATATCTAAACCTGAAGCTGTAGGTTTGGAGTATTGTTAAGGTAACATTTTTATCCAAAAATAAATTTGATTTAAATTCTGTCATTTAATTTCCTACGTTGCAACCCTAGACAATTCCCTGCACTTACAGCCATTTTTTTATAGGCTTATATTTCTGAAAGAAAAATTACAGAATGCCAGGGAAAATGACAGGAAAAATATAAGTCCTCATATTCAGGAACATTTACAAAAAAGAAGAAAATTCTTGTCATAAAGAACTCCTCAAAACACTGTGGGTGGAAATTAAATATAGAGAGAGTAATCCCACAGCATTTTAAATAATTTATAAAGAAATATAATTTGTATTCTGGCACATAAAGCTATATCATCAGAGCAAAACTATACACCACATAAATGTTTATAAAAAATATCACATCAGAAAACAGTATGGTTATTCATAACAGGATGCAATAAAAGTAGTTATCTCATAATCTAGGAAAAGCTTCCACGTTTTCATAAATAGAAAAATCCTTTGTTAGAATACAACAATCAAAAGCTCTCACGTTATCATTACCATGATAATAAAGCCCTTAAACAACCTTAATTTTGTAGGAAGCAAAAACGAGAAGTTTGAAAGCATGATAAGCACACCTCAGGATGACAAAATCTTTCTGCAAAACATTCCACTCTTGATGGTGCCTGGATCATTACTGGTTGATGGGAACCAGTAATTTCCCATGGATTACAGGCGTGCAGTGGACAGGTAGTGAAATGGCACCTCTCCTTCAAAGAGATTGAGGAGCTTGTCTGCTTGCTTTTGCTATTATTACTTGAGATCAAGTTGTGGATCTGGATGGAGTTGGCTTCTAGCTCTCAGGAGAAGAGGCAACAAAAGAACCTCTAATCCTACACGGTGTCTCTATAGGAGTACTACTAGGAGTTCTGGTTAGTGCAGGCTGATAACCCGTCCTCAGTACAAACTCTGTGTCTAACTTTATCAAGGCCACTTTGCTACCAGTGAAAATGAAGGTCTGGGTCTGGGAATTTAAATCCCTTTACTTGTCATTGTCTCAGGGTGTACCACTCAACCTTTTGCCAATAAATTTATATCTGAATTTGAAATAGTCTATCACTAATTACTTCTGTGTTTGTAAAACATCCAGCATGAGTAAAGCCTAATTCTCAGCAAGATGTGGGATTTAACAAAATATAAATAATAAATGTATATCTGAAAGATCATAGTCTTAAGTTCAAACAAAAAAAAGGCTCCTCTTTCCTATGAATAGTTTTCCATTTCCTGTTTGTTCGGAGAAGATACTAAGCTTATATTTTAGTCATACTGAAGGATTCAAACTGATTTAGAAGATATTTACTTTAAAGGAAGCAGACAGTGTCTATATTATGAGCTCTGTATTTTTTTTCAACTCCTTTCCTGCACAGCATATACTCATCAATCATATTGAGAAGCTGACTTATATTCTCCACACTTTACCACTAACTGGATTACAGAGCTGAAAATCTTACTCAAAGTTTAAAATGTGATAAAAGTAATCAAATTGTTCTAGTCAAATTCTAACTGCAGTGAATAGATGGCACTAATTACCTTTTCTTATTATGCTACAAATGTAGTTTACTCCATCTTTATTCATGAAGTAGTATCATATAGCCCACCAAGGGGACTTGAAGCAGTATGTAATATTGGCATATTTGTTTTCTTGTTCTTATTTTTCCTCTGCATTAGTATTCTGGAGGTGTGGTTTTAGACTGAAACATATTGCTATGCAGAACTTTCTCATGTCTTGATGTAATTACAGCACTCTGCAGATTTTCAAAGTTGAACCTTTAGAAAATAATTCAAAAAAACTCCAATAATAAAAATGAGTGGCAGATTTACTGGAGGCAATTAGTTTTCTCTTTTTCCCTTTAATTGCCATTTTTCAGAAAAGTGCAAGTATACACGAATAACATTCTCAATGTGGAGATATTTGGTCTGAATTTAGGCTTAGGATGTTGCAGTGACTGTGTGCTGATTTTGGCTGGGGTAGAGTTAATTTTCTTCACAGTAACCAGTATGGGACTGTGTTTTGCATTTTTGTTGGAAACAGTGTTGATAACACAGAGATGTTTTCGTTATTTCTGAGCAGTGATTACACAGTCACGACCTTTTCTGCTCCTTGCCCCACTCCACCAGCGAGAAGTCTGGGGGAGCAAAATGAGTTAGGAGGGGACACAACCGGGACAGCTGACCCCAAATGACCAAAGGTGCTCATGTTCAGCAATAAAAACTGTGTGGGAGAAGAAAGAACAACTTGGGGGGGGAGGGGGGTGTGTTCAAAGTGATGGTGTTTGCCCCCCTATGTCACTGTTATGGGGATGGAGCCCAGCTTTCCTGGGGATGCCTGAGCACCCACCTGCCCTGGGAAGTGGTGAATAAATTCCTTCTTTTGCTTTGCTTGAGTGTGGTTTTTTTTTCATTCCCTATTAAACTGTCTTTATCTCAACCCAGGAATTTTCTCACTTTTACCCTTCTAATACTCTCTCCCATCCCCACTGAGGGGGAAGTAAGCAAGTGGTTGTGTTGCTGGATGGGGTTGCTGTGTGGCTTGGTTGCTGGATGGGGTTAAACCATGACATATTGTGAAATGATACTAGTCTTAGAAAGGTTAAGTTTGCTTTATGTAGAAGGTATCTTTCTAGTAACAATGAAATCCACTAGTTCACAACTAACAGTATCTGGCTCAGATTTCTTCCTGTGAAGAAATTCTGTCAGCAGTTTATTTTTCTATAGTCTGTGGCTGAAATGTTTGGTTTGGATAGTGTTTTCTTTTTAAAGTTTAAAAACCAGACAAGAAAAAGTCATTCTAGATGTTTCCTTCCTTCTTCGGTTTGAAGAATCTTCCTTCCTTAGGATCAAGCTTCTAGACAAAATGTCTTGAAAAATCACAGTCTTTCTGCAACTGAATTTTTTGTTCAAAAAAACTTACAAAGGATGAGGCTTCTGTGCAATTTCAGTGCCAGCTTTGTTTCCAGACATTCATTTTTTCTTATCTTTATGCAGTATTCAGAGACATCAAGTGTCTATAATTTGAATGCATACTGCATCAGTTGTTCTAGATTTAGGGAGAAAATGAGAGATGATGCCAGAAGGGATTGTGCCACCTCTTCTCATTCCAGAAAAGTAGACAGGTAGTGTTGTTTTCTATGACTGAAGAATCATTAAATTGAGAAAACCCCCTCAACTCTTGACGTTACCCCAAATATTTTTTTTTCTCTTGAAGAAAGAATTCAAGATTCAGTCAAGATGACATATTTTTTATGTGAAATTCTGCCTCCAAGGGAATATCAACATATTTAGTAATCGTTGACTCCTACACAATTGTAGTAGTTAACTGAGTCCTTGATTACCTTAAGACAGGAATTAATTCTTTTGGATTATAAGTGTATATATATATGGAATATTAAAATTATACTACAGTGACAACTTTTGTACTGTGACCATGTATCTCCTTTTGTACCTGATAGTATAAGCCTTCACTTTGAGAAATACCACTGAATCTACAAATTCATAGTGAAAAAGGGAATGTGCTCCAGGATCTGGCTGACTGCTCAGCTCACGCGCTACTTAATAGTCCTCTGCAAAAAAAAAAAACCAGAACCAACAAAAAACCACCAGAGTTGCTGCCACTAGATTTGAAATTTTGTTTTAAAAAAAGGTTATTGCTGTTTTTCTCTCATCTCCACGGGAATTTCAACGTTAACAGATTTATTGAATTTTGTGGATATATACAGCCATACTGAAGATAGTGACAGGATGATTATCTTCATAATACACAATTAGAAAGATTTTGAAATATTTTTCACTGAAATATTTCCAGAAGTTTTATTGTGGTTTTTTTGAGTTTTTTTTGAGGTAGAGGGGGGCAGAGGGTCATATGTGTATAGGAGAGTATTATATAGTTGGGTATTATTTTGTATGTTCTTCAGAACTTGTTAAGGTAGGTTAACGTATTTTGTGTTTTCAGTAGTATTTCAGTGAAAGAACAGTATTTGGTTTTGTCATAGTGTGGTGGATTCATTTTTATACTGTCTTAGACATGTCTGGTGTTTGTTGAATGTTATGATGATGCATTTGTTAAATGAGAAATTACACAACAAGGACTAGATGTGATTAGTTGATCATAAATGACAGCTCATCTAAAAGCACACCAAGACAGAAAAAAATGGGTGGAGTTGTCAAGTCAGTTGTAAAGAGCAGTTTCCCAATGTGACTTCCTGTTTTGATTTGGACAAACCTAATAAATAATGCCAGACCAGAGCCCTTTCTCTTAAAAAAAAAACCCAAAACTTTATAGAAAACCATAAGATCTGAAGGTCTGAAGATCTGATAAAAAAGATAGATAAGGAACATCAGTGTGGAAGATATTTTGTACTAAGAGATTCAAAAAAGAAAGTCTATCACTCTCATGGCTTTGCATTAGATTGTAAGCTAATGTCCATTTAAAGTCATCCTTCAATCAATTTCTTAAAATATTTATTAGTCTTTCTGTTCGTGATTACCTAAATGGAGCAGGAAAATTAATGCTTTTTCTGAAGGTAAATGGAATTGCAGAAATTTTAAACATATTGCTACTGTAATGACAGCTTAAAATGAAAAATAATTTCACTGTAAGAGACTTCATAAATGACCACTTTATATATAATGTACTATATAAATTATACTCTGTTTTATTCTTATGAAAATATTTTATTTTAATGTTTATAAAATAAGCTCAATTTGAATAATAGAAATGTTGAATGATAATATAATTAGGTGTATTTTCTAAATTTGTATTTTCTAAAAGGAATCTAACAAATTAAACTTTTAGGTGATTATCACGTCACTTGATTCAGGGAATGTGGTCTCTCTGCCAGTGCCATACACTTCAAATGGAAAATTTGAACCTCTGTAACATTTTGAATTTTGAATAGCAAGAAGTAAGAGTTGAAACTTATAACAAAAATCCGGGTAATGTAAGGAGAAGAAAGGGATCTGCATCTCTCTCTCAGACAGGTTGTTCACCATCTGAAAGCTCTCCTCTGCTACAGTGCTCTGCTGGGTGCTCTATTTGAACCCCATACTTCTAAAGGGTCAGGAACATGTAAGATCAGCCATGCTGATCTTCTAAAGTACTGAATCTGTGAGTGTCTGTAGTCTGCAATGTTATGAACATGCGTATGACAATACAACTTGTGTCTGAGGATGTCCTTTATTTACAAGAATGGAGAAAATTGTCCAATATTGTGAGAAATTTTGCTTTAGCCTTAAATCTCTTCTCTGCAAAAATTAACTGGTAAAAAATTACAATAAATATGGTTGTTGTCTGCAGAGGTGATATGTTAAAACTACATCTATGAATGTGGCTATATTTTTCACATTATTTCCAGCTATATTATTTTTTCATATACTGAAGTATCTGAGGGGAAAACTTTTTTTTTTTTAAACCTTCCTTGATTATACCTGTCTGTTTTGTGCCTTTTTCCACAGAAGAAGCTTTCTAAATTTTTTTGTCATTAGCGATAGGGTGAGATATATTATGCGTGTCAAAACTGGGACTTCACAGCTGACTCGAGCTTCTAAGAAGTCTGCATTCACACAACTGTAATTCAGTTTGCCTCTCCCGTTATAAGGAATACTGGGTTTTTCTCTCAGTTGCGGCTGTCTTCCTTTTTCTTATATCACTGCACTCCTCTGTGAAGTATTTGTGGTCCTGTTTGAACTACTGGTATAAAGGGTTGAGCCCTCCTTGACTTTACCCTATATAACCTGTTTGTATTCAGACCTTTTGAGACCAGAAACAAAATAAAATGATCTAGAGGGACATTGCTCCCCTAAATAATAACTTGAAAGAGTAAATAAATCTTTTATATGATCCCTCTAGGCAGAGGAAACTATGGCAGGGACGTTCAGTTTATGTGACCATTTGGGATACAGCTTTCAAAAATAAATATTGTGACTCCATCATTGCAGCTTTTTTTTTTTCATTTTTTTTCTTTTTAATTTTTTTCCTAGGATAAATCAGAGAATTAAGTGAAAAAATTCTCCAGTGCTGAGAAAAGCCTGCAAGAAAACTTAACACGTGTTTCTATAAGTGACAATACTTGACAGACCTTGTTACTTACAAGGTGACTTTTCCTTTGTGTCTTTTGTTCTGCTGCACAGCTGAGCTGATAAGAAGCAAAAATGTCTGTTACAACAGAGCTGAGAACTCTGCTTTCTGGATGATTGCAGGCACCCTTTGTTTTACCCTTCTGCTCAACCTGCACAGACCTCTCAGCGATATGCTTTACCTCAACTGGCAAGAGTAAAGCTTTTGTCACCCGCTGCTGTTTCTATTGCCCTCAATGAAGTTAAAGATCGCTATTTGATCTTTAGGCGCAGTATGCAACGCAAGTTTTGTCATCATTTTATAACATTCACTAGTCATTAAGTAGATGGCCCACAGGCTGAAATATGTAAATTAGCTAATTATCTGAGTGCTGACATAAAATTTAGTATTAACTCTTGTCTTCTCTGTGAAAGCTGTCTGGCATTGCTAGCTCCAGACCTTCAGCACCTCCAATTCAGTTATATTTCTGTGAACACACACTGTATAGGATCCATATGTTTCCTGTCTATCCTTCGCAGCTTTTCTCATCTGTGTCTTTTCAAGCCTTCTTGTTATTATCAGTCAAAAGTTATTTATGGTGTTTTTAATGCCCTCTAGTGGTACTTGTAACTTTTACTGTAATGGTAGTCAACTACCGCTATGCTGAAATGTTAATATTAACATGGATATGCATGGGGGCTTTCAGGGGACACAAATGCTACAGAGCAGCCTGTACCATCACAGTCAGTTACTGCATTGATACAGCTGCCTAATAAGTTTGTGTCAAAGTATGTGTCTGCAAACTTCCCAGTCAGAAACCTACTCTCCTGCCCCCATTCCCTTACACCTTCTTTTCATGTAACCTCTTCAGTCTGGTGTCCCTCACCTCTCAGCCAGTCCTTTCCACCTACCCATGTAGTACATGTGATGTGTCATACGCTCTGGTAGCTGCTTCTCACCTCACCCTTCTCACCCCGAAGAACAGAGAGCAGGTTTACCACAAATCACGTCCGGTGTATGTGTTCACTTCAGGCTGCAGTTGCCAAATCTACCTTTTTGCAGGCTCTTAGAGAAACCAGACAACAAGTGAATGAGGGCCATTTCACCCGTCCTCCAGGGTTTTCCTGCTGGAACCTGTGTACATGCCATTATATGAATGCTACTGATTAATATACTCTTTGTCTCTGGGTACATCTCAGCAGCACAGTGTTTGCATTTCTTGTGACAGCTGTTGCATCTGTTACAGATATAGTGTCTGGAGTGAAATGCACAAATGTAAATCTAGAGCTGAATTTCTATATATGAACAAAGTACTCTCACAAATGCTAAATAAAACTATAAACAGAGGAATAAAAGAAGTAGACTGGAAGAAAGAAAAGGTTATAAACTCAGAATGACATAATCTTTATTCCTGACCCTTCTGGTGTGCCTGTGACAAAGAATAAATATCAGTTTGTTATTACATACTGTGTTTCTAGGCATCCATGGTTTGTAGATTAGGAAAGTTCAGTGCTAGAGATAGCATTTATGTATACACATTTCCTTTATATTTTTAATTAATTAATAACCTAAAATAGTTATAAATTGTTGGGGGTAATATTTAAATAAAATTATGATCTAGTTGAGAAGAAATAAAATAAAATAATTTAACTGTTTTTTGGTCAAAAGGAGAGGTAAAGCTTCAATGTTTAAAATTTTGCTCTGATTTATCAAAGGTTTAATAGTGAGTAAAATAATCAATTCTTGTTTAACTTGGAAATTCTTCTGTAATATCAAGGTCCGAGAGATGGTGACCTGTGAGATGAGGAAAAAAGGGACAGAAGGAGGATGGACAAGAAAAGCATTAGTGTGTAAGGTGAACTGATACTCACATAAAATGAGCAGTTTCATGTTTTTGTATTCAATATAGAGGCATTAAGTGCTGCACAAAAGAGAGATCAAAGGAAAATTCTGCTATTAAAAATGATTAGGCAAATGATGAAACTTCTTTTTTATTAAGATGTGAATTGAAGCTTAAACAGGTCCAAGAAGGGAGATCTAGGATTGAAAGTAGGTCATTTGCAATTTAAATAATCTATCAATGAATCAAAACATGAAAGGGATACCAGGGTATGGAAGACAATGGTTAAGGCTGAGAAAAGGATTAAGTTACTGTTGTGATGCATTTTTGGATGTAATGAAACTCACCGATGGACTTTTGTTGATGAATGGTTGTTAGATGAATATGTAAAATATTTGAGTAACTGTTAAAACATCAGTTTATGGAGTAATGAAATCTATGTCTGACCATATAGTTTGTTTTGCTTTTTTTTTTTTTATTTTAAGAGCTTTTCCAGACCAAAAAGAAAAGTACTAATGAACTATAACTTTCCCAAGCAGTAAAATAAATTTTCTAATTCATTTCTGTTATAAGTATCTCTTTGAATAAAAATACTGAAGTGCTCATCATATTGTTTTATAACAATATTAATAGTTGAAGGTTTTAAACAATTACTGTAATGTTACTTTGCAGTTTGGAAATAGTTGTCTAGTCCTTATTGCTTTAATGTCTGTACTGTTTATTATACAAGGTTCTTGTATTTTCTCTTATAACTTCTTTATATAGAAATCTAATCATAGACTGACAGCATATATGCCAAGTATATGGAGGATCTATATTTTACAACTTTATTAGCTTTTTAATCTCACTAGTAAATTTTTACAGTGTTTTTTTAGGTAAATTTCACCTAGACAATATCATCTTTCCACAACATAATTACAAAAATGTTAGATGAAAGCCTATATACAGAAAGAAAACAGTCATTATATGTGCAAGTGCCTAAGTGTAGCTAAGCAAAAATAACGCATGGCCTTCACATAGAAAAGAACAGATAAAACAATCGATACAGGGAATAAAGACTAATGTTTCAGCATCAAGACTTCAGAGTAACATGAAAAAACAATACTTTGGTTTCATAATTTCTATAAGTTTAAAGTTTTTGTAGAATGAACAAACCTGAAGTATGAACAGAATGTAATTGGTAATGTTTTATTTCTTTGCATCGGTTGAATGAAAAGAGCAACCTTCAGCTTAAATAAACAGTGCTATGCACTGTTACATATGTTCAATCTGCTCATGTAAAAGTCACATCAGTAGTTACTTAGCAGACATTTGTGTGTTTGAAGAAAATGTAAGGTTTTCATAAAATGAAAATAGACTTTTATTTCTAAAACAAATAAATTCTAAACAGAGCTTCAATATCCACTAGGACTAGAAACTGAGCAAAAATTAAGGAGGACTTGTCAAACTAATACTCTAACAGTTAGGCTCCAAAGTAAATGTACAGGTCAGTGATACATTGGACTCATCTTTTACTTTCAGGTTGTAACAACAGTTAGAAAGATTATAGACATGTAGCCATGAATAGCAATAAGCCAGAAGGATCGAAAGCTTTACAACCAGAAGTCCCAAAAAAGAACACTTTGACATTGTTGAACAATTAACTGTGATTGTAGGTAACCATTTGAATTAGTTTTGATACCTGGCAAAGGGGGAGTCAAAATATTTAAAAAGAGATCCAAGGGAACTCACAGAAATACAGACAACTAACTCTCACTTTCAAATCACAGAATCACAGAATATGCTGAGTTGGAAAGGTCTCACAAGGATCATCTAATCCAACTCTTAACCCTGCACGGGACCATCCCCAAGAATCCCACCGTGTGCCTGAGAGTATCATCCAAACATTTCCTGAACTCTCTCAGGCTTGGTGCCATGACCACTTCCCTGAGAAGACTGTTCCAGTGCCCAACCAACCCCTGGGTGAAGAACCTCTTTCTAATACCCAACCTAAACCTTCCCTGACACAACTTCAGGTCCTGTCACTGGTAAACACAGAGAAGAGTTCAGTGCCTGCCCCTCCTCTTCCCCTCAAAAAGAATGGTCACATTAATAAATACATGAATAAAGCTGACACAATGTAGAATAGTTAGTGTGGCTTTTGTACAGGGGACCCATATTTCACATTAATTTGTTGTATGAAGAAGTCACTTGAGCACATAAACAAATTTGATATGGTTGGTATAGTATACATGAATTTGCAAAAATCTGTTGTAAAAGTCTCTGAACAGGGTTCTTAAAGAGGTTAAGCTGCCATGAGATTACAGGAATGATACTTTATAGAATTACTACAGAGTGTGGTGAAGTCCCTGGAGTTGCACATATTGTTTACTGTGAGTTGTTCCACTATAAAATTAGAGAAGAGTAAAACTCACTGTTCTACTGAGCTATGATCATCAAAATTAAAAATGGTACTGGCAAGTGTAATTTTGATAATGAACCACAGAGAATGACTTCTATACAAGGAGAGATTTTATAAGCAAGGTTATTCAAATTTGGAAAAGGGATGAGTAAGGATGGTATAATTGAAATATATGAAGTCATGAATGGCAGGTAAAAAGTGATTTAGGATATGTTATTCACCATTCACGACACAAAAACCAGCAAGCGCCCAAGTAAATTATCAGGCTGAAGTGTAAATTGCTTTTCATATAATACATAATTTAATTGTGTAACTCATTGCTGCAGGATGTTTTTTATGCCAAAATATAAATCAGTTCAAAAAGCAATTAGCTGAATGAATGGAAGTAAGTCCCATTAAGGGCTATTAAATACAACAGTGTGGGTACTAAAACCTCATAGTCACAAAAGAAGTCTTCATTGAGAGAAGTACCTAACCGATTTTCTTTAGCTATACATCCCTGC
This sequence comes from Corapipo altera, assembly GCF_003945725.1. Taxonomy (NCBI): domain Eukaryota; kingdom Metazoa; phylum Chordata; class Aves; order Passeriformes; family Pipridae; genus Corapipo; species Corapipo altera. Next base: position 8,607,743 of record NW_020884903.1, on the reverse strand, counting down.
AAATATCCAGTCTCAAACAGTATGGAAGATGAGATTTTGGGCACTATGCACCTTTGTTCTGACCTAACATAGATAGTCTTGTCATACTCCCTCCTGATTAGCCCTGAGGAGGATTCAGGACTGTAAATGCAAAAACAGGTGTATGCAGAGCAGTCCCATGAGAGGACAGCAGGATTACCTGCAATTTTTGCGTGGGAAAATAAGAAACTAAGAGAGACAGTAAAAGGTATGGATATTTTATCTGGATCTATATATGTCCCTACCCTGTGGACAATACAGATATGATTAGTTTGAATATTAGATTGGATTTCAAATTCTATAACATTCAATTAAAATTTGCAATAGAGTGTAGGCTCAATGAAATAATTTAGTTGTCACAGCTCTTTTTCTGATGGCACACCTCTACATCCTTCAATCCAATTGGGAAATCAAGCACATAACAGAAATACTCTAAGGGCTATTCTATTTTTCATGTATTCCTACACTTCATGGCTAAAACCAGTGACTTTAATTAGAATTGTAGAATCATAGAATTGTTCAGGATCTTTAAGATCATTGAGCACTGCCAAGTACACCACTAAACTATAACCCTAAGCACCACATCTACATGTCTTTTAAATACCTCCAGGATTGGTGAGTCGACTACTTCCCCAGGCAGCCTGTTCCAGTCCTTAACAACCCTTTCTGCAGACAAATTTTTCTTAATATTCAATCTAAACCTCCTGTAGTACAACTTGAGACCATTTGCTCTCATCCTGTTGCTTGTTACTTGGGAAAAGAGACTGACCTCTACCTTGCTACAACCTCCTTTCAGGTAGTTATATAGAGCAATAAGGTGTCCCCTGAGCTTCCCTCTCTCCAGGCTAAACTACCTCAGCTCCCTCAGCTTCTCCTCATAAAACTTGTTCTCCAAACCCTCAACCAGCTTCTTTGCCCTTCTCTGGACATGCTCCAGCACTCAATGCTCTTTTTGTAGTGAGAGGTCCAAAACTGAACACAGGATTTGATGTGCAACCTCACCAGTGCCAAGTACAGAGGGACAATCACTGCCCTGGTCCTGCTGGCCACACTACTTCTGATATAAGCCAGGATGCCATTGACCTTCTTGGCCACTTGGGTACACTGCTGGCTCACAGTCAGCTGCTGTTGAGGCACCCTCAGATCCTTTCCACTGGGCAGCTTTCCAGCCACTCTGCCCCCGACCCGTAGTGCTGCATGGGGTTATTGTGACTGAAGTGCAGTGTCCAGAACCTCATCTTATTGAACCTCATACAATTGACCTCAGACCATCAACTGAGCCTGTTCAGATCCCTCTGTAGAGCCTTTCTGCCCTTCAGCAGATCAACACTCCTGCCTGACTTGGTGTTGTCTGCAAACTTACTGAGAGTGCACTTGATTCCCTCATCCAGATCATTGATAAAGATATTAAGCAGGACTGACCCCAACAATAAGTCCTGGGGACTCCATTTGTGACCGGCTGCCAGCTGGATGTAACACCATTCACCACCACCCCTTGGGTCCAGCCATCTACTCAGTTTTTTACCCAGGGAACAATGTTCCAATGTTTGAAACTATGTGCTGCCAGATTCTCTGGGAGAACGTTCTGGGAAATGGTGTCAAAGGGTTTACCAGAGCCTGCATAGGCAACATCCACAGCCTTTCCCTAATCTGTAAGCAGATCACTTTGTCATAAAGGAGATCAGATTGTTCAAGTAGTACCTACCAATACCCATGCTGGCTGGGTCTGATTCTCTGTTTGTCCTGTATGTGTCACATCATGGTATTCAAGATGACTTGCTCCATGGCCTTCCCTGTCACCAAGGTCAAGCTATCAGGCTTGTGGTTCCCTGGATCCTCCTTTCATCTCTTCTTGTAGATGGATGTCACATTTGCTAATCTCCAGTCAATGGGACCTTCTCAGTTAGCCAGAACCGATGATAATGACGGGAAGTGGCTCAGTGAGCAATTCTGCCACCTCTCTTAGTACTCTTGATTGAATTCCAGTCGGCCACATACACTTGTGCCTGTCAAGTGTAGCAGGTCACTAATCATTTCTCCTTGGTTTGTGGGGGCTTCATTCTGCTTCCCATCCCTGTCATCCAGCTCAAGAGGCTGGTACCCGAGGACAACTGGTCTTAGTATTAGAGACTGAGGAAAAGAAGGCACTAAGTACCTCAGCCTTTTCCTCATCCTTTGTCCTTCTGTTTCCCTCCACATCCAACAAAGGATGGAGATTCTCCTTAGCCCTCCTTTTGTTGCTAAGGTATTTATAGAAACATTTTTTATTGGCTTTTACAGTGGTAGCCAGATTAAGTTCTTGCTGGTTTTTGTTCCTTCTAATTTTCTCACTGCACAACCTCACAACATCTTTACATTCCTCCTGAGCCTTCTGCCTCTTCTTCCAAAGGTGATGCACTCTCATTTTTCTTGTTGTGTTCCAGCAAAACCATTCTGTTCAGGCAGGATGGTCTTCTTTCCTACCAATTCATCTTTATGCACATGAGGATGGTCTACTCCTGTACCTTTGGAATTTCCTTCTTGAAGCATGTGCAGCCCTCCTGGACCCCTTTGCTCCTCAGGACTGTCTCCCAAGGGATTTTTAACCATTGTTCTAAATAGGTCAAAGTTTGCCCCCTGGAAGTCCAAAGTGGCATTTCTACTGACATCGCTCCTGCTCTGAGATTCAAAAATTCAATAAACTTCGTGATTGCTATGTCCAAGGTGGCCTCCAACCACCACAGCACTCACAAGCCCTTTTCTGCTCACAAACAGCAGGTCCAATGGTCATCTTCCCTAGCTGGTTCACTTGTTGCCATTGTCAGGAAGTTTTCTTCCACATGCTTCAGGAACCTCCTAGGTGTTTTCCTCACTGTGGCATTGTATTTCCAGCAGACATCTGGCAAGCTGAAGTAGGGCTAAATATTTCCTTTTTTTGGGGGGGGGGGGGGGGGGGGAGAGTTGAGGAGGAGAGTGGGGAAAGCACTTCTTACACGTTGTTTTATTTCAATTTAAAAGAATGATCTTTGAATAGATTCTTTGTAATCAGGTATTTTTAAGGGCTACAGCTAGCTTTGACAAAGTGAGAATTTGGAGTAGTTTTTTTTCATTACACTTTCTTTCCCTTTTCAAAACTATGTAGAAAGAAATTCAGCTCTTTAAGTCATTTCTTTAATGACCTTTGTCACCAGTCTTCAAACTGAGCTGAAGACTTTCTGTGAGGGCTTCTGCTGTTCTTGCACAGAAATCTCTGATGTAAACACTAAGAAGGAGCTTTAATTGATATGCTTAAAATAATTAGAAAGCAACAGTGCTCAGCAAGGCTCTTTAGGACTAAAGGCTAACAAGGACCCAAATCCCTGGACAACTATGTAATCATTAGGAAAACTCAGAGATAAAACATGGTATTTTGGAGAGCTAGAGTGTGTGATACAAAGTATTCCAAAGAAAATAAAGACAAAACAAACAAATGAACAAAAAACCAAAGCAAAACAACCAACCAAACAAAAGCATACCCAAAAGAACTGACCCAAAAAGCTTGCAGAAATAGTGCTGTGGAAGTGAAACAGAATTTTTGTCTCTGTGAGTGCATTTGTCCTCAATTTAAAGTATAGTATTTTAATATTTCTTGTGGCTGTGACAGTCTTTATAAATACAGTTGAGACATTCTTGTGATGCTCTTATATGTAGTATTTAGAGAGCAATACTATGTTTTTCTAATAACTGACTTTTTGTTTTATTATTGTATTGTATTTTATTATATTTTTATTTTATTTTTTAATGCAGAGATATATTTCCATTTATCCAATAGTAATTTATTCAGTTGAGTGGTAATGCCAATTTTGTTAACTCTTTGAAATACCTGAAAACTCATTTAGGTTAAAGACTCTGCGTATTTTTCCCATGATTCATCTTCTTAGATTATGAATATTACTACAGTATGTCCAGCTTACATCACTCACATTATGAAAGAAGACAGATTATGATCAGGTCTTCTCTCCCTTCAAGCTTCCAAATTTTACCTAAGATAAGTAATTTGGTCCAGAGTTTAGAATAAGTAGTATTCAATTTACAAATAAACTAATCTAAGTTTCAGGAAGGGTGTGTGTGTATTAAACAGTGAGATGACTATCTGCAACTACAGCTGATTTGTACTGCTTAAATCAAGTAGTTTTCATTATTTCCTAATCCTAGGTAGAAACAAAATAATTCTGCAGTGTCCTGGTTTGAGACCCCCAAAATCCAATTCCTGAGTCCAAGCCCCCTTCCCACATCTCACCCCAGTGTGAGATGGGTTTTCCAGACACAAGACAAGACTCAATATGGAGGGAAGGGAATTATATTGCAATCACTGCACAAATAAATATTATAATACAGTATATACATAATCCTAACTATCTCTCCTATGATAAAGCAGTATTTACAATGGGTCAGATCTTTTCTCCCTCCAATAAAAGTCCAGAAGGGAGAAGGAAAGATCCTTTCCACTCTCAGAGCAGCAGGCTCTGTTCTTCCATGCAGCAGCTGTAGCTGGATCTCTTTCCATTACACACAGAGAGGTCTTCTCTCACCCGTCTCAGCTCTTCAACTCCAAGCGAAGGTCTTTCTCTTCCGTGGGCTGTGGTAACCGGGACAAAGGTTCACCTCACCACGTCATATCACGAAGCACAGGGGTCTTTGTGACGGTCCCTTTCCTAGGGGAATTCAAGCTCCCTTGGGGCAGCTTTCAGTTGAAAGTCTTTGCCTCAAGCGTTCCATCAGAGCTCCTGTGCTCTGTCTCAGGTTGTCAGCTTGGCAGCAGCAGAGAGGGTGGGCAAGGTCACTTCCTCCACATTCCATCTGGCCATCCCGGTCCAGATCTGGGACATCTTTGAGCTTCTTAGCTCCTCTTTCTCCGCTGCTGCTGCACTCCAAGACTCCTCTCAAATAGGAGTCCATCTCCTCCTCCTCTCTAGGACGTCTCAGAGGGGTTTGGGGAGTTTGGCTCAGTTCTTACCCCAAAACTCTGTCTCTATAGAGCTTAGTTGTCTCTCTCTCTCTCTCTCTCCATTAGAGATCTCTGTCTCTCTGCTTAGTTGCATGCTTGTTTCTGCTGCTCCTTATCTCCTTCTGGCTCTCTGCCACTGTTCTCTGCTGCTCTGCCGCCATTTTTCTGTCTTCTGCTGCCCACTCACAGTGGAGAAAAACTCCCATCTTCTCAGTTACAGACCTCAGTCCAGTTTAACACTGTTTCCGAGTTTCTATGATCCCGGTCGGGGTCCTCCAGCGGGGCTCCTGCCCCCCCTCTCCTTATGGCTTCAGAACATGACCACTCCCCTCCAACTACTACATCATCCTTCTTTTCTGGTCTGGTTGTGATATGTTTATATTTTGCAGGAGTGCTGATTGGCTCAACCCAAAGGGACACCACCCCCTTGGGGGTTACCAGTTTTTTTAACTCCAGGGGGAAAACTTTTTTTCCCCACCACAGCAGATAATTTGTCTTTCTTGCCATTTTACTACATGTTCTATATAATAGGTAGCAAATAACTTTATATTCAGTGTTCCACTGTTATTAATTAAAAAACAGTGCATTTCCAGTACATTAAATTGCTAATGAGTCTCATTAAAGTCTTAAGACTTAAGATAACAATGATTACATGTCCATGACTAGAAGATATGCTTCACTGGCTTTGTATTTTTCTTACAGATGCAAGGGACTGTACCAATCCAGTGTACTTACCCTTACTAACGACATTAGCTGGACTGTGCATCATGTCTCTACAGTGTTGTTTCCAAGGCACAATTGTGGTGGATGAAGTGCATCCACTACCTGAATTTTTGGACATCAGCTATGGAGTCAAGGCAGAGACAAAGCAGAACTTTTGGGTAACGAATAAGAGGTAAAACTGGGACATAGGAAAAGGAATGGGTTGTTTGATTTCCACATAACAATACTTCAACTGATGCTGGCACTCATATTCCTATAATGAATAATGGTGTATATCCTTAGTAACCTTCTCTTTTGTTTAGTGATAGATAGTACAGGCATTTTCTTCTCTCATCTACTTTTTGGCAGCAGTAGCAGTGGTAGCCTTGACTAACCCATACTTTTAAGGATGTGCTTTCTGACTTTCTAAAACCCTCTGTAAAGTTATAATTCAATAGCCTGGTATTGTAAAATTGGGTGAAATAATGTGATTTTCACCAGTATTAACTTATATTATTGTGCTCCTCTGCAGAATAGGGAACAAAAGAAAATTGATTTTATAAGAACTTGGACATCATCGCAAAAACTCCATAGTAAGAAAAAAACCAAACCTTTATTATTTATTTATTTTTTAAATAAAAAAGTATTGTTATTACTACAATTTTTACTTGTGGGAATCAGCTAGTCGTAAGAAGAAAGAGATGACAGAGACACATAAACTTTTGAAGATGAAAAGAGTAACATTCAAGACTTGGAAATATATAAAAAAGCAGATATTGAGGTGAAGTACATGGATGGGGATGTGGGGAACTGTAGAAATAGGTACATCTTAATCTAGACCATATGATGTGGAAATAGAAAATAAAAAGTGAAAAAAATAAAACCACCAAAAAAACCCAAAACCATATCCAAACCCTTGGAAAGAAGAAAGCTGCTTCTAGAATTTATTTGGAAAAAGCAAATGCAAGTGTTCTGGTAAGATTTGGTTGGAAATACTTTTCTACAGTTTAAGGAAGGTATTGAGAGAAAAATGACAGAACAAAATCTCAGCAAATAAGATACAAACCAATTAGAAGACAACAAGGAGATGAGTAGCATCTTACCTGTCAACAAATGATGTCAAACAATGGAAATTTCTTTCTACAAAAAGTTTACAGGCTTTGTAAATAAGGGACACATTAGGTGCCATACCGTCTTGATAGTTAGTCTAAGAATATTATCTTCCATGATATTTTTCTAAATAAGAAGAAACTATTTTGTATGTGTTTGAGGAGCACCACTCTGACACAGTATTCACATTTGTTGGTTGTTCCCAGATAGAAAGGAAAGAGAAACTAGACAGTATATCAGAGAGATTTGTCCTACAGTCAGTTTTGCTCAGTGTTTCATCAGCCATGATGGTGGAGCAGAAAATCTGTTTAAGATGAATTGTAAGGGTGCTAGGAGAACAGAATAGGTATTCAAAATGGTCTTTGGTCATAGGAATTAATTCAAAATAGTTAAATGTAATCCAGTAAAGTCAACAAATATTCAGAAATAGGGAAGTACACAAATGCAAAATTTGTGAGAAACTGTTCAGTTTTGTAGAAAGGATTAAAGGATCATGATGAATGTAATCAATCACATAGTTGCAAATCACAAAGGCAACTCTGTTAACCCTCCTCTCCTGCATTCCCACAGAAATTCCTAGTAGTATTGTGTACAACTTTTGTCACTGCGCTCTGAGAGACATGTGGTTCACCTGGAGCTAGTTTTTTAGAGTAGGACACAGAGAAAAATAAATAGTTGAAAAATCAAATCCTATTAAAAAGCACTGAGCACCTTAGGCCAAAAAAGTAAAGCCCTAGGGAAAAGTATGAAGGAGAAATAACTCTTCATGTACCTAAAGATACATGAAGGTACCTAACAAGTTGCTGTAAACCTATTCTATAGTCACTTTCTGGGGTAAGGCATGTGTGTATATTGAGAGAGTCCGTGGAAGGAGGGGGTTATTTATATGAAAACAGGATTAGAAGAAGTAACTTTTACAGTGTGATGAGAATACCAGCAGCAGAAGAGTTATCAACAACAAATGTTTTATAAATCATGAAGGCTGTGGTTTCACCACAGTGTTTGGAAAGTCTCTGAGCTATGTTGAACGGAAAACAATAAAAGGAAAATAACCAAAATCACTGTGTTAGCCCACAGTCTACATTCACAAAGGCAGAAGTTGCATCTTGCCATCTGGCAGAGTCTCTGATTCTTCATGTGTTGCTTTCAGATGTATTTGTCTTGGATAACTGGTAAGGAAACAGGTTGTTATAAATAGAAAGTGATAAGAATGCCTTTTGTGTAAATAACTTAGGATATAAAATATGTTTTCTTTTTTTTTGCTTCTTTTTATGGTTGTTTTTGTTGTTTATCTGTCTATTTTCACAATCTTAAATTTAACTCTCTATTCAATACCTCACAAGTATTTTTAAGTGTTCTTTCTTTTTATTAGTAGTAATAGCATCCTTTTTTCTAGAAACTCTTCTCATAAATATGTATGTTATTTTCTTGGCACACTAATTTAGTTGAATGTAAAAGTAGAAATCTGTTGGCATTGTTAATGATTCATTTTCTTTTAAGAGAGGAGATATTTGGGGTTGACTTACATGTAATAATTTCAACATTATATGAGATGAGCAGCATTGAGTATAATATTTTTAATTGTCCTGAAGAGGCTCCTACTGTAATATTAAGGAATTTTTTTCCCCTGAATGTTCTTTAAAATTATATTTCATTTCATTCCTTCCTTCCTTTCCTCTTTATTACCAATGTATTGGGTTACAAAGTGATTTCTTGAAAATATTCCTATAATCCTCTGTGATAGAAAAACCTATTTAACCATAACTTTTACTTGATGAAGTTGTGTTGTATTATCACCAGTAAGTGCCAAATATATATTAGCATGTATTGCAACAGTTTCAAATAGCAGTTTGGAATTCTTAAAGTTAGGATAATTTGATAGAAACATGGCATATAGCTTTAGTCTACAAATGTGGAGGTATTTCCTTCTCTTTGACTACAGAGGAATCTTAAAGTGATCAAATGCTGAACTTCAATTTTTCTGTCAAGAGTTCAAATATAATGGAATTAATCTAAGTCAGAATAAGACTATATGTCATGCTTTAACCCCAGCCAGCAGCCAAGCACCATGAAACCCCTTTCTTACTCCACCACCAGCAGGGTCAGGGAGAGAACTGAAAGAGTAAAAGATAGAAAACTGGTGGGCTGAGATGAAGACAGTTTAAAAGAGAAAGTAAAACTGATGCACAAGAGCAAATCAAAACAAGGAATGAATTTACTGCTTCTCATGGGCAGGTGGGTTTTCAGCCATTCCCAGGAGACCAGGGCCCCATCACGTATGATACTTGCTTGGGTAGACAAACGCCATCACTCCAAACATCCTCCTCTTCCTCCTTCTTTCTCCCACACTTATATACTGAGCATGATGTCATATGGTATGGAATATCTTTTTGTTCGGTTGGAGTCACCTGTCCCAGATGTGCCTCCTCCCAATCTCCCATGCACCTCCAGCTTCCTTGCCAACCTGACAGTAAGAAAAGCAGAAAAGGCCTTGGCTCTGTGTAAGCATGACTCAGCCATTACAAAAACATCCCCATATTATCAACCCTCTATTCAGGACCAATCCAAAACACAGCACCACACTAGCCACTGTGAAGAAAATTAACTCAACCCCAGCCCAAACCAGCGCACTACATTTGTCTCTGAAATGTTCACATTATAAAGAAATAAAAGAAAGAAGTCTGTCTTGCAGTAAAATAGTCAGGGAAAGAGTTACAAGAGGAAGGTGTGGTCCATGTAATTCAGGCAGAAATTACAACCCAAACCTACTTTAAAATACAGACATCTAGCACATAAAGCATCAACTATTATTATTATTTTATTTGAAATATCTTCTTTTTTCTACCCAGATCAACCATGTAAAAGAATTATTTTTATTAGTTAAAGAAGCAAAAAGAAGTTGAGGATACTGTTTTAAGAGTACAGCAATACACCTCTCATGTGAGCTGACCCATTAGCACATCACTTTAAACCCATCAAACTTTTCGAATACTTTTATTTCTGTTAGACATGTCTTGGAATGACTGATCTAATGTGGTATTGTGAAGAGCAGTAGCCTACATAAAGTTAGTAGATATAATGCATATACTAGGAAATAAAAAACTGTTCCCTACTTTCTTTTTTCCTCTCCTTTTTTTTCGTTTTTTTAAAACTGTTTCCTGCTTCCCTTTTTTTCCTCTCCTTTTTTCTTTTGTTTTGTTAAAGCCCCAAACTTAACAAAAGTTAAGGTAAAATCAAAGAGAAATCTGAAGACTAGACATAACTTTTGTTTAACTGCTGCTGGTGACACATAGACTGTATGTTCTCTTTTATTAATATATAGAGAAACTCTAGCATTTATTTTTTTGGACACTGAAATAAGATTCAACAGAAGGTGAAATAGATGCAATGAAGAACATCTGGTTGACTGGCATGTTGGATCTAAACTAATTTCTCTTCTGCTACTCCAACTGTCCTTTATTTTTCAAGTTGTTTTCTTTCTTCTATCCCCCTTTGCTGTCTATCATCTGTACCTAATGTTTACACATGCATCAGCTATTCTTCGTTTCTGAAGAGAATTATTCAGAGGAAAGGAATTATTGCTCTAATTGAAAACTCTTAAAACATAGCCCATACACACAATCAGGGAAATAGATGAGTCTTGAACTGCACTCTGAAGTCCCACATAGCCTAATTGAGATACAGACAGTAGTTTTAGTGGATCTAGTAGAAATATTCTTTCATCTTTTCATAGATGTAATCAACATATTAAGACTGTTATATTAGACCTTCACTTGGCATAATTTTTTATGGAAAATAGAAGCAAGCAGCATTTCCAATCTTTAAAATTTGCTTTTATTTCAGTGTCAGTATACTGGCTCCTGTGTATTGGTAATAAATTCCCACTAGAATTTTAAAGAACATGACGGTGCACTGCTGTGCTCAGACATAGGGAAAGGAAGACATATACCAGCTAAGAAACAAGATCTGTAGATTTTTTGTGTTTTACTGACTACTGTACTGATTTCTTTGAAGAGAGACTCCTGACTTACCTCATAATCATTTATACAGGTACAGTGCCAACTTCCTAGACCCGGAATGCCAATGTTTGTAACAAGGCTTACCATGCAGATGAGTTGAGGAAAGATGTTGTTTATTGTAATGCTTTTTGTCTTTTAGGTCTAAGATACAGTGAAATTGAGTTATGCAATCAAATGTGAAGTTTATTATGCTAATAATAATTTTCTTTAAGTACTTATACACAAACACCTGAGGTATAGGAACAATTATTGACTAGAATGTTGCTGGATGATGGTGACTATCGCTTAGTTATTACAACTAAAAGTTCATGAGATAATACTCATAACTGCAATGTTGATATCGATGGGTGCAATTTGCATAGATATCTCTCACAAGAGAGAAAAAGAAGACAGGAGGCTAATGTTCTTGAGTTAAAATTTGACAGTAAAATGCATATTGGTTAAATATTTTGGTTAAACATTACAGAAAATAAACAATTGTTGTGGTTTGTGTTTCAGGTTTTCAAGGGGAGAAAAGAATAACATTCACAGACCACATTAAGAAGTTTGAATGAAGTCAGGTTAATGTGGAAAACATCAGATTTTTAACTGTGTATGGGTAACAGCCATGCATAATGATCCCAGTCTTGTGATGAGCCAGATAGCTTTTCTAACTCCATATATGATGACTTGTTAGTCAAAGAAAGTGAAAATCTCACCTAAAAGAAAAACTGAACTGACAATGAGATGCAATAGGTTTAAATGAGGAAGAAACAGTTGCTATGTGTCTGTCTCTGTACTCAGTGACGAGTGATAATCCAAGTTTACCTGGCTACGTAGAACTTTGTAGGTACAATGTGCAAATTAATGTGATATGAAGTTGACATATCTTGCATGTGAGGAGCATGTTTATTTAGCACATGCTGGAAGATTGTGCTAGTATTGAAACAAGACCTAATGTTAATAGTGTAAAAGCAGGATGATGTCCAGCAGTGTGTGCCATACAAAGTGGAAGCACTGCTACTCATAGCTTCCTTTCCTGGCTAATGTTTGCTTTGTAGTCATACTTGTGTCCCATTTCCATGTTTAAGCCTAGCAACTTGGGAGATAAAAAATTTTCTGTCTCGTTTTTAGCAAGACAATATTTTTAAAAATATTTGAGAAACTGACAGCTGATAGTGCCTGTAATATTTACACATTGATTTGAATAGACAATGTATTCTATGATTGTTTTGAGGGTCAATGCATACACTGTCATTGACCAGTTTGAAAAGAATTAACATCATTCTGCTGAAATTTGCCTTGCTATACCCAGTGAAGAAATGCTATGCCCACCACTTAGGATACCTACGATAAAAACAAGTAGGAGATCCATCATGAGAGAAGTGGACCAATGTGTCTGTGGACTGGTAATAAAATTCAGCTACTCTGTGAAGTAACATGAGGTCAGTATCGGTGAAACGTAATGGGCAGCAAATGAAATGTCTGCATCCAGCTTTGCTTTCAGCCATACTGTTTTAGACTTGACATGTATCAGGACAAAAGTTGGAAAGGTATCTCCTTCTCCTCAGTTGGAAAGCATGAAAAAGAATGTTGCATTGAATTTTGGAGGTTAAATATCCCAATTTATGACCCAATTTACAACCTCTATTTACTAAGCTCCTACATACTGTAATAATCAAATTAGGATAATATTCTAATTAACAGATATGGCCTATGTCTTCCCGTTTTAGTACTAAAAATAAAACTGAACTTTGAGGACATGAGCAGAGGATGTTCTGAACTGAGATATGCATTATGTTATGGATATGATTTCTTCTGTCAGGTTGCTGATGTAAGAAAGAACTATTTGACCAGCAAGTAAGTAAAAATTCTTAGTTTGCTATATCTTTAAAAATACATCATTAATGTAATAACTATCCTACAAATATGTATCTCTGCACAGAGATACTTTTCTTTCTATTTTTAAACAAGTCTTTGGAAAGAAATGCAGTGTTTTAAGCCATTTGGATCTCTAAATGCTGGTATATAATGTCACTTAGTACATGATTTAAAGGAAAACATGGTGGTGATTAAAAGCATATATTTCCCTAAAACAAGAAAAACAGGATATTTTGGAAAAAGCAATACTTAGAAAATTGCAATTGGCAAATTACGAGATTGTTCCCACTGTCATTGAACTAAATGGCCATGGATTGGGCCCAGAATGAAATTAATCAAAATGAAAGCAAAGTTGATTACAAAGGAGCATAATGATATTTTCGTATTAATTTGGGGCGACATTGTAGACAATTAAACAGTAATACTCTGGGCAAAATTAAAATTGTTAGAGATTTTGCATATGTGATTTTGAGACTCAAAACTATAGAAACTGATTTATATTCCTTGCAGACTAGACTGTACTAGAATACAATTTCCTTTATTGTCTATATAACCCCTAGTATATTTGGTGCAGCAGCAAATGCCTTTTCTACAAAAATCAGATAGAACAATTTTCTATTATTATCGTGGGGGGTTTTTGCGGTTGCTTTGTTTTGTTTTGGTTTGTTTTCTCTTTGGTCTAAACCACCTAAAATGCTCACATTAACAATACTTGACATTTCCAACCAAGATTTAATTACATTTAATTGTGAAGGACCAGGAATCAGAATGGGAAAAATTTCAGAAGTGGAAAAATATGTACAGCGATTGAAAGGACTTTATGATACAGACTTTACAGTTATCATGTATATACACATTGTATGCGTCCCCAGAATTTGTATTTTCCGGGCATGTTCAGACTTGTCCACTTCCCTACTTTCCTGTGGATTGGCTGGAGAAGCTGCAGAGAGGTGACAGCCTCCATTTGCCCTTTCTTTTCCTGGTTCCTCCCACGTTCCTCCCTCTTTCGCCTGTGCCCCTATCCTGATTTGCTTCCCTGTTTGTCTGTCTCATGCCCAACCCTATGTTCTGACCCTTTCCCCACCTGAACTGGTAAAGAATCCTGTGCACACCATTCTGCCTGCACCCTACCTTGTGTCCCGGACCTGTGCTGTGCCACGGCCCCCTCCCCCCTTCGGACCGTGGCATTTAATATATCAATTTTTTCTCTTACTCAAACCCTGGGTTTGGCTTAAAGGGCATGACATAGATATCTAGCATGAATCTGATGTGTACATTTCTCCATCTCTCTGGTTCCTCTGCACATGCCTGTGCTCTTCTTGTGGCAACCCGAGTCTCCCAAATGGCTGATCTCCATGGCAGCCAGACACATGCTTTAAGGTCAAACTTACTGCTAGATTTTCTACTTATGCCTCTTTTTGACTATTCCTTTTAAAGGAGCTAAAATAAGTGTCTTGAGAGACTTTAAAATCCATTGTGTGTTCTCAGTTCCTTTTTCTACTGGTTTGACTGTCGAAGTGCATTGATTGACACTCAGGTGCTATGTGGCAAAAAAAACACGTCAGAGGGAAAGCTAGCCTATGATTAGTTGAATACTTTATCAGGGTATATCAAGTAAATCTCATTTTCTGCAGCTGTATTAAGTAGAGGATTAAATGTATAGCTAATATGTACCTGGTGCACAAAATAGCTAAGAATTATGATAGAATGTGAATTGTGTATGATAAGGCAATAGAAACAAGATTTGGGATTTGTTTTCACTTCTTCCTGTAAAACACTATGTTCTCCTTAACTTCATGTCTTTAGCCTATCCAGGCAAGAATGAAGGTGGTACTTGATGTAGCATAAAAATAAAAATTTAATTAAATGAAATTTTAAAGTTATAAAATATAAATCTGAAAAGTTTTACTCTGTCATGAAAGCAAGAAACAGAAACCTGAACTTCTGCCTGAGTAGAAGTTCCACCTCTTCAAAGCCATCGGCATCTTAAAAGTTGTCTGCTTTAGCATTTTGGTTTTCTTGTATGTCAGAAAAGACTTAATGATTTTGGAAGGCATTAGGACAGGCTGTGGCATAAACAATCAGTCTTCTGGACAAGAAGCATAAAGTTCAGGCTTTGTGATGAAAAGAATTTGAAACTATGGTTATTTCTATCAGTCACAGATGGTTTTGAGTAAGGCTAATTAAAAGAGAATCATTTGAAACTGTAACTGTACAGGAATATATTTTGTCACTAACAGCTAAACATGAAATAGAAGGGTGACAGAATAAATGTGTTCTCAGATTACTTTGAGTTATTGACAGTTGCTATTAAACTAATTGGGAGCAGGCTAAGACACCTTCCAAGGGTAACTGTTTTCAACTTGATTCAGCAAAACAAGTTAAGCACATATTTAAAAGAAGTAAAGATGTAATTCCAACTTTGTTCAATAAAACAGACAAACTCTCTGTCTTTCGCGTGTTTTCTCAATGCTGAATATATATTTAAAGCTAGAAAAATTGTTGTTGATTTTTTTAAAATCTGTGATATTTCTTTTTGGATGCATCTACCAAGCACAATATAAAATATCTGTACTCATACAGGATTTCAGGTGAGGAATTTTTTTGTTTGTTCCTTTTCGGACTTTGTATCTTACAACTTAAAGAAACTAAAATCCCATTTAAAAGAACCATCTAAAGTCTGTGGAAGAGCTACAGTTCAATGAGTTTCTGGTAGTTTACTGAGTTTAGTAAGAAAATGGAAATTATTTTCATGACTCTTTCAAAAAGGAATTTCTTTAATTTTGATGAGATCCTATAAAGCTTTTCTTAATTAGTCCAATAAAGTATGTAATCTACTTTTTTCATTATTTACTGAACTAACATGCTTATTACCATTTTTATTACAAGTGCTTATTGATTTTTTCATAAAAGCAGCTCACTGCAAATTCCTTACGTGTTAATTCATCGTATCAAATTCACCTAGAAATTACAATTGTCCATTTTTCACTTCCAGTTTCATGCAACCACTCAATACTAATGAACATGTGAGCATAAGTAGTCATTCTTAAAGTGGTTCTTTCACGTGAACTGAGACCATGATCATAGAAAAAGCAAGTAAATTCTGAACAATACATAGCAAGACTTGATGTGCTCTAACCACAGAGTAAAACTCTCTCTTACTGCTTTCTAATGTGTAGCAATCCGAAAACTCAGGTAGCAGAAAAAGAACTGCTAGGATTATGTAGCAGGGCGCCATGGACAACAGGGGCTGAGGGAAATTCCATCATCTGAGGACCAGACAAGACCCATTGATATTCAAACATGTTGATTGGCCTGTCTCCTGCAGCAGGATATGGAGGGACTTTATGATAATGTTATCAGCCCATATTGAAACCCCTTTGTTCTCTTCCCCCCCCATGTAATCTTGGTTACGGAAAATATTAGGCATCTTCCCCCACATGTAATCCTGGATATGGGAAATGTTAATCATTTCCCTCTCATATGTAATCCTTGTTTTGGGAAATGTTAATTGATTGTGTAATCCCCTAGTTGGCATAACCCATCCTCCTCATTAACATGTCCAGCCCCCAAGATCCTTAAATAGTGTTTCGCATGTTCAATAAAGATTCCAGTTTCTACCCCCAAATCTGAGATCGTGTAGTTTTTGGACCTTTACACTAGTGTTGTGTATTTTCACATAGATACAGCATAATTTTGAAGCTGTAGGCCATTATATATTTCATATAGCCCCCTACATGCGTAAAAACATATTGCACAATATTAAATATCACCATATACGAAAAATTTCTGTAGTTCTGACATAGCTATAGAGGACCGTGGAAAGGACTGTGTGAAGGATCGTAAAAGGAAACTTCAAAAGGAGTGTGATCAGCAAGTTGAGGGATGTGATTCTCCTCCTCAACTCTGCTCTCGTGAGACCCCACCTGGAATTCTGGGTGCCCTTCTGGTGTCCACAACATAAGAAAGGCATGGAACTGTTGGAGCAAGTCCAGAGGAGGGCCATAAAACTTATAAGAGGACTGAAGCATCTCCCTTATGAAGATGGGCTGAGAAAGTTGGGACTGTTCAGTTTGGAGAAGAGAAGGTTGCATGGAGACCTCATAGCAACCTCCATTATCTGAAGGGGGTCTACAGGGAAGGAAGAGAGGGACTCTTCATCAGGAACTGCAGCAATAGGACAAGGAGTAATGGGTTCAAACTGAAAGTGGGGAAATTTAGGTTAGCTGTGTGGAAGAAATTCTTTACTGTGAGGGTGATGAGGCACTGGAACATGTTTCTCAGAGAAATAGTGGATGCCCCATCCCTAGCAGTCTTCAAGGTCAGGTTGGACGGAGCATTAAGCAACCTGGTCTAGTGGAAGGTGTCCCTGCCCATGGAAGAGGGATTAGAACTAGATGATTGTTAAGGTCCCTTCCAACCAAAACTATTCTATGGTCATACAATTCAAAATCAAAACAGGGGATTGTGGTATCCAGCTTGGTCTACTGAACAATGCTAATTGACATTGAAGAAGTTCAAGATCACCCTTCAGAATATTCTGTAAAAGTGAGTAAATGCATACAGTAGAATAACATTCACCTCTCTCTCCCTTATGAAGTTTTTTCTGTGTAAATTTCACTCCTGACTATAGACATATTGCTTTTGCAAACAGTATGGAAAAGATAGAGAACCTTCTTTATCTGAAAATGGTAATAAAGAGAAAATTGTTTGAAAAGAAGGAAACATTTTCATTAGGTGTAGAAATAAAGCTAAAAGTAACATTTAACTATCACAAGTTACCTTTTAAACTCTTTCTGAGCTACAGTACTCTCTTTTCTTGAAATTATGATTAAAAAAAAATGTTTCACAGAGAAATTAATCCAACTAAGTCTGCTTTCCCTATTTGACTACTTATAACTGTAATATCCTGTAGAGAAGCAAGATTCAGGATGGGAACAGTTCCAGGCATGGAGAAAAGCATACAGCAATTGGCAGGATTTTCATATGGACTTTACTATTATTATGTGGTTTCATTGTATCCATGCTACACAGTGCACAACTGCACATGCCCAGGCTTCCTCCTCCCCCTTTTGCCTGTACCCTGTTCTGATTTGCTGCCCCGTTTGTCTGTCTGATAGCCCACCCGATGTTCTGCCCCTTCCCCTGGCGGGAGAGTTAAGAATCGGGCGCACGCCTGAATAAACTAGTCTGTTTGCACCCTTCCTCGTGTCTTGTCCCCTCTCCCTATCGGACCGCGACAATATCCTGTGAAAGGAAAATATAAGTGTAAATAAACCATTTAAATTTGTGTGAAAATCAAAATCCTCTTTGTAAACCTTAGTTTTAAAAGGTTGCAAAAGGTCTCTGATTTACTTTGAATACCAGATCAATATCTCAAAATGAAAAAGTTTTCACATAAAATTCTGAGAGTTACAAAGGTCAGAGGATGGAAGAATGCAAATATTTTTTTTCCATTTTTAAGTGTTTGAGAATGGTTTCCTTTTCTATTTTGGGTAAAAATTAGAATATTTTGAATTTTTCATTAATTAAAGTAAGTTTTCCATGCCCAGATCTTTTGTTTAGTTGTAAGTCTACCCAGTAATTTGTTCTTTTGCTGGGCACCTGTGTTTACAGGAATCAGCACTTCATTGTAACCTGTCTTGGAAGCACTGGGGCTCATGAAAGACCAAGGAGGAACATATATGGGAATTAATATTTGCTTTTGAACTGTAAGGATTTTGAAAAATAGTTTAACCTCCACTCCCAAAACTCATAAACAGTGCCCAGAAGTTCAAGACTGCAGACAGCTCAAATTAAATGTTCAGTTTTTAGATGCTTTCAACCCTATTCTCTGGTAAATAATTGATTAACAAGTCATTTTAAAAATTAGGACTTCCTTTGTTCCTTTAGACTCGATAGAGACAAAGACAACTGTGTGCTTATTGATATATGTTCTTGAATCAAGAGCTGATATTTTCCCAAATGTTAATTTCTCTGCTGACACTGCTGACACAGGAGGAAAGCATATCTAAATATAACGACCCAGACAGATCTCTTAGTTAAATATATTTTCAGTGTTCCAACAAGCATTCCTAAAAGTGAGAAAGGTATTAAACATTTCAGTGACATCCAGATCTTTTAGCCTAAGGGAAATAAAATAATCCTCTTCTTACTTTTTCCATTTTCTGTCTTATGGTACTTCAGCACTGAGGCATATGGACTGTTTTATCACCTTCTTTAGAGGTAAATGTAGTGTCTATTCATTATTTCAGATGCTTTATATGCAATGTGCTCTATATTTCCCTCTCACCTAGACATTTTACTACACAAACATTTGATTTCACTACAGAAGTACTTTTTCTCACTTCAACTGCTGCTGCCATTGACCTATGCAAAGAAAGTTGTTTCTCCTTTCCGGGTAATTTTAATATTTTCTTAAAAGATGCCCAATGTGTAACGATCATAGACACACCTTTTATACTTGGATTTAGACCAACTATCTTCTGTTTCTAAAGCTTTCCTCCATTGTGACCCTTAGTAAGCCAGATGAGGTTGGTTTTTAAAAGTGCTAACCAAGTGTAAACTTATTCCTTTGAAAAGCCATTGTATCAAAAATGAGGAAGATGATATCTTTAAGAATAAGTAATCTGAGGATTAAATACTGCATAAAAAATTCTTTGATGATTAGGTGTCATGTAAGTACAAAATATTATGTTATGTATTTATCTGCCTGTGTATATGCCATTTTTGTCTCACTGTAGGAAAACAGACTTGCTGATATAAATGCAGACTTGAACTCCAGCTAGGTTGTTTCCGGATTTTAGCTGTCCAGACAAAGCTTCCCTCCACAAGCATTCTCTGTGTGCCTGTGGCAGTGAGGTGAGGGACTGTAGAGCAAGCAGAATTTTAATGGCTATTCAGAATTAAAGCTTAGTAACATTAAGCAGGCAGGAGCTGCCAGGTCAGCCACATTTCTAAAACAGAACTTGAAAAAGATAAATTCAGAGCAGTGGAATTTAAGCATAGATGTATGTGCTGCAATTTGGAAATAACTCAGGAACTGCCATACAGCCCGGGAACTAAGATGTCCAATTAACTACCGCTGTAAAAATGATTCAGGATTCAGTGTAAGCACCCGAAAATGGGCCTTTTTTGAATGCTTATTTGAAATATTGCTGAAGTATCTAGCTCTCTGCACTTTGCTCAAGTTGTAATGAGCTTTCTCCCAAACCTTGACTTTTTTTTCCTGTTCATGAGAAGACAATTTTTTATGAAATTAGATTAGACTTAGTGAACAGTAACATTTTATTCATGAACTCTATGTCCAGGTCAGAACTGTACCATATATATTCACACTCCACTCCATGGAAAGTATGTATGTTTTGCTGCCTGACATTCATTTCTTGCCCTTTCGTAACCTTCTATTTCAGCTATATGTTATTTTCAGGAACTTTTATTTATCATATTTATTTTTAACTTATTGGGAACTATCACATGGTCCTTAGGTAGAGGAACACTAAAGATACATTCTGACTTAACACTTTCAAGGGTTTCAGGAAATTGTAGGCTAGAACATCTTAGAAATTTCCCTTGGTAGATAGCAAAATCATCAGACTTTATTCTTCAAGCATATATGGTGAAAGATGCTACAATTAAAAAGGCACTGAAAATACCACAGAGCAGTTCTGTCCTCTGGTTTGTTCACAGTCCTCTAGGGCAGTCTTACCTGCTATTTTACTCTCTCTTTAGTGGAAGACCCTCCAGTCACCTCCTTCGAATTAAAGTCTAACTGAAATTTAATTCATCCAGGTGGGCGTCATTAAAATATACTGATTAATCCCTTTGAATGCCAGGAAATTGAAATAAATTACAATATTATTTTTTTATTTAAAAAAACCTCTTTGATCCAGAGTAAGTTTATGTGATGCAACTGCAGTCACAACCAGTTACTATATATACCCTCACATGATATATACATGGACATGCACACACATACACATACTCAGAACTGGAAGCAACACTTAATTTTCTTGCAAATGGAAGTGTCTATTTAATTAATGGATAGGTAAACACAACATCTGAGAAACATTATTTGTTTACTTGCTTCTACACATTTACTTTCTGAGTTATAATTAGTAATACTAAATGATGGAAAAATCCATTCAGCTCAGTATTTCATATCTGACATTGACAGAGAACAGATTCTTGGGAAAGACCCTATGCTGGAGTCATCTGATCAGTGTTTCTCCATATATCTTTTAGCAATAATTTCTGATAGACAAAAGCATCAGATAATAAATCTAGAATTTTTGAAACATGATTTTTTGGTATTTCATGAGCCAAGGAAAAGATAAATCATATTTCAGCTTCCCCAACTACAGTATTATAATTTTTTTGATGCAGCCAAAAAATGCTACTATTAACAGTAATTTCTGATTGTTTTATACTGAACACAGTCTTATATATAAGGCTGTCAAATTTGAAACATCTGGATTGCAATAGTGAATTTTGCAATTTTTTGCTAGGTGCAAAATTAGTCTTTGTGAACTGTCAAAGGCTAGAAAGGTCTGCTCTGGAATTCTACATAACTGTACCTTTAGACAAATTAAGGAAAGTAAATCCTTCTCCACTGGAATCAAGATAAATGAACTTTATTGATTTTGAGAGGGTTAACCTATTCTGAGCGTTGAAATAAAGTTGAGAATTTTACTCCGTATTTTCTGAGAAAATTGTTAACTGAAAATTAGCAAATATTATGCCTGACATATGTTTTTCCTGCATTCCAAATACAAATGCCTGTTTTGAATTGTCTGAACTCTAATCTTTATTAAAAAAAAAAAGTAAAAGAGTCATAACCTTTGGCTTTGGTTCCATGAGACACCAGTCTTGCCTGCCAAAAAATAGAAATATCTTCTGATTGTACTCACACTTGTACAAAACCTTTATATTTTCATATATAATGAATAACAGTGAAAGTGGGTTTAAGAATGGAATTTTTTGAAGAACTTGTTGATGATATGAGCAGAGTTACTGCCTGATTATTTTTAAAATATTTTTTCTTCTAATTTGAAGCTCATGTGAATGAGTAAGCATAGAATGGGATGTGAAAGATGGTTGCTAGAGTGTGGTCTACTGCTGTATTATATACCCATGTTAGAAATCAGACGTCCTCTTGTTGGGTCATGTGTTTCAATCTGTTTAATAAATAGAAATTATTTTCTTCTTAATTTAGGTTAAATTCAGTACTAAGTTTCCTTCAAGAATCAGAATCAAAATAGACAGGAATATTAATCAGTGCATATGCAGATGAGCCTTGTAACATCAAAGCGAAGCAAAGATACTACTTACCATTGCTGAAAACTTTAATCTGTTCCTAATTAATTTAAAAAAAAAAAAGGAGTTGTTATTTAAATAATTTTTAAATATTGAAAACACAATTACTGAGAGGAACATAAGAACATGAAAAACCTAAAATAAAGCTTTTTTTTTTTAAAGTCAGCACTTAGGATGTAATGGTTGTTTTCTTAGAACTCAGATCCCAGATCTGGAATGATTTTGACAGGAATTTATCTGACAAGACATCTGTTTATGGGCATGTCCGTGAATCATTGGCTCGTGGCCACCCCTTCGCAGCCGAGACATAAGAACAGGCTGTGGGAACAGGAATTTTGCAAGATAGAGGGGAATAAGACTAGTTACAATAGAGATAAAGGGACAGGTGTGTCACCAACTGGCCAGTCAAGGAGAGATAGAGGTTATGAAGACCATGATAGGAGGAAGTAACGACCCTTGAAGAGAATAGGGTGACCTTCCAAGTGCTCCTGGCACAGGTGCACTCCAGCCCATCAGTACTTTGCAAACTGCTCAAGTGACAATTTGGAGACCCCTCCTTTTGTCATGTGATGGCCACACGCATCAGAACGAGACTGCAAATTTCCCAGATAAAATACCTGACCTTGCATGCTGGGATGAGGCACTCAGAACACCAAGGACCACGTTGCCTCTGCGGGGATGCCCGCCAAGTGTTTTACCTGCCAAACCTCAGCATGACGGGACTTGGAGCTGGACTCCTTACCTTCCAAACACTTCTTCTGGGGTCATATGTACCATCTCAGCTTTCCACTGCTTTAGTTGGACATATCTGTAACTAATAGTTTAGCTGGACACATCTGTAACTAATAGTGGCAGTTGCTTAATAAATTAATATTTTTCTTTGAACTTATTTGTGAGTGTACTGCTTTTCTTTACCATGAAATCCTTGAACCCTGTAACAACATCTTTCATCTCTTAGTAATCAGGATACAGTAATTGGAAGACCTAAGTTCTAGATGACACGAATAAGATCTTAATTGTTTCCTAAAAGGAATCGTAGGTCAATCTGATTAAAACATATTAATTCAAAAGGGGATAAGCACAAATTTTTAAGGGGCTATACTGATTTCAAAGTTTATATCTGTAAATGCACTTTACTGATATCCATATATGCTCATATTAAATATGGAATAGTCAAGTTTGTGTAGTTCCTAATTGGCCATTTATTGGTTAAAAAGTTGTTTTAGTTTGAATTAAATTACTTTTCTGTCAAATTACACTATGGGTTGTGAAGGAGGCAAGCAAAGTATTATTTTTTTGTGTACTACTTCCTTTTGGCTACGAGCTAATTTGTTTGTTTGATTTGCTATTTAGAACCCTTCATCTTCTAGTAGAGTAGAGTTTCTGGTCCTCATTATTCAATGTCTTTCTCAGATGTAAGTCCATAAATTAGAATAAAGAATGTACCTAACGAAGAAAAAACATACAGCACTAATTTTACATGTAGATACCTGCTGAGAGAGTTCTTAAACAGAATCTCTTACTCTGTACTTGCCAAAATGCCAATGTGGCCAGTAAAACTAGGACATTTGTCAAAGTCTCATCTTAGCCTTGGAAACAATATGAGCCATAATCTTTGTTTTAAAATCTACTAGGTGTTATTCTCTGTCCTGAAATGTTCTTTCTGCTTCTATGCAGCTGTGTTCTTTAATACAGCATACGGTTTTTGTCACGTTGCACAAAGTATTTCCCTGTGCAGAAGAAATTTCTCCGACTGTTCACTTCAAACTTGTTTCATGTTCTTCAAATTCTTTAACAGCAGTTGGTTATACATCCAAGATATACAAGAAAACCTGTTATCACCTCTTGTTTTTTGTGGGGCAGGAAGGGATAAGAGGTATATAATCTTAATTAATTTCAAGCTTCTTTTATGAATCCAGTTCTGTGAATTTTTTGCTTGTCCTTAAACTGCATCAATACTCCACTGCAGCTCATCTGCACTCAAAACCAGCAGCAGTTCTTGCCTCAGGGGCCCTTATGGCCAGAGGCCCATGAGGTTTTGGTTGATGCTTCCCATTGTTGTTAAATGAGAAGTAGCTCACCATCTGTAATCACATAGAGTGGTTTTGAACAGGTTTCATTTCAGTTTGAAACTTCACTGGGTGCAAATACCAGATAAATTAAAAAAAAAAAAAAAGTTGAAACAAGGTAGAGGGCAGAGATTTTCCTTTGAGGGAGAGAGAACAAGCTGCTGTTGCTAAAGGAAACCACCTGTTCAAAAAATAATATTTTTGTTTGTTCTGTCTCATTTATCTCTTTCATCAAACGCCTTTTATGATATTAGAATGTGTTTGCATGCATGCCATGTGTGGAGTGTGACCATGCTACTATTCTGTTTTAGTGCCTCTAGAGTGGTTTACCTTCTGTTCATCTCTTTCTATTCTCACTGCTTGGATTGTGCTACATTATTTCTTAGGTAAGCATAAAGTACTTTTCCTGGATTGATTTAAAAGGTTAAATGTCTGTTTTTTGGGGAACTTCCCTTCACCCCTGAAGAGCACAAAGAAGTGTTCAAAGTGATATTTAGATATTTGTTGTTGTCGCTATGGTTACTTGATGAGTTTTCACACTGCAGGTCCTTAAGTAAGATTAAAAAAAAAGAAATCAAACAAAAAAGAACATTTATGCCCCAAATAGCTTTATTGCTCAGTTTTTGGAAGTCATAAATCTGTGTCCATAATAACTTTGTCTGTTTCAGTGAAAGATATTATTGTGTAAGAATTTCTATATTATGAACATAGTTGACCTTAAGTGTGCTAATACCATTCCATCACCTTATCATCCTCTTTGACAATAAAATATTATTCTCTGCTTTGTTTTTTAGTATTTTTTTCCAGGCCATTTGTAAAGGTTTTGTTTAGGTGTCCTGTCCATACCACTTTTTATTGTTGTTGTTGAATAACAGAATTTACTTTATTTCTGATGTAGCAATTTTCTATTACATTACAACAACACAATATAAGGTGAACCTATTGGAGTGATGAATTTTCTTCCACTGCTTTAGAAGATACTCTATAGCTTAACGTATTTCAAGGTTAGGAAATTACATGTTGCTTTATAGTCCTCCTTGTATTGTATTTATGTCTCCTTTTATGAGTTTAAGTAATTTTTCTTGCTGTTTTATATTCCTACTTTTCAAAGCTTTCCCTCATTGTCATATTAAGCAGGACGTATAAAATTTCTGTCTTACTTTGATTCCTTCCTCAAAGGTTGGATTGTTCAGCATCTTAGTTTGGTTTTTTCTCTTCTGAATTCTTAACATTTTGTAAATTTTCAGATGCCCAGGGGTCAGCGTTATGGGGTTAAGCCACAACTTGGCCATTTCAGTAGGTCTTAATACATACCTGGTCTATGATGGATACACCTCTGTTTGCACCTAAAGTCATATCAAAATTTGACATGAGATCAGGCTTACTGTTGGCTGTTGTGATGGCTTGCTGAATTCTTTGTCATTTCTTGTTGTTTATACTCATGTTCAACATAGATACATCTATTCTTGACCCTACATTCTTTAGGAAGGTTTATGACATTCTATCAAATACCTCTCATAGAGTAGAACCTCAGCATCCCTTTCATAGGATGTCCTTGTATATTAATTGAAAATAATCCTTTAATTGTTACCTTATTATTATTTACATATTTCTCTCATCACTATATTGCCATAGTTTTTCTATTTTATTCAACAAAGACTGAAATGTGCAGGATGGTCTTTGTCCTCTTTTATAACATGCTCCCACATACACTCATAAGAGCAAGTTACAGAAATGGCATCTAGATCAAGTACAGTAAGGAGATGGGCTGTGATATTTTCTACTTTGAAACCTACACCAAATTTTTGACAGGAAAAAAAAAAAAGAAATGCAAACTAATCAAGATTTTATCTCCAGATCAGTTAATGTCAGGTTTTGGCATTAGTTTCTTCTCAAAAGAACAAGAAACTAGTTTTCTTAGTGGTCAAAGGTTTCAGGCATCCCTGCTGGATAGCACAGGACTGGTAGGGCACCTCCTGGACTATCATCACCTTCTTGGTTGAAAGATTGATAATAGATAAGGAAAGTATGAAAGAAAATATTCTCATATTTTGTCAGTCAGAAGATAGTGTGTCTGAAGTGTGTAAGTGTATCATCAGTATCTTGAAGAATCTAGAGTGCAGTTTAACTAGGCCTTAAAATTCTTAGTGTTATAGTCCAGCTTTGTGAGTTTTCCTCTGTAATTCCATTTCCATACATTGTCAGTAATTTATCGAGATTCATCAAGAATCATCAAGGTTTATGAGAGTTGTACCTTAGACCTTTTATTGAGCACCTTTTTTTAATTTAGTGGTTTCCAGTAGAGGAAACAAGCTCAGCATTTTGCTTTTACACAGAAATTCTTTTTTAAATAGTCTTGGGTTTTTTATTTCTTTACTTGGTTGGTTATGGGTTATTTTATTGTGTTGTCTTCATTCTTCATGTATAATTTCTGGGACTCAAATCAAGTAATTAATGACTTTCAACCTTTATGAATGTATTTAATTTTCTCTAAGTAACCTTTTTAAATAGGTGTAAAGACAATGTAGACAGAATGTCTGTGTGCATGAATAGTGGTAAAAGTATGTGAGAAGATATAAAATTTAAGAAAAAGTAGCTTTTTAGTCTTTAGCATTTTTAACTTCTTTTCAGACTCTTAAGGTGTGGTCTGATCAGTCTTGTACCTGCAGAAAAAAGTGTTGAACAAATGCTCTCTTAGTAAATATAAGAAATAAACAATTTGGTTTAATCCCTTTCTCATGTCATGTGAACAGAGGAGACTTTAATTTATGCAGTTCCAGCTATAATTATTTTCTACTTCAAGTATTTGAGTACCACTAAAAATAACTATGATAAAAACAGTATGTCAAAATATGTATGTTTAAATGACAAATTTCAAGCAATGACTCAAAAGTTTTGTAAATATTACAGACTGTTAGTCTGGGGTTTTTATCATCTAGTTTTAAATTAGGCACCCGCTCTAAAACAGCTGCTAATCTCTCTAGTCCAAGAAGACTGGAGGGAAATGAGGGTTATCAGACAATGACTTAAATATGTTTTTGTAGAATACATTGAATTATTCTCTGGAAGTGTTTACCCTGATTGACCATACAGGGACAGTAGAGGACAAACTTAATAAGAGATGAATGGAACAGCACATATTTGCAGAAGTCATATTTTAAGTTCATTTTCTTTATTAGGATTCTTTTTTTGTATTTTTCATTTAGCTAGTTTCTTGGCTATTCAGAAATAGAAATACTGTCTTTGGAAAAAATCTCCCACCCATGGAGTGTCATGTACTCCAGTCTCACTTTCTGTGTGTTCTCAGTCTTCATTATATCTAACAACTCTATCAAATAAGCCTGGCTATGTATCATTTGTATCTAAATTTCTAATTGTGGAATGCAATTAGTTTAACCAGATTCTACCTTCTGATGATAATCTAAGTTTATATTACAGCCCAAAACCAATTTTTTGTGGTCCTGGTAATATGTCACTCAATTTTCCATGTCAAAACTCACTGTGATTAAATCTTACTGTCTGTAAGATTCCTTCCTCCTTTTTCTATTCTGTGGCTCTGTGAGATAGAGAAGTATACAGTATTTTGCTGGTGAAGCCTAGAACAGTAGTTTCAGAACTGAGTCACTTATCAGTGTGGGATAAAGCTGAAGTGGTTATTATGGGAGCTGAATAGTGAAAAGAAGAGGTAAGTTCTCTACTTTGGCTGCCTCAGGAGGAGTGGTGGTGTAACTAAGATTTTTACTGTATTTCTGGAGAGCACCCATCAAGTGATTCATAAGTATTACTCAAATTATAACCCACTGATGTCATGCAGCATCTAATTCTGACTGTAACTTAAATTAGCTTAACCTGGATTTTAATTCCTTATTCTTCAGTTAACAACTTATTTTCAAGATATACAACAAACAACTGGTCTCAAATAGCAAACTCACCTTTTTTCTGTCAATCCAAGTATGTATTTTCAGTATTCAGAGAATTATACCTGAGTAAGTACTATCCAGCTTATGACTGCAGCAGAAACTATAATACTACCTTGAAGTCACTTGTTGATTTTCACAAGCTAGGGTAATAATGATGTTAGCATATCACATAGTCAAAGCAAGAGACACAAAAAATATATAAATTCCACATGTAGCTCAATAGAAACACAATCTAGCAAAAAGAATGAAAAGTATAACTCCTTGGCGTTACCATGGGCTATAGGTTGGTAATTTTCCTGTTTATTTAAGAATAGAGATGAGGGATTAAATATATACACCAGTGTGTGCATGAGTCTTGTTCTTATTCTGTCAAGTATTTTCAGTCAGCCAAACTTGCAAATTAGAAATTTTAGTATCTGCGAAAAGGTAAATGTTTCATACTGCAGAAGAAATTATTTTCTTACATTTCTTGAAGGAATACCAAATTTTCTTCTTCAGGTGCTTGGTGATTATCCCCTTTTGGAGCTCAAGACGATGAACTCTGCTTCAGAATACAGGATGAGATGCAAAAACTGATTGATGAATTTAGGAAGCTGCTAGGGTTTGAAGGAGAATAGGAACAGAGAAGAATGGATGGCAAGAGAATTTGGAAAGCAAGACAAAGCCATTCTGTTCCAGTCAGGGCATTAATCTTCTCTGGCCATCTGCAGCTCCAAAATCACAGCAGGCACCATAGATGACCCTACATAATTGGCAAAATAATGCACCTTGCCATAACTAGAGGTCCTATTACTAAGTAAATAAAACGAAAACAATTATTGTTATCCTAGGTAGGTCAGCTATTTTGAGTGTCCAAAACAATCCATATTTTAAAAAAGACATGATAGGTCACGTACGAAATCATATGTAGCACTGCTTAGTGAGCTCACATTCTTGGATCCATGGACTCTGTAGCAATGAGGACGTATCCCAGCTCTACTTCTGCAGCGAATGAGCTGGGAGTTGTATGCAGTTCCTGACCCAGTTTCAGTAGTAGTCAAAGACACTGTTAACTTGATAGAGGTCAGTCATGTGCAATTCCCAAATGGAAAACTGGCTGATTGTTCAGTCCGTTGACCGTTTTTTTTGACTGAATGTTTGCTGAGGTTGTGTCATTCTGGTACTGCTTTTTACATCTGCTCTTTGCTAACTTCTGTACCTTGTCTTTCCCATACATCAAGCCTAGCAAAAACAAGTGATGGTATCCCTTATGCAGGCATTCTCACTGCTTATTTTAAGAGGTATCTGTGTTTCAGTAACGGTCTCAGCACATCCCAGAAAGCTTATATTCTCGATGCCAGTTATTATATCAGGTACATTTCTGAACACAGGAACAGGTAGTTAAAAGTTCTCCATTCTCTTGTTGAAGAGATAATATGTAAGAACGACAAGACAGTAGGTCATCTTATCTTACATGATTCTGCCATGGTTATGCAGGACAAGCACAGAAATACCTACAGGGCCTTTGAGCACCTGTTTGAAAGCTTCTGTGAATAGATGTTTGAAACAGAGGACCCAGCTCAACAGATCTTTACTCTGATCCGTTAAGCAGATCCTTAGTAAAAAGGCTACCTGAGAAAGTCACAACGGATGAGAAGTCTTAAAATGACACAATAATATATGTAAGCAAAAAGTGGATTTAAATAACCGAGTTAGATAGTTAAAAGATAACATGGTTGTAGGAATGGTAGGTGCTTATGAAGTGGTCATGAGCACATAACAGTGCTGATACCTGCTTGGTCTGTAATCCCTTGTAAAAAACTTCTGTTAAGTCTCTACCTAGAAAACAATACAAGTCAGAACAGCTTTCATTTTTTTTCCCCCAAAACCAAACCAACATATCGGTTAGATAGCAATCAGATAGAAAGGTTAAACCAATTAAGTTTTTTCACCTCGGTCTTCCCTAAACCTTTTTTTTTCCTGGATTAGAGTGTTAAATTTGAGTCTTTCAGTAAACCGAGTTGGGGTCTGGAGGAGACAAAATGCTCTACTTCAGTCTGTTTGTCATTGATGGAATGATGCACTTCACTCATAAGAGAGGAATAGCAATAAGTTTGTTGATATAAAACAACCATATAAAAAAGATTGGTAGTAAATGTGACAGTGGTTTAACAAGGTTCAAGGACACAGTCAGACCAATGGCTTTGCAACCCTGTCTTTTAAAGAAACTGGTTCCTCTCCTATGGTACTCTTGTCAGGCAGTACCTACTAACAGGTACACCTCCTGATTCCAGTTTACCCTTTCTCTTCACCCTGGAAAATAACTGACTCTTTTGTAAGCTTGGTAATTATCAAACAATTGACTGTCCTTCTATAGGCATAGGTTTATTTTCCTCATTGGTATATTACTGTTAATCACAATTTAATCGTGCTAGAGGTCTTTTTGATTTAACTCTAGAAAGTCAAACAAAATAATAGCCAGTAGGTAATATGAACATTAATTAAAAAACTAATATAAGTTACTTTCATTTTCCCCATCAACAATATAATTTAAAAACTTCATAAATGACCCTCTGAGCATAGTAAGAGATCATGTGTGGTTTTCTCATTTATTCCCCTGGTCGGGAATGAGAGCCATATGGCAATAATTTATTATAATATTACTACTACCACCACTGTTATTATTTATTTAAAAGTCTTGAAGGGGAAAGGTATTTTATTTTGAAATTATTAAAATTCACTAGTACAATCAGGTGTGCAGAAACCAAGCTTATGGGTGTTTTTATGGGTTTGGTTTGTTGGTTTGTTATTTTTTCCCTCCTGGTTCCATTCTTTGGGACTGGTAGTATAAATTATTAATGAAAAAAATTATAATAGAGAAAGCAGTAGCCTATATGTGCTTGGAACTAAAATATTCTTGTCTTTGATGATAAAGCCCCAGTCCTTGACTATAATCTAGTATTTATAGAGGGATGATATTGTCCAGAAAACCAAGATCATTTCCCTTTATGTTTTCCTCTTCTATAATTTATGTGCAATTTCTCTTTGAAAAATCTTTTGGCTTTAGAAGTTTTTTTTTTTTTTTTTTTTTTTTTTTTTTTTTTTTAATTTGCTTTTGTTTTTAATGGGAATCCCAACCTTATTCACAAGTCCAATTCACACTTCAAGTCATAGTTGTTCAGGGTTTTTGTTTGCTTGTTTTTCTGGCCAATTTGGCACCCAACAAAGCTATATTTAACATCCAAGGCTGATACTGAGGGAAGATTCGTCTTACCTGTTATTGATCTGTCAAGCCAATGGATATGGATAAGGGTAAAAGTCCTTGGGGTTTAAAAAAAAAAGGTGTGTTCTTTGGAAGATATACTCTGTCCTTTTAGATATGTATACTTTTGTTCCATTTTCAATCATGTCATTGGATTTTAAATAGGTGTTACCTTACATCTGGTTTTCATCCAAGTATAACAGACATAATGCTTAAATCACAGTGAGAACTGGCAGATAACAACAGCTACCCTTGAATTTAGATGCTAACAATATATAAAATTAATCACCTGTTGCTTCATTATCTTTTCTGTACTTACCTATGTTGTGGTTTGGGAATGGTACTTCCCAATTTAGTTCTCCCACTGCAACTCTCCCAAACCAGATGCTGCTCACTTGCTCCCCCACTTATCCTCCCTCTTCCCTCTCCCGGGATGGAGTTGAGAAATGGAGGCACAAAAAGGTGAAAATCACGGGCTGAGGTCAGAGCAATTTACAGGAAACAGTAATAAGAAAACAAAACAATAAAAACAACAATATTAATAACAAAAGATATAAGACAAAGAAACTATTTACATGGAAAGTAAACAAATATTGGACCCTTTCACTCACCATGATTTCTCCTGCCCCCAACCAGAAAACTCACACCTCTTGCAAGAGACATGAGATGCTATAAGATAACATTAGGGTCTGGTCAAACCCCCCTACCCCTCTGTAAAAAATTAACCAGTCCTGGCCAAAACTAAGACAACCTATGATCCTATTATTATAGTTAGCTAAGAAACATAGCCAAATCTTTTTTAATCTTCTGACTTTTCAGCATCTCTCCCTAGTACTAATATTTAGGTCCTAGCCAGCACTATTAAAATTCATAGCCTAACTGGACATGGTTGAGTATTTTTAAGTTTAAGAGCTTTAATTGTTTGGGTTTATTTAATTTTTTTTCTCCTTCTTTTACATTTCCTCATTCACCGAAGTTCGAAATGACCTTTAGTTTAAAAACAGAGATAAAGGTGCACATCTGTAAAGCCTTTTATTAACAGTATTTGTGTGAATCCCTCCCATGTGGTGCTTTGAAAATGTATCCAATGAAACTGGTCAATTTTATTTTAAGTACCCCTTCTGTTGAATTTCATGTCCATTTACGGTAGAATAATGTTCTCTCCAACAGAGATGAACCGAAGAGTGCTAATCTTTATTCATAAGACCAATAAATTTGTTCAAAGCACGCATTTGCTAAAGGCTGAAATGGCTATCAATGAGATAAATTGTGACTTTGTTTAGATATCCAGTGACAGTTATTTATGAAAAGAGGCGTAAGCTTTTTGTTGTTTTATCCATTCTTTCGATCTTTGATGAAGTTTTTGATGTAGAAGGTGAAATACAAAATAAATGAAACCATACACGGGTGATTTCTATAATAATGTATGCACACAAAAGAAACAAAGCAGTAAAAATATCCATTACACACTTTGATATTTTCATTAAATTTCTACTTAGGCCATGTTTCAAAGCTTATGTGAATTCCTCTGCACAATGCAGCAAATAAAATAAAAAATTTAGGTTTGATATTAACTGTCCCTGAAGAGTGATTACTTTAATACATTCATTTGTGATACCTTAAACTAGTTTTTTTTTTTTTTACTTGAAACTGGTTTTAGTATATGAATTTGGAGTTACATCTTTTGACAGCTGTTCCATGCTGTTTGGGCAATACTGGACTCTTTATGTCTCTAGGTGTTGACAGTGGTGGTAATTGACAAAGTGGGTAACACTGTGCTTAGAATAAAGACAAAGCAAAAAAGTATTTTGCAATTGTTTTAATTGCTAGCTCCTTAAAAACCCATGCACACCAGAGATTTGTAGCTTCCTGATGATCTTTCCCTGTAAGGGGGACAAACATACTTAGTACAACCAAGGAACACAGGATCTTGGTTATCAAACAAAGCATGACAGTAGTCCTATAAAAAACACGATTCAATTTTTCTCAGCAACAAAATTGCTCATGAAACACACAGCAGAATAATCAAGTGTGTGATATCTGTGTACACCCATTGTGTTTCACTCTTACTTTGCATCTAAACAGAAAGCAGAAAAAACTTGTTTGAAGGATTGATATAAATAATCATAATTGCTATTACAATTCTAAGTCATATTTGCTTCTGTGGAAATGAATAGTTGTTTCTGTCTTCCTCCTTATATAATTATTCTCATCTGTGTTTAAATCATCTCCTGTGATGCAGATTGAAAATTCTTAACAGACTAAGAACAGCA
Source organism: Corapipo altera (assembly GCF_003945725.1). Lineage (NCBI taxonomy): Eukaryota > Metazoa > Chordata > Aves > Passeriformes > Pipridae > Corapipo > Corapipo altera. The sequence goes on along the minus strand of NW_020884903.1, from coordinate 8,574,250 downwards.
ATAAGCTTTTTGAAGAAAAAACCCTCGTATTCCATTACTCTAAATTTAATATATGTTTCATCTTGATTTTAGTTAATAAGAATTAATTTCATCTCCCAAGAATGGATATGGTCTGGTCAATACGCTTTTTAGAAACACTGATTATATTTCCTCACGACTACAGAAACAGTGGTCAGTCACAAAAGTTTCCACCTTCACAGTGAGATTTAGGGCAAGGATATGATTTTTGTGAATACATGAGCAGATACAGGGATATAGATATGCCTTATTCTGTATTATCCTTCTATAATATCTTTCCTATATGATACTTTTAGTGGTTGCTGCAGTAGCTTCTTTTCCAAAACAGGTTGCCTTCATCTGTACTTGATCATAGCCAATTTCTTTTGCAGGACCACAGATATTGTGAAGAAGATGGTATGAACAAGAATACCATAGGAAAAGAAAAAAAAATACTTTAAGCTCAGACTTTAAGCTGAAATCAAGCACAGCTTGGGCTTTATTCAGTCCTTTCTGGCTCTGCTACAGACTTCCTATGTGTTGTTGAAAAAAACTCTCATAATGCCTATGCACAACAGGGCTAATTTGGTCTGTCGTTCTCTAACTTTTGAATGTTTGATTTCACAACCTTAATGTTCTTTTAATGTCTTTTGCATGCAGTAAACATATATACAGTTTCCATTTATTATTAAAAATTGATAAAGCAGTAGCTTTTAATGATATGCATGCTTAACTGTGCATCCCTAATGCTCTAGATATAATTTTTAAATGGGATTCTGCATTCAGCAGTGTCCTTCTTTTATCACCTAATACAAACAAGGGTCCTCCCTTGTTTAGTAAATTACAGGAGTGAGTCATTAGACTCTACAGTATCTCTGATTATAATAGCAGGGGTTTTGTCCTAGGAATTAGGAGCCATAATCCTGACTGAATACTCAGTGTTATGTATCAGTTGCCACTTATTGGCCTGACACAGTTGTGACTGTATTCGTCAAAGCAGTCAGTCTGCTGTTTACTACAGGAATAGACCTGTTACTGAGATAATATCTATGCACTGCCCTTGTGAAAGGAGATTTTAATTTTCCATGAATACAATCCGTAAAGTGCAGATGGTACCAAATAAAACATAATGAATTAGCCTGATACCTTAATACTTACAGGGTTAAAATATGGACAGACATGCAATGAATAAGAATGAACACAACATAAGATTTTTTTGTGCTGTTTGAGTAGTATAAAATCTCCAGAGGTGTTCTGTTGCACAGCCATATGTTGTTTTCTCACTTAAGGTTTGTGAAAGTTTAAAAGATTAATAAGATTGCTAATATTAAAGTCTAAGCCCAGAAATTTCCCTAGAATCTTAAGAGAAAGAAATGATAGACAAATATGAGGAAATATAAGCTGGGGGAGGAGGAAGGGGGGACAGACAACAGGCTTTGTGCTAGCTTTAAAAAAAATTTTATTATTTGTCAATAGAAAGGACTTTTATCTGCACTAGATTTTTTAAATTTATATGCTTATATTACTTCAAGATATGTCTTACTGAGGCTTACTAAACAGTGGAGTTAAAGAAAAGGAACTGTTTGAGTATTTTTTCTTTTCTGTAAAATTTGAAACAGTTAAAAGTATCATGAAGAATTTTGACAATAAACAAACACTTTTAGGATGAATTGGTATCTCAGGTAAACACTTCTTGTCTTTGAGACCTGTATCATAGATTTAGGCTGTACATAACATTCCTGACCTCCTGGTTTAGAAGTACATTTTAGCAAAACCTGTAAAGCGGGTATACTTTTCTCCCTTAAAAATATTGTAAAATACCTGAAGGCCTGAAGAAATCAACATGTCAACACAAATACTCCTGTAAGTATTCTTGCATTCAGTATTACATTGCTGAGATTTTCAAGGATTAAAATAATCATTGTGGACATGTTAATATTTTGCTGCCAGAGAAACTAAGGTACCAGGCTGCTTTTTACTTACTAAGATTTGTTTTGTTTTTCAGTGGAGATGTCTGGGGGTTTTTTTTGCCATTTCTTCAGCCTAGTACAACACCAAGTTGCCCCTTTTCTATCAGATGGCAAAGCTGCAAATGGGCTGGTCTGTCCTCTTTGGACATCACTCAAGAGGAACAATATGAGTTCTGTCTTCCTTTGTGACAGCCCAGTTTTTCCCCACCTCCTAACCCCTCCTACTTTTCTATATGATTAACAAGAAGCATGCTAAGATTATATTGTCTTTTAATCAACCTCTAAAGCTGTTATGTATACAGAATCTAAAATTATTTTATTTACAGTGTCAATTTTTCTCTCAACATAGTCTGAAAACTAAACTCCAATCTTAAATGTTAGATCTATCCATATCTACTATATATTCTCTTCCTCAGTGAGACTTCTTGTAGAAAACCTGTTTAAGGGAAACATTTTGTACTGCCAATAATTGTATGCTCTGTATATGTACTATACTATTATTAGTATTACTAATAATTGTATCTCAGATAAATGATTATATCATTCTAAGCAAGCAGCTGAAAAACATATCAGTAACAAAACCTGACAGGAATGGCCCCAGTTCTGAAGTCTGTTCCACACAGGCAGGCTACTGTGCTACCAAAATAGACTTTCAGTGTCCTTCACAAAGAAGGAGAATGTCAGTTGTGTAGAAGAAAATCACAAGATTGGAGGCCAAGACTGGATTCTAAGTGGTAGTCTTGGACTCAACAGTTAAGTGGTAAACTTAATTTAGAAGAACAGGTATCTTGCAACTTTCTGAATTTTTGCTAATTAAACTTTATCAAGTCACTGACTGTTAAAGAACTTCTGGAATATAGATTAAAGCTTTCCTGTTTCAGTGATTTTCTTTCAATGAATATTTGTGGAATATATAATATATATGCATAAAATATACAAAATATGTACAGTAAAAATAACTTAGAAACAAATCAAACATGAGTAGAGCTGTAGAAAATGGATTGCATGTTTGGTGAGATTTCATAAAAAAATAAGTTTGGGTAGTTTTATTTAACATCACATGAGTGACAGTGTTATTCTTTTGCTTCTACATATATTGTACTTTTATTTTTGTAGTGGTAGAAAGTGTGTACGTGTGCATAGGAGAATTTACATAAATGCTTTCATTTAAAACTATATGGAGATAGAGTTAGAAAATTGTTCAGGACAACAAGAAAAAATAATTCCTGTTTCCACATAATTTATATTCCTATGACTATTTTTAAGTCGTCTGAAACAAGTAGAATTGGTCAAGACATCTGAACAGTCTGTCTGAAATATCTTCTTTACCACTTTCAGAAGAAAGACTTTCAAAAATATCTTAGTTTCATGTGAAGAAAAATATGTGTTCATTTCTTCAAACTTCAACTATGATTTTTTGGATAGAACAGAATGGATTGCTCACAGAGAAAAAAGTCATATCTATATAGGATATATAACACAAATTGTTAAAGCAATAATACATTATTAATCAATGTTGACATATCTACACATTTAAGTATCCATTTCTTTTTTTTTTTTAATAAAAGTCGCAGAAGTTAATATTAAAAATAATGCCAGTCTGGGTGTTAGTTCCTCCAAATGGCAACATCTTATTCAGGTTTTATATAACAAAATGAAGACTAAATTAATATAATTATTTTTATACAGAGTATAAATTAATATTATTTATACAGAATAGAGTATTAAAACCTACAGAATACCTTCTCAGCTGGCCGCTCTAGATTAGTGTTTTGTTAATAGGATTGGATTCCTGGCAATTAAAACTATATTTTTATTTAGTAATCTATAAAAATTATGTTTTCTGTGATAATTCTCATTAAATAAGCTGTGTACAGCGAAAATATTAAAATCATTCCATTATTGATTGCATTCAGTGTTGCTGATGCCAAATGCATGGAGAAAAGCTGATGGCATATTGAAAGGTAGAACTTTCATCCCTTGAGGAACCTGAAAAATTAAAGAAACTTCATGCATGTCAACAAGGAAAAGCACAAAGTGGAACAAGCAACCTCCACATGGGCTGGGAGCCTGGGACCCTGCTGAAGAGGCCTTAGGATCATGATGGATTACATCATCTTCATTGCTGGAAGTTTTCAGAGCTCTGCAAGGAAAAAACATGACTGACTTAATCCATTATTGGTGATATTACTTTGATCTAAAGCATGGACTAAATGACCTTCAGAGGTCCCTTCCAAATATTATTGCAATCCTATGATAGTTAACATTTCAGTGAGTGGGAGAAAGGGGGTGGAAGTAGTTTCTAATCACACAATTGATATTCTTTTAACAGTGTACACCTGTTGAAAGTTTATCATTCATCCTGAACACAACAAAAAGTTTGGAGGTCTGTTACAATTCAATATTAGGAAACCTGGACAATTTCCATTGGTTACTCTAAATCTGTCCAAGTCACATAAAATTCTGAAATTACTTTAACATGGTAACAATATATTCTTAAAAGAAAGCATTAGCTATGACACTTTTGAGTAGATACAAGTTAATAAAATACTATGTTAAATCCCTATTCAGACTATTGTAGTCTGTAGACTTTGTATTGCCACAGTTTATTAGCCTACCATGAACATTTAAGAAATAAAATTTCCCAACTGCTACAAAAAAGCCACATATCCTACAAGAGTTTCTCAGTTAAGAGCTTTCATAGTATCTGTGGTTTACAAAACAAGAAAGAGAACTAAAAATCAGGATGGCTAAATGACATGGTTTTATTTTTTTAGCACCTAATATGTCTGTTTCACTTTTTAGTAACATGTTAAATATGCTGCTGAAGTCCAAAGATTGTCCAGGGAAGAGCACTTTGTGTTGTATTAATTTATTCTGGGGTATTAAGGATTCTAATTTGAATTCATGACTCATAGAATCATTTAGGTTGGGAAAAATCTCTAAGATCATTGAGTCCAGCCCTCTAAACCATTTCTTTAAGTGTCACATCAACACATCTTTTAAATATCCCTAGGGATGATGATTCCACCACTTCCCTGGGCAACCTATTCCAATGCTAAACAACCCCAGCTCCCTCAGTTGCTCCTCATAAGACTCATTTGTCAGACACTTCACCAGCTTTGTTGCCCTTCTCTGGCCATACTCCAGCATCTACATGTCCTTCATGTAGTGAGGAGCCCAAAACTGAACACAGGACTTGATAGCCTTGAGCATATCTAGGTGATGTAGTGAGTCACTGACCATTTCCTTTTGGATTATCAGGACTTCATTCTGCTCCCCATCACTGCCTTCCAGCTCCTGTTTTGCTCTTTCAAGGTGTCTGTTAAAAACACCTGAATCACTGTGTAATTTTTTGCTTGATTTTTAAGAGTTCTGCAAAACTGAGAAAGAGATAATAAAAAAGTGCAATAAACTGAATTTTAGATTTCTATCAGTTTTGTGGTAAGGGAGACTAATTTTGGACTATTATCCTTCAATCATTATGTCTTCAATTAAATCACAGATGCACTAATAGTATTGAAATATCTGTTGGTATATTAACTTTATACTGTATATGAACATTATTGTTAATTCTGTCTTAAAAACCTAGTAACTAAAAATATATCCCTTCTGACATTGTGTGTGTATCCAAGTGTCTGTTCTAAAAAATCCTTGATAAAAGGATTTAGTGAATGGTCAAATACCAAGAAACTTCCTGGGATTTATATTTATTGCAGACTTTAATTAACATTTTATTTAGCACTTTCTTTCTTGGAGAGACATTTATCTTTTATTCTGCCTCTTTAAATAACTGAAATAATGTAGGGATCTTGTCTTCATAACTGAAACCTATTAGAAATTTTTCTTTAGTGTAAAAGCTGTCCTATCTTCTAGAAATAAGTCAAATACAACTAAGGTATATAGAACAATATTTCTCTTTCCAAGTTTTGAGCTGAACTGTTATTGTTGTTAACACCTCTTTTCTGTTAACAGTGAAGAAGAGTTAGACAGGTGTATGTTGTGATTTACCCCCAGCTGACAGCTAAGTGTCATGCAGCCAATTGCTTTCCCCTCGTCTCCCCTTCCCTCCACAGTGGGGAGGAGAATTGGAAAGAAAAGGTAAACCTTGTGAGTTGAGATAAGAGTGGGTTAAATAGTTGAAACAAATTAAAATATACTACTACTAGTGCTGCTGTTGCTACTGCAACAATAAATTATTATATTATTACTATTATTATTATGAAAAGGAGAGAGGGAAAGAGGAATAAGAGCCAAAAGATTCAAGTGATGCCTAGTAGAACTGCTATCTTACATGCTGACCAAGGCCCAGCCCAGCCCCAAACAGTGATTGACCCCTCCCAGACAACTCCTCCAGTTTATATACTGCACATGATGTCCTGTGGTGTGGAATATCCCTTTGGACACTTTGGGTCAACTGCTATGGTTATGCTCCCCCCGGCTTCTTGCGCACCTGCTCGCTGGCAGACCACAAGACACTGAAAAGTCCTTGGCTTGAAGCACGTTTAAGAATACTTAACTAAAACGCCAATGTGTAATCATTATTTACATACTAAATACAAAACATAGTGCTGTACCAGTTACTTGGGAAAATTAACTCTATCCCACCCAAAAATCAGGACAGCATCTCATGATGCCAAGTTGCCCCATAGTGAAAAGGCTCTCTCCAGTGTTGAAGAACTAATGGAGAACATTTTAACTAAGTTTATTTACAAATCTAAATTCTGCAATAAATTGATTAGCCTATGCTGTTATTGGCAACTTTATTCCTGCAGTTGTTCAGCACTCTCCTTTGATGATCTTTGACGATAAATTGACTTTTTGTATCTAATTTACCTTCTTAGTAAGTACAAAGGTGTCTTAAGCATGTTACCGATGCCCTTGAAATGAAACGTATCCTAATAACTCAACACTGTCATCTGAAAACATTATTTCCTGAACTCCAGATTCATTATCATGCAGTCATTTCTCAGCCTTGAGACTGTAATTATAGTGTGACAAAGCTATGCCCATACAGTACCAGATGTTGACATTTTTGCAATTGTCATCCTGCTATTCAGGTGAAAAACTGCAGAAAAAAAACCTTTTTTCTTCTCCTAGTATCTACCCTGGTGGATATCCAAGGGCTGTTGAACTCTTACTTCTAACTAGGACAATGATCTCTAACCATAAAAAGCAATTAACTTGGAATTGTGATTAAAAATATAATTCCTACTTATACATTGTATAGCACTAGAGAAACACAAAACAAAGGCTGTAAGGTGGGACATTGTGAAAACATGAAACACAGTGTTTGGTTCTCCTGTATATCACATAGTCATATTTTTAAGGAAATTACGTCCAAATCTAAATGTTATTCAAATAGCCAGGGCCTAGATACCTATCCTTTCTTTATGGTTCCTGTTAATAAAATTATTTACTGTATGATGATTGGACATTATGTATGTGTCCTTTTCTCTCTTTTCTCTGATCCATGGAAAGTTACAGCATTTTTTTTTAATGAAAAGTTGATAATGCAGGAGAAATGTGACTGGGCCAGTTGTATTTTCCCCTACTGCCTTGTCCTTGAATGCTGATGGTTGGAGGCAGCCGACAGGCCACTTGAATGACTTCATCTTGCCTTTTCCTAGTGAGTTCACAGGTCCTTCAGAAGTAGGTTGGTATGAAGAGAAGTTTGTGGTACTTTTTCTTCTCTCTGGCTTTTTCTTTTCAAACTGAGATTATTTAAACTGACATAACTTATTTTTTAAAGGGATTAAAATACTTCTGCTTATATATCTGACCCATGTTGCTCTTTTCTTCAAGACATTTGCTTTTGGCCATTTTCAGAGATGATGTATTGGGATGAATGGACCTCTAGTCTGACCCACAGAAGTTTTTCTACTGTTCTTACTAAAATACTAACAGCAGAGTCAGGCCTTAAAAATAGTCAAAAAAAGAATAAAAATTAGTTTTGGACCAGTTTTACTTTTACTGCTACTGCACAGACGGAGTTTGCTACAAAACATTGAATAAATTGCCTGGACAGAGAGTTTAATTTAGACGTATTTGGGGGGAAATGGTGTGAACTGATTTGTGAACAGTTTAGTGACTGCAACTGTAGAGGTTCTCATTAAAGTTTGGCTTTATCTTAATGACAAATTTACGGTAATACTTTTTTGTGCAATCCTAGGTTGTGTAGTATAGCTTGAGACTGATATAAAAAAATAAAAATTCCACATTATAAGTTTCTTTTGTACTCTGAGAGGGCTGGAAAACATGATCTTTTTCATAATCCAAGTGATTAAAAGTTAGTAATATTCATCCAATTAACAACAATCAAAACAAAGATTCAAAACAGAGCAAAAATCACACATAAAATCAGTAAATTGTTTATCACTGTGAATTATGTGTTCCTTATTTAGATTCATTAGACTATGATCTCTTGGGGTTTATTTCAAGATAGTTTCTTTTTATTCATTTAATACTTACTTAGAGAAGAAACACCAACTTGAACTGCATTTTCCTTTCCTGAATGTACAGGAAAAGTAAATACAAACCTGATTTTCTGTGTTTCGTACTTTTCACTTTAAGTCTTTATACATCTGAAAATATCTTAATAAAAACAACCTCAAAGAGCAAGAGAGATGAACATTTAGTGGGGCTTCCTACTGAGTTTTTTACTAAGTGCTTGTGAAAAAGATATTTATATACATAACAGTGATATGGCTCCCATAATAGGAGCTCCCTTTTCTTTTAGAAGATTAATGTAAGCAAGAAAAAACTAGTTTCTGTTTCAGTGTTTTCTATTTTAATAGGGTGAAAGTACCTAGCTCTCATTTTGGAAGTAGGAGTTTGTATAATGGCTGAACATTAAAATTAAACAAAAGTTTTAGAAATCTTGCTAATGTAACTAATGGATATTCATTATTTACAGTGCATTTATTCAGAAAATGAATTCCATACAAGCTGAGATCATAATGAACCTAATAAACTGTCCTGATATAGTAGTTCAATCTCTGAGCTACATGAGGCAGTGGAAATATTATTGCTATATACTTCCTATGTCATATAGCAAAGAAATAATGCAATGAGTCCTGATGAAAAGTCATAGAGCAAATTTAACAGAGAATGCTGCTTAGGTGTTGAGTCTTGTCTTGTTAGATCATCTTAAACTGTGGATAATCCAACCAGAACCAATGGTTCTTTCCAGTGACAACAGAAGGCTGATTGGGAACATGGAAAGAGAAAAAAATGTGGATCATCTGGGAGATATTTCAGAGAACACTCTTGACACAAGTTTTTACAGACACAGCTGGAAAGTTTAAGGTCTGGACAAATCCTTCATAAAGATTATTTGTTTTAAAATAGGGGGGAAAAAAGAAAATCATAAAACCACAATAAACACCAAAAAGTTTTTAAATTTAAAACCAATTTTTTTTCCTTTAGGATTTTCCCAAGGCAAATGGAGGGCAACAAAACTGATGAACAGGCTGGAAGAATGTCCTGTGAAGAATGGCTAAGGGCTTTGGGATTCTCTGCTTTGGAGAAAAGGAGACCTGAAAGGTGACCTTATTGCTCTTTACAGCTTGTTGAAAAAGGGAAATGAAAGAGGGAGATGCTGAGCTCTTGTCCTCGGTGTCTATTGACAAGACACATGGGAATGACTCAAAGCTATGCATGGGGATGTTCAGGCTTGACATTAGGAAGTATTTCTTTACTGAATGGGTGGTGAAATGCTGGAACAGGCTTCCTAGAGATATAGTCAATGCCCCAAACCTGTCAGTTTTAAAGAGACATTTGGATAATGCCCTTAAAAACATGCTTTAACTTTTGGTCAGCTCTAAAGTGGTTAGACAGTTGGACTAAATCATTTTTACAGATCCTTTCCAACTGAACTATTCCCTGTGGTTCTTTTCTCTCCCCTTCTAAATCAAACATTATAATGTAAATGAAGCTTTCATATGAATGTATTTTTCTTTGTTAGCAAGAATTTCCCTAATTTTAATATTATTTTGCCTAAAATTTCATGTGAAAAAAGTGAACTAAGAACATTTGTCCCCTAAGTAGTCTAAATGTCCATTAAAAAACAAATTAATTTTATAAACAAAATAATAATTTGTCTGTTGAGATGATCCAGAATGCTTTGTAATCATTTCATTCAATATTAGTCATCCATTCTCCCAAATAGTGATTTTCATCTGTACATTTACATGTGTAAAATATATGTCATATATATAAAATATAAATATATAATATAAAATATATGTCTGTGTATGCAAAATAATTTCAAAACACTAAGTCAGCTAGGGTCTCCAAATGATTTCTTTTCCAAAGAATTCTGTTTGAGCTTAATTAAATCTTCAACTGACTTTAAGGCTTAAAGTTCCTAAGATTTTAGTACACTTCTTTTGTTCATAAAGAACATTCCATATGGTACCTTTTACAGAGGCAGTATTACATTATAATATGATTTTATTTGTGACTTGGTCCTTTATCTTGTCTTCAGGAACTCTTTTAAAAGAGTCTCAATGCTGTAAATCAGTAGGAAGATTGGTCATCTTGAAACTACAAATCAAGCTGACATAACCCTTTCCATGGACCTGTTTAGGAAGCCTACAGGTTCCATTTAAAGATTCATATAAAACATTTACATATAAAACAAAAGTATATTTTGGTTTTATAAAAGCACATCCCTATTATTTGATCAACATATATTGAGAACCCTTTATTGTATTCAGTATGCAGCACAATCTCCTGCCTTGGTGGTAGATAGGGAGTTCAAACAAAAGCAGTCTTTGTGTACTTTTACATTTCATCTACAGTACCATTTCATGTTCAGGAAGTTGAACATGAGCCAGCAGTGTGCCCAGGTGGCCAGGAAGGCCAATGGCATCCTGGTCTGTATCAGGAACAGTGCGGCCAACAGGACAAGGGAAGTGATTCTTCCCCTGTACTCAATGGTGGTGAGGCCACACCTCAAATCCTGTGTCCAGCTCTGGGCCCCTCAGTTCAGGAAGGATATTGAGGTGCTGGAGCAGGTCCAGAGAAGAGCAACAAGGCTGGTGAAGGGACTGGAGCACAAGTCCTATGAGAAGAGGCTGAGGGAGCTGGGGTTGTTCAGCCTGGAGAAGAGGAGGCTCAGGGGAGACCTCATCACCCTCTACAACTACCTGACAGGAGGTTGTAGCCAGGTGGGGGTTAGTCTCTTTTCCCAGGCAACCATCAGTAAGACAAGAGGGTATGGTCTTAAACTGTACCAGAGGAGGTTTAGGTCAGATATTAGAAAGAAATTCTTTACAGAGAGGGTAATCAGACAATGGAGTGGGCTGCCCAGGGAAGTGGTGAACTCTCAGTCCCTGGAGGTTTTTAAGATGAGACTGGATGCGGCACTTCGTGCCATGTTCTAGTAACCACGGTAGTAGTGGATCAAGTGTTGCACTTGATGATCTCAGAGGTTTTTTCCAACCTGACTGATTCTATGACTCTATGATTCTATGATTTCTGGTCATTTCTGTGTCAACAAACCAGGTAGGGTTCACTGGTATATAACTACCTGATTTGTGATTGATTTGAATCCTTTCTTCAGTCTCAGTTATTTCACTATTTTAATGTAGACTTGTTAAATCCATTGAACCATTGATTACTTTATCCAAAGTGGACCTCCTAGATGCGATTCATCTAAAAGTACAAACAAGGGAACCACCAAGATCATAACAAGAGTGTTGTAACAAATATGCGTAGAGAATTAAGAAGACATAGCTGAAATTCAGTAGTTGTGGGAAATGAGCCAGATGGTATAGCATTTATCTTGTCTTTTCCCTTCACAGTAGAAGATATGGAGTCCGTGATCCATTATGGAATCATATACCACACTTTATAATTTCAAACTTTTGTTTGGTCTCTTTGTGTACACCTCTGATGTGCAAACAGTTAAGGTAACTATTTGGAAATAAGCAAAAGTAAACTTTGTGTAATTGTTAACTGAATTAAATACTGTATGAAGAACTTTCTGTTTTTTCCAACAAATATAATTATATATAGGCAATATCTAATTTTGCTACATCAAAAATATTTTTCTAATAGTTGTTCTACTTTACATCTCTCTTTGGACCTTTGTGTTATAGACAACTGTAGAACAACACTATTCACTTTATTCCACTGACTCTCAGCACTTGTTCAGATGCCACTTGAAAGACCTTAAAGTCAAAAAGTGGAAGATATTCTTCCAGCTGTGGCATCTGACAAAGCCAGAGGCAAGTTTCTGCATAAGATCATCAGGCAGCGATGCTGACAAATCCAGAGATGCCTTTGAGTCTACTACACAGTTGTATCGTGACCAGTTTCTCTTTTTATCTTACTATTTTATCCTTTTTTGGATTCTTATTTTACTTTGGAAACATTTCACACTCTTCTTCATTTTAGGAGTAGATTCTTTGGTGTTTTTCCTGACTTAACAAGAGAATATTTTTGTGCTCACATCTTGCCTCCATAAAGATTTTCTTACTTTTTCCAAGATCTAGTTTTATGTGTGTTCCTCTACCACCCTAGTACATCTTTGAGAATCACGAGTAGTTGCCGAAGAGTTATTTTTCTGGAAAATATACTGGAATCTCTTGAGAAAAAACCCAACCAAACCAACCAAAAAACCCCAGATAAATAGCAAAAAACAAAAGTAGTATAAACCAGTGCCCACCATGAAAAGGGAAGGCAAAGAATATTTTGAGAATATTTTACACTAATTCTTCCTTAAATTATATGCATTTAATTATATACATAAATATAGATATGAAGATAATATATTCATGTATCAAAAATATTTTTATTCGTCTGAGCCACTCATAAGCCATTAACACATCAGTCTTATTGCTCTGTGTCCTTTACAATGTACCTAGTAAAAATGTGATTCCTGGTGTATGCTTCACTGCTTGACTGTAAACAAATTAATCAGATGTGTTTCTGTTACCCTTTTAAGACATTCTCTTAGCTGCAGATGTGAAATGAAAACACACAAGAATGAGATGCTATGTAATTAATAATCATACCTTTGTTTGGTTTTAATATCTTATTCATCTCAAACACAAAAGTACTTATACAATATTTAACAGTTTTTGAATTAGTTTTCTTTGTAAGGCAAGGAAACCTTGCCAACTACTTCAGCTGCTTACTCAATGCAAGTATTGCATGACCTTCAGTATCATGTTATTTCACAGAGAAACATAGGATAAAGGAATCTGGAATTATCTTTACAAGCTGTCAATTAAGGCTAAGTGATCTATATGTCTAATAGCTTAAAAAGCAAAGTAATTTAGAAAAGTTCTTATTACTGAGATTTGGAAGATTAGCTGTAGATATCAATATACCTGTTCCATTTAAAACGTTCTCCTCATGTTTTTTTTCGGAAGAACAGAAAAGGTGAAATTGTTATTTACTGAAGACAGTGTCAAAAGCCCATGCACTTCTAATTAGCTGTAATTTCATTGGAGTTTTCTTTTTTTCCCTTTTCCTAAAATTGTTTAACATCTATAACTAAATCACTATTTAGCCTCCTAAACATTCTGAGTCAGTGTGCCTGTCCGATTTATAATGCCAGTGCTTAAATAAAGATAGAATTGGTATTAAAAAGCATTTTTTTTTTCTTATGTTAGTATCTCTGCTAATTTGTACCTTTTGTTTTCTTCTTAATCTGATCATACTTGCATATAAACGTACACAACATTCAAACTTTGCTCCCATGTGAACACTCATATATTTTGCAATATATAATTAACCACTGTATAAAACATTGTATACATGAAGAAATTAAATAGAAAATTTCGCTATATTTATTCGTCATGCAGAGCAACATCTTCCGAAAGGGAGTGCCGAGACAGATCATCTTTTTTTTCTTTTTTTTTTTATACCTTTTAAAATTAAACTTAAAAAAAATTTTAATTTTAATGAATTACCAGGAAAATGCATACTTTAATTGATATTAAAAGGGAGTTCTTTTTTTCTATTTTTTCTTATGCATTTTGTTTGTTCTTGATTTTGTCCTTGAGTTTAACTTCTCCCTCACACTCTCAACATAAAGGTAGTTAGGTAAATGTTTTCATTTTAGATATATGTGATTTTAAAAACCACAATTTTTTCATTGCTTTTTTTTTTCTTCTGCTGGATTTTATTAGTTCATGGTAGAAAGTCTAATGAAAAAAGTATAGGACCTAACTTTATTTATCTAGTTATTAGTTTGCTCATTAACATTAACAAATATTTTTGGAAAATCATCAAATATTATCTTTTCATAAAGGCCAACAATTATCAGGCACATATCCTGGGGTATAACACAAGATTCTCTATGTCTTGTCTCTATCCTTTTCTAGTTGCCCTCCTTAGTCATGTATTTGTGAACTTTTGACTTTGAAATGTCATTGTTCTTATGAACCTCTTATGGGGATGACACAAAACTGGGAGGGGTGACTGGTACACCAGAGGCTCATGCTGCCATTGAGAGGAAACTCAACAGGCTGGAGAAAAGGAGTGACAGGAACCTCCTGCAGTTTAAAAAGGGGAAGTGACAAGTCCTGCACACGGCAAGGAACAGGCCCGTGGCAGCAGTAGGTGCTGGGGCCACCCAGCTGGGAAGCAACAGGAGAAGGACCTGGGGATCCTGGTGGACACCAAGCTGAACATGAGCCATCAATGTGCCCTTATGTCAAACAATTGTAATGGTATCCTGAGCTGCACTATGAGAAGTGCTGGCAGCAGGCCAAGGGAGATTGTTCTTACCTGCTACTCAGCACTAGTGAGGCCACACTTGGAGTGCTGTGTCCAGTTCTGGGCTCCTCAGAACAATAGACACTTGGATATACTGTACAGAATTCAATAAAAGATCACAAAGATGGTCAAGGGATGGGAGCAACTCTCATGAGTAAAGACTAAGAGAACTGTGACTGTTTAGGTTGGGGAAGGGAGGGGTCAAGGGGAATCTCTTCAATATTTATGGAACACTGAAAGGAGAATGCAAAGAAGACCGAATCAGGCCCTTTTCAGCAGTTCCCAGTGACAGGTTACAGAAGCCATGGGCAACATAGGGAAACATGGGGGACACCAATGGAACATCAAGAAACATGTTTTTACTGTGAGGGTTGCAGAGTTTTCCACGTTGGAAGTACTCAAAAGCCATCTAGGTGTGGTCCTGAGCAACTGGCTGTAGGTGACTTTGTTTGATCATAGGGGGTTTCTTTTGACTTAAGACAACTTGTTTATTACTAGGTGTTTCGTTTAAACTTTCTAATCTACTCTGATCTCTGTGTGTCATACCTCAAATTTCCATTTTCAGTTAGGCAAATGACTCTTCCAAATCACATACATAAATGGGCTGTGTTGTGGTAAGTTCAGCACTTTCCTCTGCATCCAGTTCTTTCAAGTAGCTTTATTAAGCTCCTTATTTGTTTTAAAAAATATTTATCACTCGCTTATATGGTAACAACATTTCAAAACTTTTCTTGTGACTATTAGTAAATTTAAGCTGTCATTTCTAACAACTATTTAAGAGTTTTCATGAGAAAGAATAGGTTTAAATTCAAGAACTGGAAAGTATAAATATTTATAAAAGTTTTACTTTTTTTAGGGCATAACATCTCCCTTTTAATCTTTTTCTTGATGTACATTAGAAGCCAATTGTTAGCTTACTAGAATTCTTATTTCTAAACTCTTCTCAAACGTGCCTGTTGAAACACACATTAATATTCGAGTAATGTTTTCAACACTGACAGGAAGTATACTTAGTATTTAGTTTCTTTGCAGTAGTAGTGTCAAATATCAAAATACCTGTCATGAATTCATCATAAATAATTAATTTCTCTGTAAAATACCAGGGTGAGAGAATTTCACTCTGCCTTTAAAATCTCTTCTGCGTAGACAGGTTTATATTGCAGATATTGAGAACAATTACTGTTTGTACCTTTTTACACAAACCCCCCCTGCTTGTTATTTATGTTATTGTCACCCAACCACCTGTCCAAGCATGAGTGTTGTCATTCTCTATCTTCTCCTCCTGGTTTTCATCCAGCTTTCTAGAGTGACAAGTTCATACAATCAGCATCTTTTAAAGATATTGAAGTAAAATGAGCTAAAAGAAAATTTAACAAACAAACAAACAAACAAACAAACAAAAACCCCACCACCAAAACAATTTCAAGAAGCATCCATCCTCCAAAACCTTTTCTTACATATATATGTATATGTTTATATATACTGATTATGAAGGAAGTTGTATTCAATAGTAGTTATACCAGTCTATACCCGTTGTTCTTATGACAGAATAAAGTTAGGAGGATAATACCCTGTGTGTGAAAGATAGAAAGAGAGGAAGAACTGAGGTATTACAAATTTCTTTTATCTGATTCTGATTCTCTTTGGTTGGTTTGGCTTAAGTGTGGTGTGAACAATAAAAGGTATGTGAAACACTTTAGCATCTAAAATACAAACTTGAAGTGAAATTTGGGATGAGAAATCAATAACAGGATGCAAAACATTTTCCAGAGTCCACAAGATACAAAATTACAACTTTCTAAAGAATGTTCAATTCACATATACATACACTACGAATGGACATATATATGTACAAACTCTCTACACATACACACTTACTTCCTTGTTTTACAGTCCTATCGAATGGGAGATGCCAAAGCACTTTTCAGGAAAGAATATATTACTTCATATGACCTCATCAGAAAAGGGCAATCTAAGGTTTTAAAATGAAAACTAGAAATCCTGTTTTCTCTCTAGACAGCAGAAGGGTGGCAAGAAAGAAGAGACTGTAAGAGAACAGTGAACGTAATCAAACTTTTTGCTAGTGCAAATAAAGCATTTTGGGAAGACAGGAAATGTCACAGTCATTTTGTTGCACAAAAATGAAGCAAAATATTCTTGTTCTGAACGTTACTGACTGAATAACAGTCACAACAGACCCGTATCTTCTCAATGTGCTCATAGATATATTCATAAGTTCTCTAATACTTCTGAGTATTAGAACAACTTGATGTTTTAAAAATGACTGTGCATTTGTATTTCCCTATTACTGCTTTTCATATAGAACAATACTGAATTCAGATCTTGAGTGTCTGAATAAGTCAAGAGCCTTCATCAGGAAAATTTTAGTCAGAAATGATCCATCAGTTGATTGACTTCCAGTACCTGCTTTGACCATTAGGTCATTATTTATACATACAGGTATATAATGTACTCCACGGTCTAGATTTTATCTTAACAGTAGACGAAGCCTTGCAACTTACAGTCTATGACAAAGAATGAGAAATAAGGAGGATCCTTTCTTCTAATCATGCTCGACCACTGACTTACTGTGGCAAGCTTGTAAATTGACATTGCTCAACCAAACAAGAAAACTGAGTAATAAACACTGAGAAATAGATTAAGAGTTTGGACCTATGTTTCCCAACTAAATAAAGGGGAGCAACACCAGCAGTAAACTAGTCCTATATGAGATCTCATTGTACCATCATTGAGCAGAATATCCTTAATGATAAAATCTGAACACCTCTAAATTTACTGCATGTTTTTCAATTTCAGCAGTGACATATGCCATTGGTAGAACCAAACAAAGCTAGAGATAGTTTAGCTGTTTGAGCAAAGTTATCCTAGTGAAGAACCATGCAATATAAAATCACAAATACCTCAGTCTTGCCTTATTATTTTTTTACATAGTGCTTGTAATTTTTTTAAATTTTAATGAAGTTTTTTTTTCAACTGATATTCCAGGACATCATTATCATCTTTGACTTTTTCTGTAATTAATTCACATGCCATCAAAATTTTAAAGTCATCTTCATAGGCCTTGGGGAAGTCCACTGGTCATAAAAAGGAAGCATTGGATGGTCTGTTGATACTGTGTTGTCACAACAGACCTTGTGGCAACTTGTATTCCCTCCACAGTGAGTGGGAAGAGAAGATCATTCTACAAAGAGATCATAGATTGAAAGGCTCTTCTCAGTGATCTGCTGTTTTTTGTCTCCAGAATGCAATCTGAGGAACATTGCTAGGAGAGATCCTACATCTGCAAACAACTTCAGCTCTAGGCATATGTATGCAGAGAATCATCAACCTGAGAAAGTAAAGTTTCTCAGACCTAGAATATATTTATTATCAAAGGTACAAGACATCCTCAAAGGCATGTGGGATGGATATTTCCATTGTAGCATGGATTCCATTTTCCTTTCTGAAAATATTTTTAGCATTTGTTTGGGTAGTACTGATTGTGGATTTGAATATTTAAAGTGCATTCTTGGATCTTAGGTAGAATGTCCAACTGAGTTGTCAAAATTTCCAGCCTTCCTTGACAATGTCATAAGGGATGCAAGAGTTTAGAATAGAAAAACGTGCAGTATTTTGTAGTTTATTATTTTCAGGTCAGAGTGTAAACATAAAACTAAGGAGAATTTCTTCTGCTACTATTAGCAAAAACAGTAATTAATACAAGGTCTACCAAGGAAATTATTTCGTTAAATATAATATTAAATTATTTAATAGTTTAATATTTCTCTTGCTCAATCTCTTTTTTTTCCTTTCTATTTGCTTACACTTATCACAACACTGCTTCTTGAACTGTAGAATTTAGCCCTTCTTTCTTGCCTGAAAACATTGTTTACTGAAGATAGTGCATATTGTATTCTAGTTTCATCTAAATTTTCAATACAAGTTAAAACAGTGTTTTTGAATGAAAAACTGAGAGCTGTCGGATACACCGGCCGGGGGTGAAGACTGTGAAAAATATGATTATATGCGCACCTTCGAGTATATTACTGATGTACTTGAGACAGAAACAATTTTGATGTTGGACTAACAGGTACAGATAAAGGTGTATATTCTAGGTAGTACTGAAATAATGAGGAGTCCTTATTAAAAAAAAAAAAAAATAAGCCAAGATGGCATTAAAGAATGCTGGAAGCTAGCATTTACATGTTGATTAAATGACAGTACTTCAACCTTCATGTCCTTGCTTTTCATTCCTTACCATCTATCATTTAAAAGCTTTTTCTATTAAATGACAGCTGAATCTTCTTCATATGATGAGACAGGTTACGCAGGATGGAAATCAAGTTTTAATAACTAACATGAAAGGTACCTGTTTTTGTAGGAAGTAGGGGTAAGACACGAGACCTCCCAGCCCCTAGGACTGCATCTCCACTGCCTGTTGAGGGTAGTCCCCTGGACAGACTTATCTGCTTTGAGCCTCCAAGCTCAAAGTGAGGCCAATTTGGGGACTCCAAAGCCCTAAGGGCTTTGAATGTTTGAGCATGGCACTGAACACACCTTTCTAGGCTAATTTTTGTATCTGTATTTTATCTGTAAGGTATAGATGACCTAACCTGTTTGTTGTTTCTTGTTTATTTTCTTAAATGTTATTGTTTCACCAGTAATATATATTTCTATATAATGACTACATTTAATTAATATATGTAATTATATATCATTTAGATCAATAATTATATAGAATGTAAATTGGTTTTATTTGCTATTATTATTAACTAGTTAACTTCTATGCTGGTTAAGGCTTATCCAGTGCATCCATCTGTATGAGAAATGCAATGATTGGGTATTGCGGTGTGACCATTTTCACCAGCGGGACACATTTGGCACTGCTCATTTTTTTTTGGCTTTCAACTGTTTTCACTGTTAAAGTGCTCCATTAGCTGATCTTTTGGGTCTATCGAGAGAGATTTTTTTTTTTTTTTTTTGGTGACAACTTCTGACCTTTGGTATTATACTGGTCCTTTATTTTTGAGAATTCCCATTAGTTCTTCTTACTGCCAGCCTCATTCTCAGCCTACCAAGTGGAACACTCCTGCCTCGTAAGTCAGAAAAACTGTCAGGAGCTGCTGCATCTGTGTCTTCATGAGGCTTCCTGCAAATGTGCCTAAACTGGTAAATTCTCTCATGTGGGTACAACTTCTGTATTGTACATATTTTAAGTCCAGTGTAACACTAAATAGATCTCAGATAAGTGAACTGCTTTGCTTCCTGCTTGCCCATTTTAGTGTTGTTACCTTATGATAATAAATTATGACATAACTCTAGGGCTGTCTGTAATAGTGGAAAGTCTGTGATTGAATGAGTGATGTAAAAAATCAAGAGTGGCTGAAAAATCCATTGCCTTTTGCATGCATTTATTGGTTCTCCCTCTTTCTCTCATTCTCTTTCTCTGTCTGTCTTGCCTGCTTCTTTTTCTTTCTTTTTCAGTGACGGCTGATGGTTATATGCCCCCAGTCTGAATCCTAATTGCTATGAAATAAGCAAGTGAGAGGCAGTTGAAGTGCTTGGGAAAGAAGAGAGACTGATTTATGTTGTGCAAAACTGACTCAGCATTTGGCGGGGAAGAAACCACACCATTAAACCACTGAGTCATCGGTATGCTTGTGCTCTGTCAAGGGCTTCAGGCTTCATTGGTGACTGATGGATCAGGAGTTTGACTGAAGCTGCCTTGTACTTCTTGGATGCTGTCATCATAACATCCTCATCTCTCTCCAGTACTTCCCACTGGCAGTGGGAATGACTCACCAGGCAGTGCAAATCACCTCAAATGGCAGCTAGTGGGACACACAGTAAATCTAAACTATAATTAGGTCACAAGTGGAAAACTCAGTTTGAACTGCAATGAACATTTGCCCATGTACATAAAACATTTGCATGACTTGGAACCGCTGGGCTAATTCTGATGAAGAGACTGAAGCTGGGGTTATAAGGTCACAGTCAGAGATAGTGCACTTGCAGTTATGCAGATAAACCTGCACTTCATCTTCCCAAATGATGCCCAGAGGCTGCCAGAGCAGTCATTCTTTCACTTTTATGAGCAGTGAATTTACATTAAAAGGCATTTAAATAAAGGCTGTAGAGTATGCCTAAAGGATGTTGTTCCAATTTGGGACTTTATTATGGTGCTGTGGCATGGTGAAGTGACCCAATACATGATTGAGCTGAGGTGCCAACATGCCCTAGAGCTCTGTAATTAGGATTGGTGAGGCTGGAGGCAGTGATGTTGGCAAGAATGCTGATGAGCCTCGTTAGCAGTGTGTAGCTCATTTTCTTTGGAGAAGGGTACACAAGCCTGTGGGGGAGACCTGGTGGGGAAGCCAGTCAAAGAGTTCTGCATCGAATAATTTATTTGGCTAGCTTAGTCCACCCTAGTAAATAAGCCTTACTTTCTGTGAGTAAGCTCATTAGTCTCCTATTTCTGGATGTTTACATTACATGAACAAATTAGAGCCAATATTTTGTCCACACTCTTCTATGCCACTTCATGCACAGGAAACTGTTCCTTAGCTGACATTATTTGTTTCACTAAAAGGATACAAGTCATATTGTTGAAGATTCTTGCCATGAATGAGATACAATATCCAAACTTCTTGATATAACAATCATATCAGTCTTGCACAAGCAGTCCTACTGCTACCTCCCAGTACTGTGAGCTGACATGTTTGCCTGTATGTACTGCATCTGTACTTGCAGCAGTGAAATGAGTACAAAGCGCATTTAGGAAGAACATTTTCACACACCTAAATCTCTGTCTTTATTTAAGAATCTGTGTGGGCAGAAGTCAGCTGTCATGATTAGGAAAATACAGGCAGCCTGGTTCTCCTTCCTGAGGGCTCCTCAGATGCAGGTTGGAAGTGGCAGTGGGCTGTGTCAGCTGCTTTTTTTATAGGGATGGTCCAATCCTGGTGACAGTGTTTTACCCAGCAGCCCCTGTTTTTTCTCCAGTCACTCAACTAGTGCCCTTCAATCCCGAGGAGAGGACTGCCTCCTGGTACAGTAGATTTTCCTGGAGGATTTTAACTTTGGGTGCTGCAGATCTAGGCTATGCAAAGAGGGGAAGCACCTGAAGAAATTCACATGAATGGAGAAGTTTGAACATGTTCATGTGAAAAAGTCTGTTTCTATGGATTGATATTTTCTAGGAGTTCTACACAAGGTTTGAAGTGACCTGAAGAGTTCTGTGTAAAGTTGGTTTCTTAATATGGTAGATGAACTGAAAGGAATGGAACAAAAATATTTGTATATATAATTATTTAATTTCTGAGTTCTTTTCTTCACTTTCTTCAGTGCAGTTAGAATATATTTAAAACATTTCAAATAGAAAGATCTGAAAGCTTTTCACTAAAATGAAGAACAAGAAATAGGTTGGCACATACGTGCTTTTTTCTGAAATAATTCTCCATGTACAGTTGATGTAATATGCTAACCCAGGTCTACATAGTTCTTCTTCTTCAAAGAAAAGACTTTTAGATTAAAAACTCATATTTTTACCTGAAATTTCCCTACCTTAATTCTGACCTTTCACTGGCTTTGTGTTCCCTTTTACTTATCCCACATAAGAGCTGGTACCAATTATGCTAAGCAGGGAGAGACTGTGTGTGGCCTTCCTGTCATGACCTGTGGACTTTACACCTATTCTGGTTACACAAGCACAAGGTAGACATGCTTGACTAAAGAAAGACAGACTACTAAATGTATTCCCTTAGTGATAGAGATGACTATACAAGGGATAAGAAGCTAATGCTTCAGTGCAAATAAAGTCTAAAATTGCATCTTAGTCAGGATTTTTGGACCCAATCTACTTATGGCATACTAGATCAGGTTTTGTAGAATCAACAACAAACTTTTAAACCAGCCTGACAATTCTCCTACTGGACATTTATAAAACTGGAACTGACTGCATCTCTCTTAGTCTCTATTACTCAGACTTAATGAAAGGAAGTGATTTTATCAGTGTCCTTTTAACTGTGACTGCTCTCTCATGGTGAAAACCTTGATCTATTTGCTGAACCTATGGTACTGGTAGCATTTTACGGGGCTAGTTGTCTAAATCAGGAGCAGTACCTCTTTAAGGCAAAGGTCTTCCTCTCCAAGAAAAGAGCTACTATTATTTGGCCTAAAAACTTTTATATTTGCGTGTGTAACCTCACTAATTTAAACAACCCTTTTCTTCCCTTTTTGATTCTCTTAGGAATTCCACCCTCTATATTAATTTTTAGGAGTACCTTGATACATTTCTTCCCCTTTGTTGTTCTCTTGTTGTTAGTTGATGGTGATGATGATGATGATGGTGATGATGATGATAATGTTCTTATTCCTCACCCCAGATGTCTAGGTAGATGTGGTTTTGCAAGTTCAGCTCCTTGTGTAAACATCAGTGACGATCTGTGACAATGCCGTTTATTAATTTTTCCCTTCTGATGATTATTTTGGAGAAAAAGGTTGCAGGGAAGCTTATTTGCATAGTTCTATTTCCATCTGCACTTCTTTAATAACTATATTATTTGCAAAAATAATTTCCTAGTCAGTGCTCAACAACAATAAAATGCTCCATGTCTTAAATATTTCCAGTGAAGTAAGTAAGTCTGTAGTCAGAGGAGAGATCAACACTAGAGAAAATCAGTAATATTATGATTGCGTTTTCTATAGAATCTTGTTCCTGTGTTTTTTGCATTTCTTGTTTCTACATATCAGAAATCTACTGTATTACACATTTTACCATGCCACTGTATTAACTTCAATGTAGTTGGGATCAGAGTGACTTAGCTGGCAAGTAACCATCCTGAGTGTTCCTAAGCCTTTCATCTATATAAACTGTGTCCAGATTGCCAAAATCTTGTGCGGTTCAAGACATGGTGCATATCAGGATGCACCTCTTGAACACTGCAGTTTGCATCCCCAGTATTTGTTGCAAGTGAGAGAAAAATTCTTCTAATCAGGACAAGCAGTTCTTTTCTTCACCAAAATAGTAATCTGTGTCCCTGGTTTTGGAAAGTTAAAAAATATATCTTGTTCTAAGAAGAGTTTTGTGTTTCCCTAGTTTTCTTCTGTCGGCAGAAAAACAAGTCATGGGAGCCATCTTTTCTGCTATTTTGGACAAGGAATGTAATTGAACAGAATGAAAATGGATAGTTTAGTTCTACTTTGTTGCACACAATGAACTGTCCACTAAATTGACTGTTATGAAAGCTCCAAACCAACAATAGGGAGTAAAATATTATTTGGAATTATTTACTGTAATTTTAACAAAAAATACCCCAAAATTCCAGAACATTAAAACGGCCTTCAAATCAAAACATGAATGATGAAGTCTTTCTTAAAAAAGAAGTCAGCTAAATTCTTCTAAAAACTTAATCTATTCGTTAATAGAAGCACAAATAGAAAGTAAAGCTAAACACCAGTAGACTAAAATGTTACTGTTTCTTAATTTACAGAATAATTATAGAAAACAAAGAAGAAAGTGGAAAATTTTGCATTTTCATTCCATGTAGCAAAGTAAATGCTACTGAACTATTCTTTCAAATCTCCAGTGTGATTTTTGCCTTCAAGTTTGCTCTGAATGATGACTCATTTTTTCTAACAGCAGAGTATAACGTAGAAGGCCTGCTACATGCATTCATCCCCCAGAAGAGTCATACCTAAAATGCTAGGTCATTGGGTGAAGCCCTTCTGTGTTCTCATCACGTCCTACCACTGGTATGCCATGACTGGTGTGATTTTGGAAGTTGTCTTCTTCCAACTCAGGAAGTCAACAAAGACTTCATTTACATATACCATGAAGGTGAAATGAAATAACAACAGCAGCAACAACAACAACAACAATAATAATAAGCTAGATAAAACAACATTTATTGCTTTTTCCTTGGAAGGTTTGGATTAGAACTTTGTTGAGTTTGTGTTTTTCTGTGTTTTCTTTGTTCGTTTGTTTGCTTATTTTCTGGTTTGTTTTGGTTTTTTGTTCTGTTTAGTTTGGTTTATAAACGAACCAAAGGTAGATAGGTTTCTGTCCTTATTTTAGATAATTCGGTCTTAAGGTTCTTAAAACATCTAAGGCCTACCAGACATAGTTTAGGATGCTATAGATTAGAGCTATAGTTAGACATTACTAAGGCTGTTTGGTTTTATTGCTTTTTATATTTTAGTAGAAACCTTAAAATTTCATCGTAGTTCAGTTGAACCTTATTATTCAAGAAAGGTGTTACTTTTTATGTTGCTCAGATATTGATATAGTGTAAAAGACAAATAAAAATTATTTTTTCTTCCTTTTATGAGAGATGAATATCAGAACAGAATGTAGGTAGACTTTTAATTCAAGTTGCTAAAATGTGAAAAATGACAGTCAAAGAGCAAAATAGTTTCCTAGAAACCTAAACGAAAGGTTTCCTAACAAAAAATAATGGCAAACCTTCATTTCCTCTATTTCTTTACAACAAAATTCTAGTAAGTTGGTCAAATGCAGAGTCACAATATTACATTCATTGTAACAAAGGGCTTTTAAAGTGCCTCTTTGTCCAGGAAGGATGCTAGTATGGCTATATTTGCTGTTTCAGCAGAAGAATTTTTTTACATTCATTCAGTGCTGAAATGGTGATATAATATGAAACTCAGTGAGGGGGGCTAAGAGGCTGAGGTCTGTTTGCGTCTGTGTTTGAATTTTTATCAAACAACTTTCTGTTGCTGTAACTATTAGTTTACACAGTATTATTCTTTAACTGTAGAAAGAAAACTTGTCTATAACTAACACAATCAAACTTTTCATGCTAATGTTTGTGTATACTCTCTACCGGTTTAAATTGCTCTTGAAAATACAGTGTAGACATCTGTTTAATTTGCAAGCACAAACACATGCCTTCACAAGCATAAACTTCAGTACAGTTGAATAGTCTATTTTATTTGTTTACTGAACTGTGCATTTTGAATAAATGTGTCTGTAAAATCTTCTCTACATCATCAGCATATCTGTTGGACAGTGTTGTCAGGCAAGGATCTTCTAATCAAATTTATAGTACCTGTCAACATATGTTGCTATGGATAGAGAATTGCCCTGGTTAACTGAACCCACGTATCCCAGAGAAGCTTAGTGTTTTCCAGACCTAACTGAAACTGAACTTTAGAAATTGAGGACACTCAGCAGTTTTCAGAACCAGACCCTCTATTTGTGATAAGATAATGAGAATGTGCTGGAATATTTTGGGCAGAAATAACCTGACATCAAAACATGGGTAGACAGAAGTCATGACATAGGGCAGTGATAACATCTGCTTGCCCTAAAATACTGCAAACAGCATCAGGAAGGTCCTTAAAGCTCCTGACATTGTAATATTTGTAAAATCCCCCAGAATGTCGAGTTAGACATACAGTGTACCAAATGCCAAGGGGACTGACATCAACTACTGTCACACTGGTCCTGCAAATCATCCTTCCCAGGGTAGATGACAGCAGGAAAAGCTACCAGAGGCTGCACAGTGCTCCTGCACTCATGTTGGAGCTGTAATCCTAGCCTAAGTAGCCATCAGGAGCTGAGAGTGTGGCCAAAAACCCAGATGATCAGATTAATTTAGACTGATGCGAACAGAACTTGTTTGTTGCAATTTGAATTTCTATTATAGATGTTTATTCAACACTAATTGAGGTCTTGAGCAGAATTTTGTAATATGGACTTATACCTGAAAGCCTCATCTCTTACAGACAAGCTTAACTTCAACTAGCATTATCCTTGTTATGTCAAATTACAAAAAAATTGCCAAGCCTGGAAGCCTAATATAAAGTTTCCATATGTTTATGTGGACAGATGGCTAAAAGCAGTATTGTTTGTGAGTGCAAAAAGCCTGACAAAAGTAGTATGTACACCTTTATTATACTTTTTGCCTAAGAACATCTAAGAACACTGGTTTGTTCCATTCACTCCAGCCCACCTGTGGCAACAGACTTTTCTTCTCATAACACAGTGTAAAGAACAGGAATAAATTAATTTAAATGGTACCAATGACAATAATGTTACTATCAAGGTAGACAGATGATGCTTGAATAGTCCTTGATGATAAAAGCATATCTGTTTCATTTATTATTGTGTATTATTGTATAGCAAATTTTTTAACTTGATAAAGATTTGGTATATTATCAAAGCATTAATAAGTACTTTTCAGGCATACATTATGGTTTATTCTCATCAATATGTTGACAGAGATGCTTGAGTGTTTTTGATGAAAATTGATTCCTAGGATATATTTACAGAAAAATACTTCTAACTGAACACTGGGGAATAAATAAAAGAAAATCCTTAAAAACGAAATAATTTTTAAGACCTCTGACAGGAAAAATACCAACAAAATCCAAAGAAAATAATCAGACCTATTTGTTTATGTTCCTTACCTTCATTTCTTCTTGTACTCAGAGGACTCAGGCTTGACTTCATTGTTTATCACAGAAGCAGAAGCCACAAAGAATTTTCCAGGCACATTGTAAAAGAATTATGATTCCATTAATATGTGGATATTTTCTATTTCTTCCCTACTGTTCCCTCTGTTGTAGGAATTGAATTATATTAGTAATATGTAGATTTTTATAAAACCATGGAGGATGAAATCAACAATTTTCTTGGTGATGGCAAGAATAGCCTGAGAATTACTGTACATTTTATGGTTTGACCTTAAGATTTTTTCTGCACTTAAATCTAATGGAAGATCTTTATCTTCATGTAAGGTACCACAGCTTTAATTTTCAAGTGCCTGCTCTCCAGTTGAAATGTAAATCCTAGCATTAGGTGTCTTTAAGTTCTTCTCCATGTAGGGTCACTAAATTCAGTATTTTTGACAATAGCAAATACTGTGATTTCCCATTCTGCTTCAGAATTTGTGCATCCCATTCTGAGTCATGGGCAAATTGCCTTCAATGCAACACCTGAATGCAGATGCTGAGGTTCTCTTCTAAACTTAGAATTTCATTTTAATTGAGCAAGAATCACTTTTTTTTCCCAAATACATGCAGAGAAGAGGTCATCCAGCTCTACAGCTGGTTCTGATTTTTACTTGCACATTGATTAGAACACATCTATACAGTTGAAGACTTTCTGACATATTATATTAGGTTACTGATTACAATATTGAACATCCTTTGCATTTATCTTTCATATTTGTAGAAAGGGAGGCAAAAATTAGCAAACAGAAGAAAAAGAGAAGAAATTAAGAATGTGACTCTCTATCTAGTTTTAGTTTTCTGTATTTCTTTATTATATATTTATTTGCTCTCTATTGGAGTTTTGTTGTTTTTTGGCTTTTTCTTTAATTTCAACTACAAATATAAAATGCACGAATAGTTAAAATGCAAAAACCAGAACCCATACCTTTGATTCTTCAAGATAAATTGAGTTGAATAAAGATAATTTTTTTTTTCTGTTTTATTTATCCTTCATGCCTTTTAAGCAGCTTGAATAAGTAAAAGGCCTTGACAGAAATTTTTGTGATGTATATACAGTGTAGTGGCTTGATGCTTTTGGGAAAAGGTAACCTTGTCTATTATCTATTGAATGATGGAAAAGACTGTGGACATAGCATAGAATCAGAGAACCTCAAAATGGTTTGAGTTGGAAGGGACTTTTCAAGATCATCTAGTTCCAATCCCCCTGCCATGGGCAGGGACACTTTCCACTAGACTAGGTTGCTCAAAGCACCATCCAATCTGACTTTTGAACACTTCCAGTGATGAGGCATCCACTGCATCATAGTAAAATGGCCCTACTAAAATGTCTCTCTCTATCTTACTTTTAAGTCCTTTTTAGTTACTGAAAGGCCACAGGCTCTCTGAGCCCTTCACCATGCTGAACAATCCCAATTATCTCAACCTGTTTTCGCAGAATAGGTGTTCCAGCCCTCTGACCCTTTTCATGGCCTTCCTCTGGACCCATTTTATTAGATCATTGTCTTTCTTGTACTGGGAATGCTAGAGCTAAACACAGTACTGCAGTTGGGGTTTCACAAGAGCAGGGTAGAGAGGGAAAATCCCAGGGTCCTTCTTATTACTCTGCTTTCTGGAAGGAGTATCTGTGATTATTAGACTGAGATAATGAAATATAGACAAGAAGTTGATCCCAGGAGAGAGAGCAAGAGGGTGATACAAAAAGAGGAAATATTGTGCTGTGTAATAGTCCCAGATAAGTATTTGAACATTTCCTGTTAAGTGCTGTCATCTTTCTTGGCACTAGTAGAGGAATACTTGTCATAAAATTGTTCCCTGTTACATCAAAGATAACATGTTCTAAGGAAAGGATGTTGGAATACCTGAAAGAAAAGGATTAAAATAAATAGCAACATAAACTTCCAGGATGTTGAGGACTAAAGCACTTTTGCTATACACAGAAATATTATGATCTAGAAACCCCAGTCAGCTTTCAGGAGCTGTAAACAAATTATGTGTTACCACATGACCAGTGAGAGCACAGAGTACCTACACAGCTCTCTAGGACTACAAAGTTGGAAAGGCCTAATAAATAGACACTTAAATGTTTACATCTGAAAAAGACAGAGAGAAATGTATACCTCTTTCTGTGAGGTACAGCTCCTCTGTATTAAAGATGGAAAATAAGTTACTATCCTCTACTTCAAATATTATTATGTTCCTTCCACTCTCTGCTCAGTGATACAAATTAAGCAATATGCATGCCAATAACATCTCATTGCATATCAAACTACTGGTCTAAATATCAACTACTTTTTTTATGAAAACTTCTGTCCTAAGTTTGTGACATGGGAGATGGTAATCAGAACACCTTGTTTTAATCTGATATCATAACTTTTGAG
Source organism: Corapipo altera (assembly GCF_003945725.1). NCBI lineage: Eukaryota > Metazoa > Chordata > Aves > Passeriformes > Pipridae > Corapipo > Corapipo altera. The sequence goes on along the minus strand of NW_020884903.1, from coordinate 8,544,696 downwards.
TTTTGACAAAGATCAACATCAAATCCGCACTAATATTTTGCAGATTAGCACTTATTATTGGATAAAATGTATCTGTTTGGAGCCTGAGCTAACTGCACTGATGTATTTTATGATAAGTTTAGAGCTTTGATGAAATTCCCATCAAGGAAAACAAGACATTAAGTTGACACTGGTAATACCTAACAAAGTAAGATGTGGATATGCCTTTGGATGTTTTTTAAAGCTTACCCTTTCATAACTGTGCAATCAGAGCTTGACTGCGTATGAAATTGTTGATGCCATGAAATTCTGAATTATAAAGATTTCCTTTAAGTTTTAATTACATATTTAATTGTTTTCTTATTCTCCAACAGTTTAGATCTTCATGAAATGACAGAATAAAAGTAATAAAAATAAATTTCATCAAAGCCTAGGAGCAGGTCTAAATATGAATATTGTAGGAATTATGAGTTCTATTTACTTAAGGGTGACCTAATCTTTTCCACTTTCAGATAATAAGAAGAATTCTTTTTGAGAAATTGAAGAAATTAGAATTCAAAACAAGTCTATTTCTATAGTTTAAGCAGAGTCATTTTGCCTTATATAAGACATAATAATGTCTTATGTTTGTTCTCTTTGACATTATGGATTTTGCACTAAAAAGGAAAAAATGACAAAGGTGCAAAATGTTTCAGAACAGTGATGCTCATAGTTTTCCTTTTCAAAGCTTTCCCATTCAAAAACTCCAGCTTTATTGGAAACCTCTGGGGTTGAAAATTTCATCATTAAATTTTAATGATAATCTCCAGCAGTTTTGGTATACTTTTATTTTGACAGGGATAACAAAATAGATGTTCACTTAAATGTACTTTTTAGAAAGTACTATGCTTATTTTAATGCACTTTTTCTTATTTCTGATTTTTACTTTAGTTGCAAAAGATCATGTGGGATCATTTCAGATGATTTACATTTATTTCATTCTACACAATATCCTGAATGAAGTTTTGCTTTCATCAGTTAAAATATAATGTGATTAGAATAATGTAAACACTATTAGCAGTGTTCAAATCAAGGGCTGGTGTGGTTACTTTCATTGCAAGGAAAGACAGCTATTATGGATGGTGTCATTCCTTATTTATTTCTGTATTTATTTATTTATTTATTACTATGTTTTTATAACAGGTGATAGTGACATAAAGAACTTGTGATTTACTTTTCACTGTGGGACTAAAAGTAGGAATAAATAGTCCCAATTAAGAGTAACCACACCTACATTAAGCAATTTCTTCTGAAAAGAAGTCTGTTTTCTAAGACAATGCCATACCTATTTGGCACCTAAACAGTTAATGCTATAGACAGTGAGATCATCTTGCAATCTTTGCAGGCACTTCAGACAGGGAAAGTCATTTGCATTTTTGTCTACAATCAGGCAACTAGTTTAATTGGGCAATGGTAGGGCCTTGCAGGATATCCTAATGAGCCTAATTGGTAGCAAAAATCCAACTCCTGGAAGAACAGAGGTAGAAACCAGACAAAGAGACAGGTAAAGGCTATGGAGTAAGAGAAATAAGACGGAAGGGCTCTGTCAGGGCTCAGTACTGGTATATATACTTTGTATTCTTTCTTTACTTAGTCACTATTTTGTTTACCAGCTGTGTGGCCACGCCATTATTGTCTACGTCTTTTCTGTTATTGAATAACCCTGTGGATCTTTTTGTGCTTTTGTTCCAGAGTGATCTCAATATGCAGGGAGTACTAGCTTGAAAGGCTGTCCAATCTAATCACAAATCAGCTTTTGCAACACTCAGTGCAATGGGGAGTGGGAGGGGGAAGGAAAAAAAAAGTCTGATCAAACTGTGTTTCTGAGAGCAAGAATCTTCAGCGTTGCTTGGACCACCTCACTAAGAGTGTCCCTGTGGTCAGCTGTCACAGTTCTGTCACTGAAATTCCTGGCAACAAATGAATTTTAATGAAGTCTGCTGTAATTTAGAATTCAAATGAGATGTTTGATAAAAGAGAAAAAACCTTCCGCATATATACCTTGTGTTCTTAATGCATTCCTCCTGGTAAAAATAAGTAAATAAATCCAGGATTATTTCAGGACTAGTTTTCTACAGAGATTTCCTGGCAAAATTCTGAACTGTTTTCATGCTGATTTCCCCCTGCTCTGATAGGACTCAGCTGCTGTATATGTAGCTCCTCTTGCTCTCCAGCTTCCTTAGCTTCCCAGACTGGCAGTGGTATTTGTTTCTGATAGTTTGAATCAGAGTCAAACTATCTGAGGTCAACAGCAGGTAGTTTAGTGGGGACATTCTCATCTGAACAGAGTTTTGGAACTGCATCTTACCAGCATCTTTGCAGCTGAGCTAGTTGTTAGTCCCTAATATGAGATGCTTCATTTGAATACAGTGTACTGAAGACATTAATAATGCGGTTTATCCTTTGCTTTCTTTCACTTGCCTGAAACTATTTTTTTTTGCTAGTGTAGAGCCTATCACACTATTTTATTCAGCAATACCTGTGTGCATATCAAAAGAGTGCAGATTGTAAAATGCTCAGTTTGCTGACCACGTTTGGTCTCCAAAGTAAGTTTTCAAGTTTGAATGGAACCATGAATTAATTGGGGGGAAAAGTGAAGGTTGTGTATTTTTAGTATGTTTTGTACTTTTCTCCTGTGCAGAATGTGACACTATTTAGGTGTAAACACTACCTCACACAGATGTGCTAATTGAATTCCTGCTTTTATGTAACTGCTTTTTGGGGAGTAAGAGAAGCTTAAAATGCTTTGTTCTAAATACAGTTCTTTGTGTTTCAAACTGTGGAGGTATACATATGTGGGCATATGTGTGTGAAGCAAAGGTCCATCTTGCAAACAAAAGTTTCTGATCAGTGGCAACAAACTGAAATATAATGAACTGCAACCTTATTGCAGAAACTCAGGCTATTTACACAGATTTTTTTACATAGTGCAGCTAATCTATACACAGTCTTCTGCAACACCAGTTTATTTGGAATATCTTCTCATGCTTACCACTCTAACACAGCTCCTAGGTTTAAAAAAATCAGTACTGAAAGCAATATACCAAAGGTCTCTGTAAGTGCAACACTGGAAACAGAGAAGGTGTATCTAAAACGCATAGAAAGAGAATGACAGCAGCTGGTACTTCTAACTACAGGCCAAAGTAATTTCAGTTGTGAGAAAATCTGTACTGTAGTATTTCTGAAATGGATCACCTACTCTAAGGGTCACTGAAATTCATTGTAATCTGCATGCAGGATGCTCGAGTTAGAAACTTGAATTCCATCCTGCCCTCCTGATATCTCATAAATTATCTCTCGCTACCCGAGTAAGCACACAGTTTTTAGTACAGGTTACCCTTTAAAAGGCATGTGTGCTTTTGCCTTTTTATCCCCCTCTAACCTAGGAAATGAAACCATTAAAAGGGTAGGTTTAAGGGAGTCTTCACACGTATATTTTTATATGTGAAATGAGTTTCTTCTCTCACCATGTTAGTATCTCTCTCCTATCAGAGGATATGTTCAATTTCCTATACAAATAGCCTGAAATGTGAAATGAAAGTTGGGAAGAGACTAGAGGAAAGCCAGGGATGCCTAGCTGACAACAATACAAACCGTCAGTGAAACATAGAGCAGGGTGTGTACTAGGGAAAAATATTGCCACAGTAATCAGTGACTGATTTTAGTATAGTGTTATAGCATAGAGTGGGAATGAGATTATCTTCATTCGCTTCTCAACACTGGTACTGATGATGAACTGTTACATCTACCAAGGCTTTACCTCATACCAATGAAATTGAACCAAGAATAATTGGGAGTGGGATGAAGAAGTACACAATCATTTATCATTCTTGATCACATTTACTTATCACTCTGGATCCAGACGTGAATTCACAGAAGAAATAGGCTTTATATAGTTTATAGTGATGCTGGAGGAAAGGTTGCTACTTTTGCACTGCTAAACAAATTGTAATATACATTTTAATATAACACAATAATTCTTTTAGCACTTTTCTCTATGGCCAATACTAACTGTTCTGTGTGTCTCCTAAGCTCAGGCAGTCTGTCTGTCCCTTTTTGTCTTTTGCTGACATTATACTAACGAAGACTTGGTTAACCTAAACTTCTCTCCTATGCTGAAGTGGCAGTTTCACAGGATGATACATCTGACACCTCAGGAAAGTGGCAGAGCAGATTAAAATGATTCCTCCAGAGCTGAGCCCATTCCCTAGACCCTCACTTCTCTGATGAGCCTTGGCTCTTTGTTTCCACAAGTTTCACATTTAGAACCACACTGAAGGTTTTATAAAAACAGGTGCTTGCCTTCATGGTAGAGCTCAGTATAGATCAAGCATTTCTGACAAGCAACATTGGCATTCTACTTTGAACTGCACACCTCTACGTATGCAGAGACTAAAATATCAAACTCTGAAAAACCCTATGTTGGTAGCTGCCAGAATCAAGTTGATATCCATCTTCTCAAATTGTTGGGGGAAGATCCTTTTGGTCTTTAATTCGCAGAGAAAACAGAGCTGTCTTCTACTGTGATCCTAAATTAGTCTGTTTCTGTCCTTTCATCCTTCTGACTTGAAGAATCTGCTGTGCAGGCTGCTCAAATGTCAGGCTTTCGCCAGTGATATTCTCATGTGCAGAGGACAGTGCTTAAGTGAATGTGAGAGCCAACATTCCCTGCACTGCTGAGGGAGGGTCTTAATTGAAATCAGATATGGAGTGAATTCATGTTGTATGTAGGGTATAGAATCTGAAGCAGATCCTTGTGGCTTCCAATTCAAATTTCCTTTTTCAGAAGGAGCAAGGTGGTTTATTTATTTTAGATCCCAGAAGCCTACGGTAGTGGTTGCTGTGGGATACCTGGAGAGCAGCAGGCATGCAAGATGTCAGGGAGTGAACCAACTTCATATAATTACCAAACCATGTGAGCATAAGAAAATAAACACAGCTGCCATTTGATAAAAGGGAACATCCTTTCATTGGTAACTAATTGGATCAAGAGGACCGTTTTCAGACTCTTGTTATGATGGCTGAAATTAACTGGTAGGTATCCATAGGGCTTTGCACTAGGGTAGACTGTTCACAACTTGTCAGGAAAGGGAAGGGGAGAATGAGGTAACAAGGTTTGCTGATGATGCTAAATTTATGCAAAATATTAAATAAGGAATCTGAATGAAGAACACAGGGTACATTTTGTGAAACCGACTGACTGGTGATAAAAGGGCAGGTGAGATTCACTTTTGACAAATGCAAAGTAGTGCTGGTTGAAATAACAATCCATCTCTACATATACAGTGAAGATCTTTAGTTATTACTATTCAGGAAAGAGATTTTGGAGTCATTATATAATTGCATCCTGAAAACATAAGCTCAATGTTTAGTGGTGGTCAGAAAAGTAAATAAGAGTTTTGAGAACTGGAAAAAGAATTGAGAGGAGAGCAGAAAATACCATTATGCTGCTGTATAAATCCATGTTGTCCTCACATTTTGAATGCTATTTACACTTCTGTTTATAATAATAAAATATTAGAAATGGAAATGGTACAGAAAAGGGCAAAAAGTAGGATAAATAGGGTGAAACAGCTTCTGCAAGAGAAAAAGTGAAACAGATTTGAATGTTTTGGACTGGATAAGAAATGGATAATGAGCATCACGGCGCTGTGGGAGTAAGAGAATAGTTATTCATTCCTTCTCAGAATACAGAAACAAGGCAGAGACAAATGAAATTTTAAGGAGCTTTAAATCAAAGAGTAAGAAATAGGTATATATATATTTTCCCCACAGATGGTATTATTAATGGTACAAGCATTTGCTGTGGAATAATACGTATGATAAAAGTTTAAATGAGTTAAAAATCAATTACTGAAACCTATGGAAGAAACAGTCATTAACTGCTGATAAACACAAAGATAAAACCTGTGACTCAAAGTCCTCAAGCTGTACATTGTTGTTATCTCAGAGGAAATGCAGGGGCAAGTGTCACAGAATGTCTGCCCTTTTCTTTTTCTCTTTTTTTCCCCCTGAGATATGAGCTTTCAGAGACAGGGTACATTGGTAGGTGGACCTCTTTGTGACCTAATAGAGCTGTACTCAAAGTCAAGGTTTAATCACCCAAATCTGTATCTCACAACACAGAACACTGTGACCACTGATTAAACCTGTTTTCAGAGCAGAATTCAGATTGAAGTAACCCAGTCTTTCAACAGAAGCTAACCACTGGGCTCAAAAAGAGTAAAATACTTTTATTATGTCCTAAGACTACAATGGATTGCGAATCTGCAGTAAAAATCACAGCTGTGCTTTTATGTGTAAAACTTTTCCTGTTAAGCACTACTCCAGCCTCCCTCTCTTTTCTTTTTCTCTTTTTTTTTTTTTTTCTTATTTTTCCTCTAGCTTCTAACCAGGACAAAGAAATAGCATATAAACATGTAGGATTACTTGATACTGGTTATGTAAATGCCAACTATAAAGAAGAAATCCTTATTATGAAGTTAATTTTTTTGTTTTATTGTAACAGTTCATTGAACATTGCATATAGAGTAGTGCTAAGAGAAATACATGCAAGTGACAAAGGTCTAACCAAGGATATTCAGATGTTTCCCTCTAAGCTCAGGAACCCACATTAGAGTTGATTTTGCTGTGATTACTTGTTCTTTGCACCTGTCATATCATACACTAGAACTGGGAAGAGGAATGAATTTCTTTTCATTTTATCACTAGCTGATAGTTCCAAAGAAGAAAGAAGATGGGAGACTCCCACTGTGAGTCCATAGATGAAGAAACTGACCTCCAGGAATAAGCAAAGAGATGGATTAACGGAAAGAAACAAGAAGTACATGGTTTTCAGAAGGATTTAAGAGCCACTGAATCTGTACAATCTTTACCGATGGACATTTCAAATTCCAGTGTCAGTTTTATCTTAAACAAAACTTTTATTAAAGCATGTCCTTAAAAACTGAAAAGTCCTAAATTTCTTTCCAAGTTCTCCCAGTATGGGAGAACAACTTTTTAAGTGGGTAGATAATGATAGGACACAGGGGAATAGTTTTAAACCATAAAGAGGAGAGATTTAGGTTATATTTCAGGAAGAAAATATTTACTCAGAGGATGCTGAGGCACTGGAACAGGCTTCCCAGAGAAGTTGTGGATGACCCATCCCTGACAGTGTTCAAGGCTGGGTTGGATGAGGCCCTGAACAACTTGATCTAGTGAATGGCATCCCTGCTCATTGCAGGGTGGTTGGAGCTGGATGATCTTTAAGGCCCTCTCAACCCAAACCATTCTATGGTTCTATGAAAAGAAGTAGTTAGCATATGTAGGGTCACCTTAGACATCTTGCACTCTAGATGGCCTTCAGCTGTCACTTCTGGACTCAGGTCTAGGGCAACAATTCTGTGTCATGTCCACTGACTCTGGTTCCCTGAAATTTTACTTTAATCCTTTAGTGCCTTAATCCCATCCTTCATGTTGTTTCTGTGATACAGAAAGTGCTTCTGGGAATATGAGTGAACTCTGTCTACACGTGCTTTCCTCACAGCTTTTAACTGTAGTCAGTTTTCATACAGGCTAAACTTCAACCTGAAGTGAGGTTTTGTCACATGAGCCTACCTGCATCAGTAGTGGAATAGTTTCATACATGATCCTTTGGCGACTGAAACAGCATGACTAGGAAATCCTCACACACAAGAACTAATGTACCTGCAGAGTACCTAACGACCCTGGAAGATCTTGTCTTAAGAGATCGGGGGGAAAGTAAAGTATATCAAGGTATTTTTATGGAGTTAAAACGGGTTAAGCAGTCCTTGTAAACACAACTAGACTCATAGAAGATGCAAGAATTTGTTGAAAGGCATAATTTATCCCTCCCCCCCGCCCCCACCCCATCCTAAAATACAATATTCATCTTTTCTGTTTTCTTTCAAGTACATTTGACCAATATACACAAGCATTCTGTTGGTGGATGTTTCTATAAAAAAAAGCTTTGAAAGACAATGAAACACTTCTACAGCATCATTAATTTTCTTCTTTTCAGTGGTACATATGGAAACTAACATAGTAGTACAAAATGCTCAAAGAGTATATTTTTTACTAAAACATGTACTTCTCTGGTAGGGATTATAGGTGTAAATTTAACAAACACAATTAAAATTAAAACATAAGATTTCAGAATGATTCCTGAATTTTCCCATAAGACTTCACAGAGTCTATTTTAAAATGACAGCAAATCAATCATAACCCAGCAGAATGTATTCACTTCAAGATGTTGAAATTAAGATTTGTGTTGGGGAATCAGTAGAGAATAAAACTATGGTATTTGAGACTTTCTATTAAGGGACATCAGGTATTGAATTTTATTGAATTTTGGTCTCCAAATGTATTTTGTCAATTTGAACTATTTTAACACTTAAAAGCTCAGCCATAGCTAAGCTTAAATCTTGTAAATGAAATAAAAGTTATTGACTATATATCACAAACTTTGCTGGAATTTATTTGTAATACTGATAAACAGATAAATTTCAAATGCAACACACTAGGACTTCATCTTTTCAAAATGAAATATAATTGAAGGACTTTTTCCATCTGATAAGCTTATGTCCCTGTCCATCTCCCAACTCTTAAACAATATTTCATTAAGATTAACAGAAATAAAACTGTTCTTCAGTACAATTAAATCTATTGTTGTAACTGTAGTCTTAAAGAACTATTTTGTTTTAATTCTGCTTTAAAATAGAATTATCTTTTCTATGAATTTACATTTGAAAAGATAGAGGAAAAAGTCTGCTCTTACATTTGAGAAGGTTCCTTTTGATTTTTCTGTCAGTATTTTATTGCAACGCACTGTATAATAAATAGTAAGTAAAAATATGTTTTACCTAGGAGATTTGGAATTTTTCATTTTTTCAATACCACCTTATTAATCTGTCCTGTTTTCCCCTTTGCCCCTGGTGCTTCTTTAGAACAAGAAGATAAATGAGTTGACTAACAGTTCTTACAACTTTGAATCGCTCATGTATTCAGCCAGATAGTTAACTTTTAACTCTGAAGATCTCAGATAATGGCGTTGTTTTTCTGTTTGTTTGTTTATTTTGAATTTTTATTTTTTGGGGAATGTGGAGGGTTATTTGTGGGGTTTTTGTATTAGCATGCAACCTGAACAGCAAAAAAAACCAAACACACTCTCATCCAGATCAGATAGCTACATAACAGATAGCACGCACTGAGTGTGAGAGAAATGTGGAAATAAGTGGAGAGATGATGGTTGTTGAGGCATCAGCTGAAAGGTAGGAGCATGGATCCAATACTGATTTTGTCTCCTCTGCTTCAAGATATGTTTCAGCCTGAGAGGAATCAAAGTCAAATTGCTATCGTACTTGACAATGTACTGCTGCTTCATCTTTTATGAGAAAGTAGATTCCCTAATGAACAACCAGTAGAAATATGAGACAAAGATTTTCCTATTAGATACACTAACTTACCAATGGGATAAAGTTACATATCTTCCAACTTAATATAGTCATGCTTCATTATGTTCTTTCTTATGAGAGGGCTTTCATTATTTTACTAATTTATATTTCAGCATGAAACAATTTTCCCTCTATTGTTATTTGTATATGTCATTCATAATGCTACTAGAGAAATAAATTTATTTTCTCCTGCCTTGATTTTTTTTCATCCATTTTTATTTGCTTTTATTTATTTGACAGAGAATTGTGAAATAATTAAGGATGCAAGGCTAAGTTCAAGTTAGATTAGGTGGTTTTCAACTATCCTTATTTTTAATTCTGTCTCCTTGTATTCCTGTCTGTCTGCACTTTAAGTGCCAACTCTCCAAATTTGTAGCATATTGAACAAACATGGATCCTTTTTCCAGCTTTAGTGCTCTTAGGTAGTTCTACTTTAGTAAAAAACAAAAAGTGGCTGAAATGAAACCTCTTCAGTATAGCAGGAATAAATTCCTAATGCAGGATAACAGTTTATAGGTTTGGATTAGATTAAAAGGATCACAAGGGATGCTGACAAAGTGCAAAGCAGAAAGAAATATTTTATCATGATACAAATAGTTGCATGTGTATTAATTTGAAGTCCACTACAGTTGAGCCATTGTAAAGCTCAGCTTTATGGTATGAGATTGTTTGAAGGAGTTTATGAAGAAAGGCAAAACTTCCTAACAATTTTCAGCAAGTGGTGAAATGCATCTAATATAATTCTGAGTTTTGTCTTTCAAATTCTAAATCTTGCAGGTACACTACTATTTCCTTGTAGGTTCTCAGAAAGATTCAGAGGGTGGATATGGAGAAGTCAGCACAGGGTATGTGAAAGTTACTTAAATTTCTGAAATAAGGATTGTGATGTCTGGGCTCAGATGTGATCTCCCAGATGCAGGATCTGTAATTGAAAGGCATGGTTCCAGCTTTGGCTATATCCTTGTATGCTGCAGGTGTGCTAGTGCATGCTTTGTCATCATATCTGTGGAGTGGTGTTAAGGAAAAAAAAGAACAGTGGCAAAAATACAGTGTAAGAGTAGAGGAAATCATTGCTGCTTCACAAAACAAAACAGGTCATCCAAATCAGCTGTTGCAGCACATCTGTGCATATAAATCTTTTGGTGGTGTTTGCCTGTCACCATAAATTTGTTTGTGGGTTGTTCTTACAAATAAAAATTTTTCCACTGTTGGATCTTTGCCATCTATTAGCAGATTTAACAGCTTCAGAGGTCAGAAATTATGGATGCAGAGTGGATTATTTTTATTGGTTTAATTTCCTTATTTACATATCTGTGACCTATTTTTCTGAACAGATGTGGTAACAAACTCCATATGGGCAAGTGATTTTTAAATGGAAAACTCAGGTGACGTATTTTTGGCCTTCACCAAGACAGATACACGTTTTAAACTAACTAAACTAATAATGTTATATCCTGCTATTTTACTGTGCTCTTTACTATATTGCCTCCTCTATTTCGCCATGGTTCCCTTCTGGTAAAGTGCGTCAGGGAGAGTGGTTTGGGAAAAATGATGAACCTTCTCCTAATGCTTAATGTAATAAGCTGTAAGTAAACATAACACAAAAGGTGCAGATTCGAGTGCCAAGTAATTTTATCTTAAAAATAAGGATATTTTTAAAATGACATATGTAGTGGGACAAATGCTTACTTTTAGTTTCTTTCTGTTCTTTCAAGAATGTAACTTTCACATGTAAAGTATAGTTGCCGCTTTACCTATATTTGACCAAACTCTGTTTAAAATAACTGAGTTGTGTATTTTAATCACTGCAGTGCAGAAATTACCCAAAGACCTAACTGTCTTATGCTGAGATAAATCAAAACTACTTCTGAATTACCTCTGCCACTTTGTAATCATTGGATTTACTGCATGGAAATGTGATGATCCCCTGTCCTGCTGGGTAATATTGCCCCATTCGTTGTTAAGCTGAGTTTCCTGCTCCATGAGTCTAATGATTAACATTTGCCTTGTGGCTGGACATTGTTAAATTGTTGTGTTTGGATAGCACTTAGTAGAAAAGGACCACTGACAGAGGTATAACGGGAGATAAATGAGCCTTCAGAGATATTAAATGCTAGAAGTTGAACTATTGAGTTGGTACTATTATTGGGAATAAGAGTTCTTTGGAAGTTAACTGAGAAGGACAGTTCAGCAAAGATTTCTTGTTTTCCCCTTCAGTTTAACTTAAATTTTGTGGAAGGACCTATTGATCTACCAAAATAACATATATGGTATTGTTTATATACCATTTGGTGCACTTTCTCTGTGTCTGCTCTGCCTCAAACATTTATATGATCTAAACATTAAATTTCAACAGTAATCATATGACCTTGTCTGTGGTGATATTCCTCTTTGCACCCATTTATGCACTCTTTGAACTTAGGTTATTTTCTGTGTGGAAATAAGAAACCAATTATTTGGTTTTTTGACTGGAAACCTGTTATTTTGGATTTTGTGGTACACTACCTGTGTTGGAGTTCTGTTGTACCGCCAGACTAGATGTCTCTGCATTTCACTCCTTGGTAAATTATCCCAAATAGCTGTGGTAGGCTGGACAATATCAGGTCTTTCTAGGTCACCTTTGCTTTGAAGATAACTATTTTTAGGTTAATAGGGCAGATAAAGAATTTTTTTAGATATATGGGTAGGATTAGATTGCACCTTATGAAGAGATGAAACCTGAAAGGGCTCTGTGTCTTTAGAAAGCATGGAAAAGAAAATTAAATTATATGTAATATTCTGATAGACCTCGATACAAATCCTGATGATTAAGATTTTGTATCTCACAATTAGGTGAGATTAGGCAACTCTTTCCCAATATAGTTCTTTGTCAGGAAAAAAAAAAAAAAAGGATGAGATTGTTTAAGAAGAATTTTTCCCATAAACTTTTAGTTATTAAGTCAGGAAATTTACTTTGGAAATATTGTCAATAAGGTTACAACATCCCTTCATTATCAAGCCTATGGCATTTCACAGTTTTATGCATGGGTGTTTGTGTTACCTGCATTTCATTTTCCCATTGTAACAGCAGAAAATCTGAAAGTAAGCAAAAGTTAAAATGTAAATACCATGGTCTTAGCTGTAATATTAAATGTTCCCCATGGTTTTACGATTACCCTTTACAGAATCTGTTGATGCATTTTGGCAAGCACAATATTAAAAATTTTCTTGGCAAAAATTCCCTTAGCAGAACCTGACAGACAGTATGGTCAATAAAGTTTTAATCAACAAAAGAGAAAATACTCTTCTTCCAGATGGGTACCACGGAGCAATACTTGCATGAAATATTTATGATTCACTTTAGAAACTCAAAGTCTGGAACATAAGTAAAGATTGGTGATTATTTCTAAAGTTAAATGTGTTCATCCTTGGAATTTCTGAGGATTAGGTTGCTGTGAAATAAATGTTCCTCTGGTTACTAGAAATATGCAATTTAGTATTTGACAGAACACCAGGTTTATAATTTAACTCTCTTATGTTCATAACCTGCCATCACTTTTTGAGAAAACATGGTTGCTTATACTTTGTGTGATGATTCTTTAGCTATTCTGTCTCTTTATAGATTTGTTTGGATGATAAGCAACTATATATTTACTATCTGTAAAGACATCATACTGTTACTAAGGTTTTGTTGTTATAACTGAAGTTTGTTGTACTAGAATTGTACAACTCATAGAGTGGTATTCTAACAAGAAGGTTTTGTTTGTTTCAATATGTGACCTGGCCTCTGTGCTTGGACAACTAAAAAAAATCTGTTATGAAGAGAATCCTTAATATAGGGAAATTTCCTCCCTGAGTCCTGATCCTGCTACCTCACCCATTTGCAGACTCAGATCCAGGGGGGAGGAAATTCGGAAAAACTTTGACATAGTGAATAGATGAATGGTTTCCCTTACATACTCCCAAAGCAGTGCAGTAACTCTGCTTCCTAGTGTAACTTAAGTGGTCTGGTGACAGTAACTGGAGTATTGGAATGGATTGTCTGATACTTCTCTATTCCCAGCAGAGAATTAAATGAAAACCTGCGCAGTCCAAGCCAAATAAGACCACTGGCCATGGCTGTATTCTGAATCTACAAAAAGACTAACCAAGAAATACCAAGTTGTCTAGATATGCCAGTCATTCTTCTCAAGAGGATAATCAAGGACAGTCTGAATATATTCTGCATTCATCGCTGTTACTAGTTTAACACTTGTTAATTAACAATGAATGCAACCATTAATTAATACCTACAGCAAGCTTCTTAGCCATCATTTTGAGAGTTTGAAAGCACTGAAACATGATTTGTGGTTATGAGTTCATTATGAACTCTGAATAATTCATCTTGTTTTCAAGGAACTGCTGTTTTGTACAGAGGAACTTAAATTACAGGTGTACAATGAGTTAAATTACCAGATACATTAATGTATTTGAAATCCAAAATATATTGCTCTAACTCTGTGACATTAAAGATGACTGAAATATTTAATTAGGCATAAATTAGGAATAACACTCGACTTTTCAAGAAAGCAGTATTGATGAGTATGCACAATGTAAAAATAATATAGAATTACTTCTTTTGGATCAAATTAATAAAAATATTAATATAAAATGATAAAAATGTACAAAGTTTTTAACTTTTCTGTTATCCATAATTGGACTGTTACACTTACAGTCGTAGAGATTAATTGTCTAAATTCTCTATTAAAGTAACTTTAAATCAGTATTAGTTATGACAAATATATCTCTTCTGAAAAGGAATGGATAAAATTTCTACATCATCTGTATTAAACTAATAGTTAACTTTTAAAATTCATGGGAGGTGTTGTGTATTTTGCGTAAAATTCCCATTTTGTTGCCATAAAGAGTTTTCCCTCTGGTTGTTTCCTTTCTTTATCTTTATATTAATTTTAAAATTCAAAAAGGAGTGTTTTTGATGATGTTTTACTTTGTTTTTCAAAACACTGAGATATAGATTTAATGTACTTTTAATGAGTATATTATTACTCAGTCATCCACCCTATAATTCTCCCTACAATAATTGGCACTATCACTGTACCCTTTCATTCATTCAGAGCACATGCAAATACACCTGAGTCTACTTAATTACATTTTTTCCTGTCACGTCTTTAATTTCTCACAGGCAATTTCAGATGATAAGCTTGGGGAAAGCCACAATCTTAATCTTCTGCCTAACATGTGTATTTCTTGCTCTCTACTACTGGATGGAGTCCATGTAGTATATTGGGGTTTTGCTAGAAGACAATAAAGTGCTACATGGAGCTCTGTTTTCAAACATAAGTTTTCAAACCGGGTAGATTTTAGTTCTTACCATACCTACCTTATTGTGACTGGGATGTTTCTGGTATCTGTAACAAAACAGCACTGCGGCCATTAGAGTCTGATATAATTACATGTTCTGTGACCTCGATTCTAGCATGATCCTATAAAACAAATTTACCATTAATAACTTTTTGCAGCTCTGCAATTCCTACGTCTGCTGCTTCTGTTATTCCTAAAATGTGTTATTACAGTCAGTTTCTTCCTGTGTAAGTTACTCAACCTGACAGTTCTGGCTGGTGCCATTATGTCTACTAGTTGTCAAAAGAAGAAGCCAACTGTGTCTGTATCTTAACAGAGCTATCCACTTGCTCTCTCTCTTCCAGTTGAGTTTACTTCATATTATTAATCAGTCTTACATGTCAATGGAGTCCTTCATGAATCAGTGCTCCGACTGTAAAAGCTGTGGTTGCAAGTCAGAGGTAAACATGGCAATCAGTTAATTCATAGCACATAGATATAAAGAATTTGCTTGTAGTAATGGAGACTTGCAGCATGCTCAGGTACCTGCAGCCTTCCTACACATCGAGATCCATGGAAATACATAGTTCCAGTTCACTGTCTTCTACAATGAACACACACTGAGCAAAGCAGATGTGTTTCACATCGCTGCATGAGACTTTTGCTCTTGCTGAGTAACTGCATTCCTCTTTGCAACTTTGCCTCAGTGATAACTTAATTTATTAAAACAATAACAATATCAGCTAACAGGGGAGGCTTGTCTCTGCTTGTGAGTGAACCTTTACCAAAGTCAAAATCACACAGTAATAACACATTTCACAGATGCTGAGATTAATACAAAACTCGATTTATTGCCCAAGTTTTAATTCAAGAGTTCTTTCCCAGACAAAACAGTGTTATGGAGATAGTCCCACATAGATTTAATATCACCTAGCACTTGTCCGTATTATCAATAGTCTGATTATTTAGGATTTTACTTTAAAAAAGTATGAATTCTCTGGCAGCAGTTTTTTGCTTGCTAATCTGCTATCTTCTCCCAGGTTATTTCTTTGTTTAAATTACTTAAAAAGAAAAAGTGGAAAAGAAAAAGGTTAAATTGGGAAGACATAATTCTTCTAATTTCTAGAACTGTATGTAAAGGTACCATTGTTGTTGTACTACTGGCACATGAAATCAGCCTGTTTTGGAGCCTGGTTAGTCCCATTTTAACTAAACAGTTTTTAAACCTAATATTTCCTCTAACAAAAAATAAGTTTGATTGTGATTTTCTGTGTCAAATTTTCTTCATGCTAAAACTGCTGATCAAAGTTTGAGGGGCATCTTGCTCCTAAGTAACTTGTACCTTGTTGCCATACTGACATACAGAGGACCTGAGTGACCTGTCAAACTCATTTACTCTTCTTTCCCTCAGGTGGTAGAACCACATCCCCATGGTTTGTAGATCTTCTTTACCTATTAGAGGAACATTTACTTGTAATCAGAATGAGAGAATGAGTTACTGTGAGATATTTGCCATTTTGTGACAAAAGCTTTCAAAAAGTCTCATGATCCTACCTAGGGAAAATATAAAGTATTATTAGCCATACATGGCAGTAACTAAGAAATATAGGTTCAGAAGTAAGGAGTCTGCACTTTACTTCTGGAAAAAGGAAAAAAAACCCAAACCAAAACCAAAAACCCCAAAATAAACAAAACTCCAAATCATTTCTCTGCTAACCTTGATGTTGTTAGGTGATTCTTTTAAATATTAAGTATCAATTATTTTTAATTTCTTACTAAACATTTAATTTTTTGAACATTTAAATTTGTTTCCACTTTGATTTGAAATCTTTAATATTTACTCAGTACTAAAGCATTGCATGCTACAACTGGTCTCTACAGCTTTCCAACCAGCCATGTTAAGAAACTTGACTCCTCTGGTACTAAGTGAAGGAAAAAGGTTTTGACAGGTTTAGATATGAAATGAATAGTGACTTTCCTCTGAAAACGTGTCAAATTAAAGCAGGTGGGGTGAGAAAAACAGCTACAATATGTCAACTTTTACAGGCTTTGATTTATTTTTAATGATGCAGTGCACCTTAGGAAGTCTGAAGATGTGCTCATTCACAGCCCAGATCTCATGGTGTGCTGTATTGTTCAGGTATTTCTTCTAAGTTGGGTCCAAGATGAGATCATGACCTAGGACTCCTGTAAATAGCAATTACCTCTTTGGAAAGAGAATGATTAAAGTTTAGTTGAATGTCAGCAAACTATTCACTCCTCTCTATTCCTCCCTTCTGTAACTTATTTATACTTCCTAACCACATATCCCCCAAAGTTTTTCTATTCTCAGGTCTCTTCATTATTTATTAATTTATCTATTTATTTATCTATTTATTTATTTATGATGGGCCACATAGGATAATATGAAAGAATAAGATTTTAGTAAATTATCACATAACATAATAATGAATCACATAACTAATAATTTCAGGTTCAAATAAAAAAAAAACAAACAACCAAGTTTGTTGAATAAAAAAGTTTAAATACTTAATCAAAATTGTTTCAGGGGAAAAAAAAAAAAAAGGGATCCAAAATAAGATGAATCCACAAAACAGCATCCAGTACGAGAACAAAGATAATTCAGCCAGAAAGATCATGGAATTGTTTTGGGAAAATGATTGCAACAAATGTTGTCTATCTCGATTTCATAAAAGAATTTGGCTCTATAAATGTAAATTGACCAAGAACTTGGCTAAAAGCCAGTTCACATTTGATTGCACCAAAAGGAGAGAATAAATAAGAAAAGCATTCTTCAGTACCACCGTAAAATGTCTTGATATTGTTATTTTGACATACATTCATTAATGAACTCAACATAAAAATTAGAGAACTATGGTGCAATTTGTGAAAGACCCAAAGCTAGGATACCTCAGTATTAAGAACAAACTGTGTCACCTTGAAAATTACAGTTAGGAATGAATTAAAAGTGAACATTTCCAAACCCCAAACTATGTGCTTAAATATGAAATAATAATTCAGTTATGGAGTGACAGATTAGAGGAAGACCTCATGTACTTATTGAATTGATTGCGGAGTGGTCAGAATATCCCCCGGAAAATATCTCCCTGGAGCCAAGGTAAAGAGCTCCACAGTGAGACAAAATCTCAGTTACAGTCAAATAAGCCTACTTTTTGATGTTGATTTGTTTGGGGTTTTTTTGTTTGTTTGGTTGGTTCATTTTGTTATTGTCTCTTTAGAGAAAGAGGTTTGTTACACCCTGGGAGTTATAAAATCAAATCAGGCAACTTCTGAAATTCCTCTATCTTCATATCTGATTGCCACAAGGAGGCTAAGTTTGGGGAAAAATTTACTAGGAAGTAAGTTGCAAAGTAGCCATACACATGATGGTCAGGAGTATATGACAGAAGGATATCTTGGAGTTGCAGGTGAAGCATCAAACTGTTATAGGCATGGAAAAAGAAAAGGGAAATATATCAATCCACATTTCAAATGGAATGCCAAGAAAACTGTGAGGAAGTACTTTAAATAGCAGACACTAAACCTGACACAGCACCAAGCCTGTCAGCATTCAAGAAGCATTTGGACAAGGCTCTCAGGCACATGGTGTGATTGTTGGGGTGTCCTGTGCAGGGCCAGGAGTTGGACTCGATGATCCTGATGGGTCCCTTTCAACTCAGCATATAATGTGATTCTATGATTTTATGTACATGGAAGAGGTAGAAAGAAAGTAAATAAACCAATGTAGGCCAAGAAAGTCCCAAATTATGCAGCTCTTCAATCAATATTTTCTGCAGGAAAGCTTTAGAAATACTAAATCAATTGTACAGTGAAATGATTACCGGACAACAACATCCCTTGTTGAGTCAGGTACTGCTAACTGTGTTCTGGAAAAGTAGCTTAGCTTCTGTAGACTAATTATAGTACTCAGAACTTTAAAAGAGAAATATATGCTAAGACAATTAGTGTTAGTGTGATTTGATACTGCTAGTCATTCTCTAGATAGCACTGTGAGGATTGCTGTATTTTATTCAGAGTAATATCAGTGTATATAAGACCTCATGTTTAAAAATATATGTGATAACAGTTTTGATACCTTGAACAGGAGTTTTTGATTTATGATCTATTAGGTCGAAAAAATGTGACAAAATGCTGGGTACCTTAAGGAACAGTGGGTTTACTCAAATAGGAAAACAATGGCACACAAGACAAATTCAGTGTGTCCAAATAAAGGTCTTTTATCCACCTCTCAACTATGATTTGCAATAAGGCAGAAAATCCATCATTTGGTCGAGTGAGCTGTTTAACTCTGCTTCAATGTAAGCTACTATTTTCCTTAATCACAGGTTGGAGTGAAGCACATATTACTTAGCTGGAGTACAGCACGTGTTACTTAGATGTTTGCTATGGTCTGAAGAATAAGGTCTGAGTAAGGGAAAAGCTATTGAAAAAAACCCACAACCCATGCTACCTCCAATGAAGTTGGAATTTTATTGTTTTCTGAACAGGAAAAGGGTAACTTTTAATAATAAAGAAAATGTTTTTAGATTCTGGGAAGAAGAAGATGCTACTCACCAAAATAATGACTCAAATCACTGATAACTAAATCAGAAAAAAATCAGGTTTTAAGAAGTAACTCGATAATAGACCTAAATTGCTGCACACTCACCTCTACTGCCAAATTAATTCTGCCACTTGCTTCTCCTGCAACACTAGGAATTGTAGGGCTGCTTTTCATTCCTGCTGGCAAGTGATATACTTATCCTGTTAAGAATGAATGGACAATACTGAAATCCCTAAAATACACTTTTTCTGGGTGACAGTGGTTTGGGGTTTGTTTTCCTCTTCCTTTCTTTTCTACTTTATTCGTTGTTCTTTTAAAGGGAGGAGTGACTTACGAGATGAATCTCTTGGTGAAGGGAGGGAGAAGTCAGCCTAAGAACTGATGGAAAGAGCTGTCTGAGAGACAACAGGGGATACAGCACAGCTCAGTTCAGCTCAGAGAGTAATACAGGTATATAAAACCAAACCCGGAAGTAAGGATCTGCCAGTAAGAACACAGTGGGCAGGGCAGCAGGTATAAACCTTCTCTATTTCTAGTTTGGCAGACTTGCTAATTTAAACTTGTCTGGACTTTTGTGTGTGTGTTTTGTTTATTTGTTTGTTTTTAAATTGGAAACATTCCAATGTTATTTAAAGAATGCAAAATTAAGACAGTCTAGACAGATTTAGCTTAGAGTTGTAGCTGACTCAGGATCCCATTCACTAGGGTTAATGACCTTTGATTAACACAATTTGCCTGGCAGCCAGCTCTGCTCAGCATGAATATCAGTTTTCACTGAAATGTTATTGGGCAATTAATACAGTTGCTGCAGCCCAGGTACAAAAGCGCACAGAAGTATGAGGCACCAAGGGCCTTTACAGCAGGAGACTAATACTGCAGTGTAACGGATTGAAAAATTACCTTGATGAACTATAAAACTGAATTAGTGCCAAACTAGACCAGTGGCATAAAAAAAACCCACAAGAAGTGGGTAAGTGACTTCCAGCTTCCACAACTTGCCATGTGTGGGTTTGTATGTGGTGGAGTCAAGGAGTTTGATTCTGAAATAGATTTGTTTCTCAGATGTGGTGTCTGCAAGTTCCTGTGAATAAAGGTCACTTCATATACAGAATATATGATTACATAAAAACAACTTTAATGTTTTACTGAGCCTTATCTTAATTTCCTGCTTTACCAGAAACTTCCTTTGTGGCTTTTAGTAAGGGATATTAAGCAGATGTATTGAAAGATATCTGGATACCTGCCTGTGTTTGAATTCGTTAGGATCTAGTACCCTAATTTTGCATTTCAACCTTTTTTCACTAAGTGCCTGGGACTTATGTCCTGTTTTTGAAAAATTATCATTCTTTTTCTGGATTACTTGTAAATGTAACAGTCTGTTTTCAAATGAATATTCAAAATTCAAAAGCATCCACTCAAACAAAATAACATAGTACATCATAGAAATTTCTAGTAAATTCACCTGCAGATAATTTGAAAGCAGAATATTAACAAAAGACAAGTCCAACTATCACATCTGCACCAAATCTAACACGTAATAAACATTAATCTGATAGAAGTCTTTTCCATTCTCTGGATAGCTAATTTTGTGAGAGATAAACTATGAGCTCAAATGGGTATATATGTTAATAACTTTTTCTGGGTTTAGATCAAAAATATTGAAAAGATAATGGAACTGGTTTTATTGCCTCGAGTAGACTGTCGTTCTTATTTGACATACCTTCTTGGCCAGCTTATATTACTTCTCTGTTTTGGCCTAGAACTAAGATATTTTAAACGATTACTACTATTTTTCTCTTCTTTTTTGCTGTAAAATTTGAACCACAAGAGTCCCTTCAGGAGTAATGTTTTTTTCTGTCTTCTTGATATTGTACCTTGCTTTTAAGCATCCTTAATAAATATTATCCCTACTTTCTTCTGTGCCTGTCTGCTATTTGTAATTTTACTTGATCTTTAAAATTACCCTACCATCATTGCTTGATGTTCTTTGTAAAACAACTCATGTTAAGTTGATTCCTTGTAGAACATGTCTAATTCAATGCCATGGATGACATTATCCCTTGACATTATCCCATGTAATTTCTTTTATTAACAATTTTAATTTAAAGAACAATGGCATCCCTAAAAACTGTAGCTAGAATTTTGTCACCTTCTTGGAAAACACTGAGGCAGCATCAGCTTAAGATTGACACTACAATTTCATGTACAACATTGAAAAGTTTTAAGATTTCTTGAGTAGATATTCTTATACTCATCATGGCCAAGCTAAATAGTGTTGCTAATTTTGTAAACACTTCATTTAGATTTTAAGTTGCAAAAGAAATAAATAGGCAAACTTTTTTTTAACATTAATCAATGTGTATTCTTCAGATCACTGTTATCACTTCAATATTCCTGAGGTAATCACTGTGAGGTTTTTATAAACTTTTGGTTTCATTTTTTGCTCTTCCTTCATGTTTCTGCAAAGCCAACATTGTTTTCTTCTGTGTTTGTCTGTGATGTATTGTTTGATATGGCATCGCATTTTGCAGCCCAGCAGTCTATGTACTTGTAGCACAGGTTGTTCACAGACACTGACCAACAGGTCTCAGAAATATTGATGCTTTATTCAGCCAACAATGTGTAACGCTGAACCTGTATTGTAAGCAGTAACTGAAGCGTTGACATCAGTGCTTCAATTTGTCATCATTTGTCCACTGTCACTTTGAGCTCTTGGGTTGACTAAAGTAACAAATGAGTTGTCTCTTCTCAACCTGATTTTGTTCCTTAGGGGAGAACTTGTCCTTTAACTCCATTTAAAACATCTTGATCTGGTGCCAAACTAAGGTTTATGTACCCAGTTTTCCTCTTGGGAGGCTCATTTTGCTCTTTCGTTCAAAGGTTAATACAAATGTGTGTAACTAAATTTTGACTGATGCATCTGAGATGTATTTTCCACTGAACCCCAAATATTTGTGCCACTGATGTTCTGTTGGACATTTTATTCTGTGAATAAAATGAATGAAAGGACTTATCCCCACAGCAGAAAAAAAACGTAAAAGGAAGAGCAAACTCATGTACTGTTTTTGTCAGATGATTAGCACAACGGTTCATCTGTAGGAAAGAAGGATTTAGTTTGGGCCCTGGGAAAACCATGAATTGAGTGCTTTTGAGTAATGTTTCTGGGGCATGTGGGGGAGAAGAGGGCTGATGGAAACAGCCAGCATGTGTTTACCAAGAGTGAATCACATCCAACACACCTGAGTGTCTTCTAAATGTTCTTATATCCAAGTTAGCACATTATAATCTGGAGGGATAGACAATTGCTAAAAAGTCAGTTGAGTGGTCAGCCCCAAAGTGTCATGGTTAACGGGTCATGCTTTACCTAGAGGTCCATAGAAGGGAGGACTGTAAGGATCTGTACTGGGACCTGTCCTTCTTAATGATTTTATCCTTTCACACCTGACCTGGAGAACACGCTTATCAAGTGTTCAGATGACACTAAACTGGGGAGACAACTCCTTGACAGGATACCATCTTGAAGGACATGGATAGTCTAGAAGAATGGGTTTTGTGAAGCTGAGCAAGGGCAAACGCCAAGTGCTGCCCCTGGGACAGAGGAGCCTCTACAAAGGCAGTGGCTGGGGACGGAGGAGTTGGGAGCGTCCCTGCTGGCAAGTGAGCTGAGCCTCAGCCATCCCAGGTGGCCAACAGCTTTGGTGTGAAAAGGAGCATGGCCAGCTGACAAAGACAGTGATTATCTCCCTTCACTCAGCACTCATTAGACATCTGCAGTATTGTCTCCACCATGGGGAGAGGATGAGGGACAGGAACTGCTGCATAGAGGAGGTGGAAACCAACAGTACCCCAACAGTACCTGTCGTGAAGTTGTTGAGCAGATGGAGCCAGGCTCTGCATAGCTCGGAGCAATGAAAAAATGTGAGGTACCTTGAAAGGACTGAAATGAGAAGTTTGGACTGCATATGAGGAACAATTTTTTCCCCACAAGGGCAGCCTAGCTGTGAACCATGCTGACTAGAAGAGACTGTGCAGTCCCTGTCCTTGGAGGTCTAACTGGACTAAGTTCTGAGTAATCAGGTATGACCTCAGAAATGACTCTGCTATGCCCAGGGGGCTGAACTTAATGGTATTCTGAGGTCCCTTTTAACCTGAGTTTTCTGTGATTCTGTGAGACACTTTGTAAATCCTTTTTTATTATTATCTCTGTATTCTTTAAACAGGGTTTTTTTTTTTATTTCCCCCCATTATTTTACTTCTACTGGCTTTATTTTTCTTTATTTTTCTCTTTATCTGTAATTTCTCTTTATCTGTTCTTTTATCTCTATTCTGTTCTACAAATTTTGGTTTATTAGTTGTTTACTGTTTGTTTGGTTGATTGGTTTGGTTTTGGGTGGGTAGGGCTCTTACAGGTCCTTTTTCCCCTTCTTTCTACTAGGCAAGATGGTGATATATCCTAGTTTTCATTTGGTTTCTATCAAAATTTTACCAAGTTTTTTATTTAACTAAAGCAATTAACTATGTTCTTATGCTGTCCAACACTCAAAATATAGTATTTAAAATGGATATATACATATGAAGTTAATTTATTGGGACCTTGGAATTGTGTGAGAGTTTCATGCAGAAACAGAATGATCTGTTGCTGTTCAGTAGTGACAGAAGTCTTCATTGTAAGACTCCATATAGCAGCACCATCTTTAGCTGAATCAGGTGAAACTCCCCAAACTGTTCTTCTGTTCCGTTCTTATACTCCTGTTGCCCACAGCTGTATGTGACCACCCCAGCAATAAGTGTAATCCATTGCTATTGATTATCTTAACCACAAGAACAGATCCCTGTTACCATTTCCCTAGGAACAGTTTATCTTGACTACTTACAAATGTTTTGTTTCTGAATAGTTTGACCATTGTGTCAGCAGGAACCACTCA
Source organism: Corapipo altera (assembly GCF_003945725.1). Lineage (NCBI taxonomy): Eukaryota > Metazoa > Chordata > Aves > Passeriformes > Pipridae > Corapipo > Corapipo altera. Next base: position 8,520,415 of record NW_020884903.1, on the reverse strand, counting down.
GGGGAGACTTTGAACGCTTCATCCAGGATGTCAGTCAACACATTTAAGAAGACAACTCCGATGAGATACTGCAGGAGCTGCCTTAGGGAATTTCAAGAACTGTACAAAATTCCCATCTGGAGGGATCTTGTAACCATCAGTCAAATATATGATACTGAAGTCTCAATCAATCACCTCGTTTCCAATTGGTCTCAAACCTGTCCCATCTTTCATCTGTTCACTTCCCAGATTGCCCAAGGACTTAATGACTGGATGTGCTAACTAACCCAGCTCTGATACCCAGCTACAAAGTTGTAGCTAAAAAAAAAAAAGTGATTTGCATACTTATAATTTAAGCCTTATTCCTGTATCCACACCTACTGTATAAAGATACAAGATGAATGGGATACTGAGGATACAGTGCTACACGACAGAGGATGGTTTTGCGCTGTCTGCTGCTGAAGATTTGTTCCCAGTTATGTTACCTATGCTGCAGGCTTTGAAGTGAGCTGAGAGGTTTGTCTTTCCACTCCTCTCCTTTCTGATGCCAGTATATCAGCAAGAAATAGTGTTCCAGCTTCACCATTACTTGTGCATGCTTTGGTAAATGAGTTCTTAACAATTTGTATGTTATGGTACAAAAGCCCTTAGTATCCTTTTTAGAAGAACCAATATTCTTTCAACTAATTTCAAAGATGTATGACATCATTGCTCAAAGCCCTTACTTTTCCTTCTGAAAAGAGATAATCATCTTAAAAAGAGGTAACTAGACGGAAAGACTGCAGCATAAATAATGATGGTTGGGTTTGAGAACTTTCCCTATATCTTGATGGAATATCTCTTTAGCTGTAACATACCAAATGACTGTCTACTCTAGCTTTTGATTTTTGTAGTTCTATAGAAACACCCATCTGTATGTATTTCTTTGACATTTTTAATCTTATATATCCCATGTAGTAGATATATATTAATCTTCCCAGAAAATAAGTATACATGCTTTAACATTATAATTTTTGTATAAATATTAATTTAAAGCTTCACAGGTAAATATTTTCTTTAGATTTTATTTTAGCTAAATACTTTATAATTTTTTCTAGTACTCATATATTAAACACCAACTTAAAAAACCCTCTCCTGACTGTAACTCTGGTCTGTGTCTTTAAAAATATTATGTCCCTAGAACTATTTTCCATTTTCTTTTCATGCAATATGTGCATTCTTCTTTTGATAGCTTTTAAATGCTCAGCACTAAGCATATGTTTGAAGAAAAGTTGTATGAGACTATAAGGAAAAGAAGTCCACTGTACAGTTTTATAAATTCTTGCTGGTTCTCTTTCTTTTTGATCTACACCATCATTCCAGTAGCACAGATTGCACCTTCATATTCTTCATAAAATGCAATGGTAAAGCTAATTTCTGCTGCTTCATTTGCATTTTTAAAATTCTACTTTCCTGCTCTTTTAAAGTGAAATGTAGGTCAAGAACTCATAGCATAATTCTATCTTGAGAAATTTCTGCCTGTTCCCAAACACATTTTAGTGGGTTTTTTTAACTGTTTTATCACTAAATCCACTACTCAATACAATTTTAAATATATATATGTATTTAAATCAGTATATATACATATATACACACGTATGTGTTGCTTTTGTTCTTTTCCTGCTATAACTTCTAAACTGTCATCATGAAAGGTTGTTTAATTCACCCCCATTATGTGTAATATCTGGAAAATCTTAGGATATCTAGAACCTAGATAGTCAGTGACTTAAGACTTTGAAGTAGAATTACAGGACAAAGAGATATTGGTCATGACTGCTCCCTCCCTCAGTGCATAAGACATTGACATCCAATTGATTTCAGTTGTACTGGGATTTTTGCCCCTTTGCTTTCCATTTGGGAACAATTACAGTGGTTCTACTATTTTATATTTTTCTAAAAGTTATATCACATATGTTAGTGTTTTGTATGTATACTTTTGGAAGTTTTTTAATTCTTCAGGGCCAAACTTTGTTACTTATGGGGAAGAACCTTTGCTACTCAGGTAGTTTTGCTGACTCAGAAAAAGGTGGTTTCAATAAATCAAGAAAACACATGACTAAAATCCCCTAGCCCTTGTTGCATAGATGAGCATATATATTTTATCTTCTGTGTTCACAGATCATCTGGGACGTTTGATGAAATAGATTTTCTCTGGATTTGGTCTCTAGAGGTAAGTTATGAAATAATAAAGCCACTTTTTTAGAATGGATTTAGGGGATGGCAGGCGTTCTTCTTTTCCCATTCCCATGATGACTGTATGGTGCACAGAAAAGAGCAAGTTCCAGCACATTGTGGATTTCAGAGACTGTTTCTGTCAGAGTATCCTTTGTCAGCCAGTTCCCCAGGACTGTACTAATATTAGTTCAAAGAAACTGGCTTTATCGTCTTGACTTGGTGGGATGATGGGAAAATGTCTGAAAAGAAGAAAGCAGTATTAGAACAGAGGCAGAGTGGTAGTGAGAGGGAGTCTATGAAAACAATGATCACTCCAAACTTAAATATAAATAACTAAATGCCCTTTTTGTGAAAATGCATACTTCCAATCACCCATCTTACACTATTTTTTGTACAGGTGGGTCAGGGTATGTAGTCTATGCATAATTCATGAAGAAGAATATCCATGTTCATCTTTTTGTATCTGACTCAAGGTGTTTTGCAGCTCTCTGGACATGAAGGTACCAGATGTCATGAACTATGTGAGATGATAGTCAAAAGACCCTGAGAAATGAACAGGTTGAGTGAGATGTAAGGCGCAGTCCTATGAGGCAAATATCTCCCTTTTGTTACTCTAAGCATGCCTAAACTCTTGGGATGACAGGTGGGGTGGTATAATGAACACACTTTAAATGCATGCCACGTAAAGACTTTTTTTCACCACCACATTTTTTTTTTTTTAATTTTAAATTGTCAGAAAGAAATTTTTCATTATCAAACAGGACTCCCTGAACCAACAACTGTCTTAAAATATCTATGAAACTAAGTTAAAAATTACTTTGTTAAACAAACTAACATACTGTTTTGGCCAAATCCTTTCGTGATAGCACTGAGAGCTCATTTTCTGCAATGAGTAGATCCTTTTAGGTGCCTTTCATTGAAAGGAAATAACCTGAATTTCAGACATCTTGGTAGCAAATCTTAATCCACGTCCCCAGGTGGCTTACAGCCACACAAATTCATCCTGGATCCATAAGGCCAGGGCAAAGAAAGCTCAGAAAGGAGGTCCTGTAAGGGGTAGTCAAATCTGATGTAGTTGTGTTTTTTTTTTACCTAACAGTTGTGAAGTGAAGCAAATCTTTGCATCAGGTTTTCCCTCAGTGGAACTGGAGGTATGTAATGGTGTGAGGATCTCAGTGTAGATGTATTCAGGTAATTGAAGCCACATTCACAGCAGTTAGGTAGATGAACTAGTGCTGGGGTATAATTGACAATGCAAGAGCTTCTCTGTTGCATATGTTTTTCCCTGCTTTAACATGATCTTTCAGAATTGCCATACTGATTACTGTTCCCTCTCACTGTCTCTGGAGATAAGTTTATTTCTGACATATCTTTACTGTAAAATTATTTCCTCAGGTCCAATAGATGGATTTCAACTTTGATATTCCATTAGCATGAGATTCCCTGTGGTGAAAGGGAGTAGGATTTAACTTTTTTCTCCTCTGCTATTAGAAATTCTCTCTTCCCCAAAAGAATACGTCCAGTGCATGAAAAAAATAAGAATTAATGTCATTGAATATATACTATGAAATTGAAATACCTTTTAATTACTAAAATATTATAATATATTATCTTACTAAATTTATTTACAATTTTTATGTATTCAAAAGCACATATCACCCAGACCTTACCCATGTGCAGGCAGATGGAAAAGATTCTTGAGTTTCTATCTTTTGTTTTATTCACAGTTTGAGCATAGAAATGAAAATACTCTAAATCAACTACTTCTGTTCTACTACTTCAATACTTTAACCAATTTAATTTAAAAATAAAAATGTAAAAATCCTGATCATCAGCCTGTAATTAAATTGTGAATGTTCCATCAAATCGAGAATAGTATAAAATTATTGATTTTGATGTTTGACTAAAACTACAGGTAAATCCTACTGCAGGTAAATCCTAGTGCTTTGTGTAGCTGATGAGATAATTCATTTTACAGTTGGAAAAGTCAAGAAAGGTAGCCACTTGCCAAAATAATTGTGTCAGGGGATAAATGGTATTCTCAAGCTTGAGCTGGTAAGGTATAATGAATTATTTAATTAAACTATTCTGTAAAAAAAAAAGTTGTAATTTTGAGTCCTTTCTGTAGTTTTAGATGTCCAGTATAAAACTGATACTTCTCGAATGGAGGAATGCAGTATGTTTATTCACAATGCACAAAACTTTATAATGAGTTAATAGGAACCCAGGATTGTATGCCCTGTATTATTTCAAATAATTGCTTTATTATTGGTACAGTATATTTTCCTTGTGCATCATGGACCTGAAAGACTCAATAGCTGTAACAAACCTTAGCTTGACAGCTATATACCGAATGTTATTGCTGCTAGTGTTTATACTTCAAGAAAATAGTTTTATGTGTTCAAAGCTACTGGAATGTACTTCAGGGAATGAGATTTGTGTGGTCAAATCTGCTGTAATATTATACCTTCTGGCAGACATTCACTTCAAATCTCTGGAGGGTCCCTTTAATTTCTGTTAACAGACTACATTCAAATTATTCATGCAATTGCAAAGATGTATTTAATGTAACATACCAAATCTTGATGGAATCCTAACCTTGAGGCCTGGGGAGGGGGAACTTAAAACTCCCTCATTAAGTAAAAACTTAATTTTTATGAGAAATGGTCTTTACCCCTGAAAATTTTGGAAAGCTAAGAATGAAACAAGAGATTGCATTGCATAGTGTAGTCATGGCAGAACTACTCAGATGAGTCATTTGCAATCTGGATTTCAATGTTCTTGATATCTTTCTTTGTGTATGTCTCAAAAAAACTGATTGGATTCTAACAGTGGGCAATGAACATAAACCATCTCATGCATATGTATATACGTATGTATGTATGTATGTGTGATACCATTTGCCATCAGATTTAGCACCAGTGAATAGCTGTATGGTTTTCAAAGCAAGAAAAAAGATATTCCTTTAATCAGAGTTTAATCTCATGAGATTAACTTTCTCATTATTGTAAAAACAGTAGTCTTTTATTTGCACACTTCAGTAGTTTTGAGAATAGAAAACAATTCATGGCCAAGCTAGAGGTGAGGAAAGCAAAACCCAAAAGGAGTTTATGTGACAGTATTTGAAAAATTGTGCATCTAGCTATTTCTGCTCTGCCAGTTATATCGCTATCTAGATGATACTAATCAGTGCAGTAATCAGTATTAATTATCCCAAGGACTGTCAAGTTAGGAAACTCTAGTTTAGGTAACTCTTTGTTATTGCAAAGAAAGATGAAACATGAAAAAAATTTGAAAAGAAAACAGTCCTCTGAACACAGCATTCTTTTTTCTTCCTCCAACTCCTCTTCTACTTCTCATATGTACAAGTCACTAATTAGTGTATCTCATTAATAGGAGACTCCTGCTCAGTAAATCATTCGATATTGCATAGGGAGCTTGCAAAACATCCATATCAGAGAAAAGATTGCCTGTTCTTCCAAAATATGCTAATCTATTCTTTCTGCATGATATAAGGACTGCTTATAGACAGCAAAAGTGACTTGAATTTAAGACTGAAGCAACATATATATTTAAGAAATGTGAAGAAAAAACACAGACATGACAAACTTATAAGCAAAACTACCTTCAAAATGCTGTAAAATATAAAGATAGATGGTCTATGACCAAAAGGTAGCTCTTCTGCTCCATCTGGAGACAGAATTCAAGCAAAAAGTCTGGGTGTTCTTGAATTCTTCAACAAGGTGCTAGCTCTGCACAGTACTTACCCCTGTGTTTAGCCTTTGTTTAGGGAATAGATTATCTTTTTACAGGTACTTGATTAAATATATCATCGAAAAGGATAACCCTGAAAACTAGCTGCAGCTTCCTACCTGGAAACTGGCTTAAAGTCAGCTAGGAAATTCCTCAGTTAAATTTTGGTGTGTAGAACCTGTAAACATGAGATGAGATGAGATGAAATTTTTCAAGGAGTGTGAACTCAGTCAGATGACATAATTAACAGCATTAAAAGAAATTATAAGCCAACTGAAGTTACCTTTTCTTCAGTTTGTTCTTCATTCTCACCACTCTTTAGTGTATTTTGAATTTTGAGGAAAGCATGCTCTACCTAAATTATCCTTTACAAGTTGCAAACAGTCTTTAATTAAGTTATTTTCTTTTTAGATTTCTATGTAGACTTTTGGTTATGACAAGAAATCTGGTACAAATTATCTTGTAAGTTTCTTGTGTTAAAAGGCTCTTAAAAGTGTGATATCGAGGATGTTAATGTTCCAAGGATATGAAAACTTCTTTTTTGCAGATCTTTGACAAGCTCCGCTTTAATGTAAGATTTTAGGTCACCATTCTTCACAGCCCCGTGACACTGACAGGCACTGGTCCCACTCAGGTCCTTACATCAGGTTCTGAGTGGCTGATACAGGATTTTTCCCCACTCTGAAGTTGAGAAGTCATTTGATGAAGAAAATTTTTCAAAACAAGTCAGCATGGAAAAGATGTGGAATGGAATAAAGAAGACTTATTTGTGGAAATATCTCCTTTGGCAGCATTTGCCTTTCAGTCTCTGTGCTTTCTAGTTCAGGGTTCTTCATTACTCCTACTATGGAAGATGATGTCTTAATCTAGGCAGCAGATGCATTTCATAGACCTCTGCTCCCAAGCCCTTCATGCAGCACACATGCCTGGGAAATGTGCCAGCATGTTACAGATGCTTCCCAAAGCTGGGAAGCCAAGCTCAGCATCTACAGAGAACAGGAAGATGGTGAAAGCAATAATTATCTCTCTAATGGGGATATTATACAGGTCTATAAGAGACATAACGTGCCCTGATCTTAGGCAAGATTCAGGCAAAATTTGCCAATAAAAAGCCTTCAACTGTTAACTATCTGCACTAAGGTTGTACTTATTACTTAAAATAAAACAAAGCAAACCAAACCAAACCACCACAATCCTAAATCTTCACATTTAAACCCCAAGGAAAATAATGAGCAGCAGACCATGTACAACACTGAAGGGAATTATTTTGTCATCCATTTAACTGCTAGACTAAATCCCTGCCATTCAGGGTAAGGGTGCTTGCAGTGGTAGAAATTGAAGTCCAGATACTGCATTTTGGTCCCAGGAGTTTGAAAATAAAAACAGGGTGGTATATCAATTATTTTTAGGATCCTCCTTTATTCTTTACAATATTAATACAATTGACATTCTGAAGAATTTTAATTGATTATTCTTTTTTTTTTACTAAGTAGTGAGATATTTTTTATTTTTTATCTTATTTTCTAGCTACATTTGTGTATTAAAAAATCTGCTTCACTGCCCATATTCCTCAAATAGGTGTCTAAAAAAAAGTATGAAAGAGAAACAGTCATAGAAGTGACCTAATGTGCTACAGTCGCAAATAGATGACAGGTTTTAAATCCAGGATATAGTCTATTTTTCTCATTCCTAGTCCAGTATTTTGTAGCCTTACTTCTCTGTTTCTTTCTGTAGCATGTTTATTGTTTTAGACGATTTTTTTCTGTTCTCCATTTTTGTTCTGAAACAGTAATTATCACTTCAGGGAGGATGGTGAGAAATGTACAATTCATCCTCAAGAAAAATTCTCACCTGCTCTAAACTAAACTAAGCAGTTTATATCAAGTATTACAAATTTAAAAGAGACACATTCCTAACTCAGTGGTTTATATTATGAAACTTTTAACTTTTGTACTCTTATAATGTTCCTCTTAATTCATTTTACAAGATTATCTTCATTTTATGACATTTGACTTCCAACTAATTCAGCAAGCAGTTTCTTAGGGGTTGCCTTTGACACCGAGTTAATCTGGTTACATGTCAACCTAAGAACTTTAAAATGTACTAATTTTTAGAATATATTTTAAAAGTCAATAGTGATACGATCTGCAGTCTGGAATCTGTACTCAGAGAGCTTTTCAGAAAAACTCTGGATTAGTGGTGGGGGAATGGTTCTCTGCTGCTATACAAATGAGCTATGAGGCACCCTGCACTGAAATAAACTGTTAAACTAATTGAAGGATCAAATCCATAATTAATCCTTTTCATTCTATTAAGTTTCTTTTTATAATCTCTTTCACAGTTATATTGTAACCAACACTGTTATAAGTTTATGTTATGTTGAGTACATAGGCAAATCCTATGCTAGGATAATGGCTCTGTCATAATAAGAAACTACTTATTCCACATCAGTATCAATTTTGCAATTGTATTAAGATGCAGGTAAAGAGAAAACAGATAAATACCAAGGAAAAAATAAATTCAGTCAAACAAAAATATTTTTACCAGTGCATGTCACATTTGCCATATGTTATGCTGGTTATGTTGAGGAAACTGTCATTGCACAGTCAACACAGTCAATGCATGTTTGTGAGCATGTATTACATTTTTTGGGAAAAAATTCATTTTGGAATTGCAACTATTCACTCAATGAACTTATCAATTTACATTTTCATCTGATGAGAGTTCTGACAAAATTCTCTGACATGAATGTAGAACCATGAGGGTAATATTTATTTCCTACAAATTAACTCAACGTGACAGGCAAATGTCCCAGGTATTTTCCCATTTGGGCTACACTTATGAAGTAACAATGCAGGTATACAACCATACACAAAGAGGAGCTGGATTTTCCTTGGAAGGTTCTTCAAGGCAGTATATTAGCTATCAAAACCCCTACACATCCATAAACTTATTTTCTTCCTATAATACTCTTTTAGTCATTACTGTGAATCCTTACAATGGATCTTTGTATTGCAGGACTAAGCACCAGGACATCAAAGCATTCATTATGAGGCCAAAGCACTGAGGCTCCAAAGTAGAAGGGTTTGATGATTCTGGGTTTGTTTTAAATCTGTGTTACTCAATATGTACTCTTTGTTCAATACGTTTTAATGCCTTAACTCCACTAGGCTTCTGTGTTTCTCTCTGTGCTTAATTACCAACGCTTGAGTTTCTTAGGGAAAAAACCTGTCTCCATGTAAATAATTCACCAAAATATTTATGAGCCAAATTTTCTATGCCACATCTTAAATAATCACTGAAATAAGGTAGTGCTTTATATAGCTGGCTGGATAATTTGCCTTTTTAGCTATCATTTTATTGATTTCTTTCTTAAAAAGTAACACAGAAAGACATAACTTGATGTGTTAGAGCAATTTTGGCTAAGAAAGGGAAGCAGAAGTAGTTAGAAATGAAGTGGTAATTCAATGGAGATGTTTTATACATATTTAAATCATTTTAATATGATTAGAAATTTCAGCTTTATTATAAAAAATAATATAACTGCTTACCCCATAAGCATTTTCTTTTTAATTATTCATACATCCTCTCTCTTTGCTCTTTTCTATTTGTGTGGGAAGTGGGGTGTTTGTTGGATTTTCTCATACTCAGAATAGCTTTCTGGATTCCTGTAGCATATATTATGTATTAGCTGAAAGTGTAGTTTCTGTGGCTAGTCATGGTCTCTTAAGAATAAATTATACCACTCCTAAGACTTGAGATAAGCAGTCTGGATATGAATAGTCGGAAATGTTTCAGCTTCTTTGATTTTGGTTAGAACCATTTGTATTATAAAATTCTGAGTGCTGAAGTTGTTTGGCACTGATAGAGTAAAGTTTGGCTTGAGCTAGTTTTATCATTACTTTATGCCAAATTGCTATCTCAGATGAGGAGAAACTTCTCTTAACATTCTGTCCAGTATTACTAAAGGGGTAGTCTGAATACCTCAGATGTTCGTTGGTTTCTCTACTGTGATAAATAACCTGTTGCATTCTCAAAGCACCTGCAAGTGAAATCACTTCCAGCTCTTGCATTTACCATGTCAAATTAAAGGATTTTAAGGAAAGATTATCAACATTTATGGATGTTTTAAAAATTTAAAGTGAGATTAAATTTTTTTCCCCATAAAGTTCTATTAGAATATTTTTCCTCTTCTTTTTTTTTTTTTTATCCCCTTCTGAATAAAACTATATCTGTGTATGTGCAACTATGAAAACAAACTCTTTGCCAGCTTGTGGGACTGGAAAGTAGCATCGACTTCCTCAGGCTGATTCCATACTAAGAAGCATCTATGTGTTATGGTGTTTACTACACAAAGATCCATAAACCACATTTGTCTATTTATTCCAGGCATCAAAAGCTACAAAACGCCCCCAGTATTTCGTTATGAGGTTAAGAAGGTTCAAAATATGAAAAATCAACAACTATAAAAAACCACAACAAAAGAAGAGATGAAGGTCATTTCAAGAAGTTTGCTTGGTATGGTGCTAGGAGGAAACCATGTTCTTTGCTATAGATTGAGGGGAAAAAAAATCTAATGAAATGAAGGGGTTTTTTTAATAATTATTTTTCTGTCCACAAAAAGCTATTTTGATCACTTGAATCCTGAATAAGCTATCAAGATTAACTTACAAAAAACTAAGGAGAAAGAGCAGTACCAAGAAGAAAGAGCAATACCACTGTGAGTTTCCTGTGCAATATCTTATCCATAACAGAGGCAAATTTCTATTCTTGCAGAGAAAGGAAACGTACAGCAAAAATGTCAAATTATGCAGAATTCTAGTTCTGGAGGGTGTAAAAGTTCCATTTTTGTCCATGTAAACAACAAACAGAAGCTCTGAAACCTATGATTAGTGCAGTATAAAAATGACACAAGATAAAATCAATAAAAAGAGACGAAGTTCCGTTTTATAAGAGTATAGGGATATTAAAAAGCTGGAGACACTAAGATGCAGATTTTGATTGTAAGGTAAAGACTAAGAAATCCAGAACTCTCATTCCAGGATTAATCTTGCACTATGTCATTGTATCTACATTTATTTAAGGGCAAAAAATCAATACTTTTATAGATGTATAGATGTTTGTACACCTGCACCTTTCTGGCTGAACAGGAAGGTATTTTTGATTATGAAAGGAGAAGAAAGGCATAGGGAAAATGCTTTGACTGAGGTCTTCCAATGCTTTGGAACTAAATACATATCAGCTAAAATTTTATTATATTTTCTTTAAATCACCCAGCACAGTAAAATTATACTTTTCAATATATATGTATGTCTGTGTATGCGTGGGTCTAAATAATTTTTTTCATGCAGCTTATTAAATAAGGAATAAGTATCAGAAAAGTTAGTATTTATGTCTTGATCTTTCATGTATAAAAATGTGATTATTCAAAAATCTTATATTCCAAGGACTTTCATTTTAGGAAAGAAATTTAATTTCTGCCTTGAGCATTTCATTATTTCATAATTTTTCTTGCATATCTAGTAATTACAATATTAGAACAAAACTTCATTTGAGAGTAGGTTATTATTTTTCTTCTTAAAACCAGGTTGCACTGTTTAAACCCCTTTAATATTTCAGCAAATCATATATCATTGTGAAGGTATATCCTATATGTCACTTTCCATGTTAAGAAGATTTATTTGAGCATGGGCATGTTATGTTTAATTGCAGGTTGCTCACAAAAACTTTCATACTAATAAAGGTGTAACTGGTTATTGAAGAAGGCTGAAATAGAAGGGATCCTTGCCTTGTTTAGACCCAATATGACATGTAATGATAGCATCATGTTCTCATATGTGAACACATAGCAGATATTACCTATATGATCTGTGGAAACCATACGGTTGGGATAGGAAAGCTATGACAGACACTGATGCAAATTCAAGTTAGTCAGTTGCATAAAACAGGAATATAACATGATTTTGCTGATTGGTACAAGACACAGGAGAAAGTCTGTTTGATTTATTTTTCAGAGGTTACTTTCTTGAAATATTGTGCTATTGGATCTCTAAACTCCCCATTTTGTCTACCTAGCCATTCTTGTTTTTATTCCCCCATAGATATGTACCAATGTCTATTTAGAGTGCCAGAAAATGGCTGCAAGCTCCAGGGACTTCTCAAGGTGTCCTGCAAAGGTAGGGGTTCTTGCTGCCATGGGGCCTCACAGACAAACTGACAAATTCACTTTTAATTTCCCAGTTTTATGTGCACTTCTGTAGTGGGTTTCTGTGGCTGGGTTTTGGTAGCAGGCAGGGCTGGCTACAGGGGTGGCTACTGTTAGAAGCTGCTAGAAGCTTCCCTTGTCTGGCGGAGCCAATGCCAGCCAGCTCCAGGACAGACTTCCTGCCGCTGGCCAAGGCCAAGCCCATCAAGAGTGACAACATATTTAAGAACAGAAGGTTGTTGCACAGAAAGAATTCCAGTCAGGGAAGAGCAGAGTGAGAACATGGGAACAATAATGCAGACACCAAGGTCAGTGCAGAAGGAGGGGCAGGAGGTGCTCCAGGTGCCGGAGCTGAGGCCCCTGCAGCCCATGGAGGACCATCGGGGTACAGAGAACCACCTGCAGCCCATGGAGAAGCCCACGCTGGAGCAGGCGGCTGTGATCCCATGGGAGGTCCAAGATGGAGTAGGGTCCTGCTGAAGACCTGCAGCCCATGGAGAGGGAAGCCCACACTGGAGTAGGTTTTTTCTGGATAGGACCTGTAGCTCCTGTGGGGGACCCACGTTGGTACAGCTCAGTTGTGAAGGATTGCACCCCATGGAGAAGTGACCCACAGGACAGCAGTTTGGGAAGAACTGTTGCCTGTGGGATGGACTCACACCAGAGAGGTCCATCAAGGACTGTCTCCTATGGGAGGGACCCCACAGGAGCAGGGGAAAGACTTCTCTCCCTAAGCAGCGGCAGAAACAACAACTGACCATGACCCCCATTCCTCATCTCCCTGCACTGCTGGGGAGGAGGAGGAGGGAGAACATGGAAGGAAGGAGGGGTGGGGGGAAGGTGTTTTTAAGATTATTTTACTTCTCACTTTTTGCTCTGATCCTGTTGGTAATAAATTCAATTAATATGCCCACTTTGAGTCTGTTTTGCCCATGATGATCAGTAACTGACCTCTCCCAGCTCTTATCTTAACTCATGAATCCTTCGTTGTTTTTTTCTTCTCTCCACTGTCCAGTTGCAGCGGGGAGTGAAAGAGTGGCTTTAGAGGGTACCTGATGCCCAGCCAGGGTCAACTCACTACAATTTCTTTTGGGATTTTCTGATTATTGGAAGTGTTACTTTTCTCTGTTTTTTAGGGGAGAGAGAAGGTTGAAAGGAGCAAAGTCTTTATTGTTTTCTGCATGGAAAACAGCAAACTTTTAATTATTTTAGATAACATATTGAATTTGAAGTTGCAGAAAATTTTGGACTTTTTTTTCAGACTCATTAGTGTATTCTGAACAGGCCTAAAAATAATTAATCAACAGACAGAGATACATACTTTTGCCCTGGCCCCAATCATGAATTACTGAGGGAGAGAAGTCTGAGGCCTGAAGAGTTCTGAAGCTGAGCCTCATTCAAAAACTCAGTCATGGTTTGCAATAGTGTCAGGAGTTGAGAAGATTTTCTCTACCGAGGTTCTATGTCTTTCCTTTCTTTACAAGCTACTTGACTTCTGTCTATTCTCCATTGCTCTTTTGAAGCAATATGACCAGTGCTTGGCAAATTAATAGACTGTATTAGTTTTTATAAAGATTATCCACACTAGTGGCGGGAACCTGTCAAGATGCTTCTCCATTGCTGTCATCTACATGTAGTCTTTGCCTACCATCTTAGCATTGAGAGTTATGTTATGGTATTTAATCATCTGGAAGCAATATTTTCTATTTTTCATGTTTTCAGAAAAAAAGTATGTTGAACTCAGTTGACTATTCACTGAGTCTCATATACTTGTTGCTTTATGTTACAATGACTACCAAATGCATACCAAATTTTTCAACCAACTTTTACATGTCTACTGCTGTTAATTCATCACAGTAACGTATTAATTAGTGCTCTTAAAGCAAAAGCAAGAAAAAAAATGTGCTGGTGACAGCAGCTGCCATGCATCAAGTGGCAAGCAATGTGATAAACAGGTCATTGAGAGCTTTTTTATGACCAGGGTATTCATGACACAAGCTAACTTGACAACATTGACTGAATAATTTAATCTTGTCATTTTATGAAGTAGTTTCTAAAATAATAAATTTCTGCAGCTTGGTAAGCTACTGAGCTCTCTTTCCTCAGGATATCTGTGGGCTTAAAGCAGTCTCCTACTTTCCCATCCCTCAGCAGTGACAGACACTAGAGTGTTCATTAAAGCCTGCCACTCTTTGTAGCATGCACATACTTTTCTCTTTACCTATTGTACAGTAGAGGCTATTAATATAATCCTACCTTTCAAAATCCATAAACATATAGCAAAAAAAAAATTATTCTATTATAGAATCTATTAATGCCATGTTACCTAGTTGCTGCTAGGGCTCTTTGTGGCATCTCTTAAATACTGATAAGTAGTCTCATTTCAGCTATGGGCAAAAAGACCTGATGCTATGAAGTGATGATACTTGTGGAAACTGCTGAGGAAAATTGCAAGGACAGTTCACCCGTGTGAAGGAATAAGGCTGAATTCTTAACAGGCAAGGATTTTCCAACACATGCTTGAAGCTTTTGTACTCTACTTGGTAATTGCTTCCACCAGGTTGCTGTGCTGTTCTTGGTTAAAACACCCCTGCTCTTGGTTAAAATTGAGTATCTAGGAAATAGGAACAACAGTCAGCAAAAGACCACAGGCTAGTTTCTTTCTTATGCCTTCTGAAAGTCTACATCTTCTGGTTTGAAAGAGGGGGCAAAGATGATAGATGTTGGATTAACCATTTTCAAAATTCGGAAATCTTGATATGTGAATATTGATTGAGGAAAGATTGCAGCATTTCACTCAGCATGCACAATTGAGTGCAGACTGAAACAGAGGTTTTCACCAAATCTTTATTCCCTCACATCCTCTCACCTTCATCTGTGGGATATTGCAGTAAGTGGGCAATGCATCCTATGATGCATCATCAGAACAACTGAGACAGTGTAGCCTCTTTGACAAGGAGCTTGAAAGGAATGGCAAGTTACATTGACTCCAATGTGACACAGCCCATTTTAGCCAGAGAAATTAAAGTCTTTCTTCGTCCCTCCCTGTTACCAACCTCTGAAACCCCCAAAGGTCAAAGTGTTTGCAGTATTTTAGTGAGAGGCTATGGTAGTCATCTGTTTTGCTTGAAGGTATCATGGTAGCTTGGTATGCTTTATATTCAGGTTTGGGAGAAATTATTAGAGAGTATGATGAGCTGAGCAAGGGAAATGTTTCATACAATTGCAATTTTCCAAGTAAAGTAAATGGGTCAATGCTGTTTTCTAGCTATTTATCTTATTTTAAAATTTTTTTCTGGAAGCGGGAAAGTTGCAGTTTAACAAAGGAAGCATTTCCTAAGTGGTCAGGAGAGATGATATTTTTTATTTTTTTTTTCTCTCAATAAGGAAGGGCTTACTAGGAAATAGAGCAATGAAATGTGATGGATTTTGTTTTCTCATTTGAACAGTCCTTTCTAGATTCTTTACAGACCATCTGAGATTTCTGGAAGATGTTTTGGTTGTTCAAACATGAAGCTGTGTTAGTAACAGATGACTATGAAAAATCAAGAAGGCTAAATGAGAATCTGCGCAATGAATTTTGACTGCAAGAAAATGTTAACTGCCAAGACTTGGATTTGAATAGACTGGGCTAGGGTCACTGTCGGCAGGAACTCTAATGAGCAAGTTTGCTCCAGCAGAAGCCAGAAAAATATAGATTCATTTTTATATCTTGTCCAGCATCAGCCATTAAGAGAAAGAAATGAACCTTACACTCTGAAAACATGGTGAGTCTTCACCACAAATTGAAATGGATACTAAATAGAGTTTGCAGAGCCTATTATTTATTTAGTGCTAGAGGTGTTCATGGTACATTACAGAAATGTAAGAAGACAAGGTCCTTGCCCTAAGCAGCTTGCAATCTAAGTTGATGGCAACAGATAAAAAATACAGACTCTGATACTGAATGAGTGAAAAGGGAGGACAGGATGCCAGATTAAAAGGGGGGATAGTGCCCTCAGGAGAACAATGTTTTTACAGAGGATTTTTTTCTTTTTTGGTAGGGATGTGTGTGTATGTTGGAGTCTTTCACATATTTCTTGCCAGTTTCTCAGCTGATTTTTTTTTTACCTTTTTATTTTGGGCTTTTTAAAAGGTCCAGATCTGAGTATCAAATAGATTACAATGCCACTATGCAGTAGAGTTAAATTATTTTACTAGAATATACACATTCAGGGTCAGAAACACAAGAAAAATTTGAAACCAGTTAGGAGGAAGACAAAAATCTTTTAATTATATACCTAAATTCCTTTTTTCCCCTTGAAAATACAAAATATGTCAGATTCTTTTCCTTTGGGTTATTTCATAAATTCTTTGAGCTATAAAGTATCTTGTATCTCACTTGAAATGAGATTCCTCTCTCTAATCCCATATCAGTTATCTGGCATTTTATGTTTGCAACTTTTTAAAAGTAAAAAAAAGAAAAGGAAAGGTACATTCATATTAGCTTGTGGAACAGGACAAATCAGTATTAATCAAGTTTGTTACTAAAATTTAACATTGCCTGTTAAGGGAAAGGATTTGAAAATATCTAGCTGGTCAAATGTTAGGAAGGGTAAAGAACATGTGCAGTTGTAGAAGCTGAAAGTCCAGTTCAAAAGTAGCAAAGGTTTGGTCCTTTGTCCTGCCTGGGACTTGCCCTATGTCCAGCAGGAGCTTCAGGAGCTTGAGGGGCTTCCACCAAGCCTCCGAGTTTCTGTCACATAGGCAGAGGCAGATTCAGTCCTGAGTCAGAGAGAGGGACTGGCAGCTGCACCGTTATCTCTGCCCCCTGAAGGGTCTTTTCTCATTTTAAGAACTCTGCCTAGTCACAGAGCACATAAGCATTAACCTACTTGATATCACTGGTTGAGGCAATGTAGACTTCTTCAGGAAAAGAATCACTGTAATGTTTTGAAAGTTTCTAAGTTATTATCGTAAGAACCCACCATGCAATTTCCATTATTAGTTACATTTTTATTATCATGTACTGCAGTAGGTCATTATTCATTATTTTTCCATGTAATATTTATGATGGCTATCTGCAAATCTGCAGGCCCAGGAGTCAATACTGCCTTGTTAAAGGTTAAGAAAGCTGTCTTTGTAGACATACAATCATAGGATTTAGGCAAAAAACATATGGGCTGATTTCTGGAATAATTCAGGCTCTAGAATTTATCATTGACTGAAATGATACATTTAAAAACAAACAAAAAAATCTCCCTCAAATTAATCACCATTCACTCTTAATTTCCAAATTATTAGGGATCGAAAGCGTCCAACAGTAGCTTTAGGAAGTTATTTGATGGTAAATTTCTCCCAGTTTTGGTTAACTGATTTTTTGCTTTAAATTCCAACTTGTTTCTAATCTGAATTTACCTAGTTTCAACTTCAAGTGTAAGCTGAATGAATCGCATAATCTTTACCAAAAATTTGTCCAATATATTTAACAAGTGCATATTAATACATATATATAGGAATTTGCTCTACTGAACAGATGAAATTAGGCAAGTGGGCAAAGTTGCTAAATTCTGTGATGTTGACTGATATCAGCAGACTACTAAAACTGATTTCAAAACCTTGCAGACAAGGCTCAGACTCCTGAATTATTTGCTGATCTGTCAAAAGAAGGGAATGCAAAGCAATGCACATGTGAGGGCGAGAGGGAAAAAATACCAGCTCTTCACACAAAAATACAGACCTGAAAGGGATCTTGAAGTGACAAGGAAAATCTTCTGAAACAATTCAGTCAGTTTGACAAGTCAAAAAGACAAAACTAATGCTAGATTTTCAGGAGAAGAAATTGTGAACGAAATGGAATTATTATGCTACTATATCTATCATGTTTCACATTTTGAAATTTTACAATTTCTGTCACTGTTCTCAAAAATATGTAGCAGATAGAGGAAAGATAGAGGATTCATTTCACAAAACAGCAAATGGCTTTCTTAAAAGCAGAGGTTACAAAGCTCAACACTCTTTATTCTGTAAAAAGATAGTGAAGGTCTTTAAAAGCATGACTGTTGCACCAAAAAAATACTTGGAAAAAATAACAGATACGGCTTCTCAGAGCAAGTGAACTATTGGCAGCCAAGAGTTTGAAGCATTGAGTTTAAAACAAGTGAAACACAGAGTCAAAGATTTTGTGATCTTTTGTGGGATTCTTTTCCATGGGATCCCATTGAGAAGTCACAACCTGGCAGACGTAAAAAAAACTAAGGTAGGCAATTGCTGTAGCAGGTAGGAAGGGAGAGAAGGAAAGGGAGTTTTCTTTTTCATGGTAGTAAGGGTTTGGACTAATTGCAGAGTGACCTGGCAGGAAGAAGGGGGAAGGGATAGGTTACTGCTCTGATAGAAAAAACCTCAGAATCCAGTTTTGCATTACCTGAGGCCACATCACCTGTTGCTTATATATATATATGTTTTCATATATATATATGCATATAAATATATACACACATCTATAAATGATTGGGGCTTTTTTCTGTGAGAAACTCATTCATTGTTTCCCTGTGAGTATAAGCTGGACCTGGATTTTCTCCAAGGTAGAAAATAGATAAACCCAACTTTGTAAGAAATGCCTCCTCAGTCTGATGTTGCTAAACTACAGAAAAGAGATTTGATGATGTCTTCAGGCTGGCCACATGGACAAAGTGACACACCAGGTAAAATTGATTGGTTTTATATTTGAAGGTAGGTTTTTGGAAATCAAGGTCAAGGTCAAAAGGTCCTCTTTTTCTTTGGGAAGAGAGCAGAATGAGTGGCTTTGGAAAATGTTGCAAAAGGATTGCCAGCGGGATTTAATACAGTGTCAAAATGAAGGGATAAGGAAGAAGAAAAAAAATGACTCATGCTTGCCCTCTTATCTGACATACTCTGCAATCTCAGTCTGCTCTAAGGGGTGTGCACTTCCTCCTGATAAATTCCCTTTCAAAAGACAAATCCTAGCATCTGATTATAGGTTGGATCTAAAGTAATTAACTTAATTGAAGCAACCTAGGGGCAGAAATACAGAGTGGATGTTCATGAGATTCTTTTACATTTCTGAAATGGTTTGGGAGGAGAATTGTCCCCTACAGCAGGGACCACATGTGACAATACACAAGACTGTCTAAGGTAATGTAAATACATATAACCCCAGATGATTTCAGAAGCATGCTGTGCTATGACAAAAACCTTTTCCTAGCCTGTGTTTCTCTGTGTCTGCCTACTACACCTTTTTTTTTTTTTATTCCACATGGGGTAAATCACTCATTTGGTAGTGGGGTTTTTTACTGATGTGTGAACAAAGCACAAACATTTTTACATCATGTGTTCTGCACGTCTAAATTGGTAGTTGCAAAAACATATGAAAACACAAGATAGTATTATCTTGCCATTTTAGTTGAGGAGAGATGTGTGGGTGAGAGAATAGATGTACACTATTTCTGTTTCATAACGATTCTGTCTGTCCAACACAGCATGAAAAGTGCTATGCTGCTTAAAGTAGGGATTATTTCCTGACAGTCAGAGTCCTCAGCTTTGTGATCCCTTGTAAACTGTCTAAGGTAGCTTGTACCTCACCATACAAATTATAATTAAAACCAGGAGGGGAATGATATGACTAGCAAGCTAGTGGAATTGTGGAGTCATCAAGTGGTCCTACAAGAGATTTAGATTAGACGATATAAAGACAATGAGTTTAATACGTAAATTCTACTGTTTTGTTAAATCTTGTGCTTAGTAAAACTGTGGTCGCTTTCTAAAGATTGCAATCTGTAATTTAATGAATGGTTGGCATGTTTCTTGGGGCAATACACAAAATTGGAAAACGCACTGTATTTTAATATAATACAAGGCAATATGGATCTTGTAATCTACCATTACATGTTGTTGACAATTATCAGCCTCAATTATTTTACATAATAAAAGTGTGCTAAATGGCTTTGAAATAGCAATACTTTCTGTATGAGTCTAAATGGTATGCTTTTAATAATAACTACTTATGAAATAAGTCTTTTAAGGACAGTTACTGATACACTTGCATTACACAAGGTTATACATCATTCTTTTCTTACATTTATCAATTCTGAGAGAAAAGTCAGGAAGCTAATATATTAAACTACCAGGTCTGCACTTCATTATTATTCTTTGTTATTCTTACTGCATTTCTATCATCTGATAAATAGAGAGAGATTGGATCCTGAGGCTTGCCATGCTAGTAAAATTTATTGGTATTTCTCAGTTGTTGACACAGGCCAGAAGGAGAATATTTTTATAGTGCAAAATTAGGTACTGAATATTATGGAAAATCTCTTGATTTTTTGATCTGTTTTTGGGTTTTTATTGGTTTTTCGTTGATTGGTTGGTTGGTTTTGTTTTGGATGTAGTGGTGGTAGGGATTTTTTTGGTTGATTTGGTTTAGTACATACTTTGAAACGTTTATACTCTTCTGTAATGCATACATTCACCTATTTGCTGCACTGCATTGTGGAAGAGGGCAATCCTTGCTAGTCTCTTCTCCGATTAGTTACTGGACCAGGCCAAGGACCTCATGCATCTTTACTTCAACTTGTGGGTAAAGTTGCAGAGATCTTCTTGTTTGGTGGGTTTTTTTACTTGTATGTTTTTGTGAGTTTTGTTTCTTTGGTTGTTTTTTTTTGTTTAAGTTATTGACATGATACTCAGTATCTTAATCAATAACATTTTGAAACAAACTTTGCTGAGGGTGAATGTCTTTCCTTTAAGCTTGTCATTATGGTTGCTTTTACTAATCTTGTCACTTGGCTTCTTATCATTAGCCTCACCCACATCAATACATAGAAAGAACAGTGATATAGGGGACATTATTACTCCATATATTTATCTTTTAATTGTTCTTCCCAGTTTAATTTTTACAGATAATTTTATTCTGAGGAAGTCCACTTGTCTACTGAAGCACTGCTGTTTTCCTGAGAAAGGGAAAAAGAAATCACTGACATTTTTCCTGTAAATAGACCTCATTACACCTGCTCTGTGAATACTTTGGAGACATTGTTTGGTACTGTGTAATTTCTACTGTGCACTTAAAATTGTTAATGCTGAAATTATTATCCCTAAAAAATCACTGTGGGCTAACAGGTCCAGACTTTATTACACTATTGTGTATGCAAATCTAGGCTTAGTTTTATAGCAGGCATTATGCCCAGCGTCTGAAAAAAAACCAACAAAAAACCAAAACCAAAAAAACCCCAAACCCCAAAACTATTAAAAATAAGGCCTGTAATAAACATCTTAGGTTGTTTCAATAAAAGAAGTTTGCAGCAAATTATATCTTACAGTATCTTTCTGCTGCTTAAGGTATGTTGTTGCTCAGCAACAGCATCTATTTGGATTATAGATTTAGATGGTAAATTAAAGGATTCAAAGGAATTAAGCTGTTGTTTTCATGCCAATAAGTGACTAGTCTTTAGAAGTACCCCAGAGGATGCTGTATGTAAATGCTCCTTCAAAATTGAACCACAGGAACAAGTTTTCTATACAAAATGGAAGAAAGATAATTCAGATGATTAAGTCTACAAAAATCGTCTTATTGTGATAGACCTGACTGACACAAGACACAAGTGTAGCGGTCTATACTGACTCATAAAATTCTTTGGCAATATTCCTATTAGTGAGGTTACTATGTCTTGCCTTTTATGCACAACAGCACTGAGCATGCACAAGACTGAAAATACGATTCATACCCCAAAAGATTTTCAGCCTAAGCACATTTCAGGGCTAGAGAAATTGGATGAAAAATAAAGATAACTTTGGCATCTATTTTTCAGTGATCTATCACTGAGCTCTGAAAGCCTAAAATAACACTGAAATATCACTAAGTGTGCACCCTTCCCTGTCTTTCTTCACAGAAGTTAACTGATATGTTTGGATGTCTGCTCATTCAAAAATTTCCCATCATATGAAATATCTGTTAAGATTGGTCTTTAAGGATAGCATAAAGAAAAGCTGTACCTCTAATGTTTCAGGGACTGAACTCAGTAAAGTTGGGTTTTTTTCCCATTTATGTGAAGAACATAATGTATTTTGATTCAAATCTAGGGAAGCATTATTTGTTTAATGTCTTAATTGTGTTTTGGGGTCAGAGGTGAAGTGACTCATTCTACTGGAATTACTTGAGGAGTTACTGGTAGGGAGGCAGTAGATGCATGAGATTTGAGTCAGATTGTTAGGAATCTAGTAACTTTCAATCATCGATATAGCTGAGCTTTCATGTGAATATCAAAAGTAAACTTTCCCTTTTCCATTAACATTTTTATCACGTATATGAGTTTTTATTAATGGAATGAAAGGAGACTTTAAAACCATCACAGACCATTATGTAAAAATTATGAAAACTGTAATAACCATGTCAAGAGGCAGAAAATTCTGAAAAATAATTACTCTTTGGGTAAAAAAAAGGCTAGGTAATCATATGATAAGGAAACACTTCAAACTTTAAAATTACTTTCAAAGGCAGTGTAGTAGTCAATACTTAAGGTAGCTGTTCTCTATTATGTGGGCTCAAATATTATGCAGTAAGGTGGTAACTAGTATTTCCTAAAGATAATCTCATAATCTAGGTACTTACGACACAAAAGAAACACAAAAGAAAAAAAACAACACAAAAGAAAATAATATTGGATGCTATATTAGATACTAAAGAGGTGGTTGTTATGAATACCAACTGTCAATAGTTTATGAAAAATATAATCTGTCAAACTACCTTGATATTGTTTTTTTAGGTGATTGTTCTGCTTGACAAAAGTAATATTGATGTATTAGTCTTAGGCTTATACGAGGAACTGACCTTGTGCTACAGTGTATTTTGTTTAAGGAAGCTGGTTGATTCCAAATCAACCTAGCACATAATCAGTGGATTAAAGGCTGGCTGACGGACAGCTCATAAATCAGAAGTGTTAATGGGATATTAAGACAGCGCTTGTTCCTGAGATCATGCAGGTAGAGCTTTCTGACGTTATATTATAAAACATTCTTTTTAGTTATGCTGAGCTGACAAAAAAAAGTAGAAGGTATGTAAAAGATCTAATAGTAAATAATCTGATTTTTTTATTTGTAAAGAGGACTATAAGCAAACAATTAACACTTAAAGTTGCTGAGCAAAACAATTTCTTAGAGAAATGCGGGGTATGAATAGCACTAAAGGTTGTTCTGAGACACAGTGGCTCTGTGGTTCTTGGTACCCCTTGTCTGATGAGTATCATTTCAACCTGTGGCTAATATAACAAAACCTACAGATTTATAGGTATCCATGACACAGGGGCTCTTGAAGAGGGATGAAGAAGCTTGCATTGCCTGTGTATTTGAAGAGAACATCACAAAGGTGTATCGAACATAGATTGTAAAGTGTGGAAAAGCTCCAAGGGTTTGAAAATACACCTGTTCAGAAGCACAATAATCATGATTTCAAAACCATATAGTGCATAGATAATGCTGTGGAGTACATCAGTGGAGCCCTTTTACAGTAGTAGCAGCAATATAGAGCACTTTATTATCTTAAAACCATTGAAGAGAATATTGTTTATTGAGTTTTTTCATTGTATTTAATTTTTTTGTTATTGAATGTAACTGTAATTTTTTATTTCAATAAGTAGATATTTAATTATGCTCTTTTAAGAAACATTCACCAGATGTAGCTGAAACACGGATTTTGTGGAAAGAAATCTACATGGAACAATGCTGGTTGAAACTCAGCCACTGTGTGAAATAGGCCCCTTCTGAACTCCTTCAGCCTTAGTGTCTACTGAAGAACATATTTGTAATGGTTTCCTCAGAACAAATTTTCATCATCTCTGCCTTTAACTTTGCTCTTAGACAGTATTTTGATTTAAGACAATAAATTTGCTATATTTTGGCTTATAACTACATCCTTGCTAATGCAGTCACATATTTTGTCTCTTAATTTTGAAGTAGACATTAAACCCCCTCTAATTTCTTATATGGTAATGCTTGTAATCAACACATTAGACTTGACATGATGTTTATGACTACTGAACGTTAGGGAGAGGATTAAATGAGGAGTGATGGCGTTACAGTAATTTTCATGGTTCAGGATACAACAAATTTGTTTAAGAGTGGCTTCACTTGTAATTTCCTCAGAGTTTAGGCACACAAGCTTTACTTACTCTACATGTGTAAGCATATGCTAAAACTTTCTTGCTTCTCACCAAAACCACTTGTTAAGTTTCTACTAAAGTCTAAACACAGTTTAATACTTTTTCTAGATTATAGAGTTTAATTTGTACAGAGCATGTGTAACACTTTGAAAGACTTCTGAGAGCAACATGGTATTTTCGACACATTTTATTTTGACTAGATCAAGGAAAAATTAATATATAGTTTAGAAATAAAAAGCCTTTTTTCCTTTGAAATAGTCACAAAGCAGTCTTAAAGTTCTCTTGAAACATCCTCTAGATTCTAGTGTGAGGAAACCCATTTGTTTTCCTGAAATTTTTATTTCAAAAAAGCTCCAAAACATTTCTCTGCACATTCAGGCTGCATAGGTTCCCATTTGAACAGATAGAAGGGAGACAGTTTTACCTTGATTTGATATATATACTTGCAGATTTTAACCTTTTGATAATGCCTAGTGGTCATGACCACCATGGCATCTATATAGTAATATATTTGTGCTGGAGAAAAAATAAACTTTTGGGTTTTATATATATATTTGAACTTGGTTGGACTTAAGTAGATGGCAGCAACAATCATGAGAGAGACTATTGAATAAAGG
The DNA here is from genome assembly GCF_003945725.1 of Corapipo altera. Taxonomy (NCBI): domain Eukaryota; kingdom Metazoa; phylum Chordata; class Aves; order Passeriformes; family Pipridae; genus Corapipo; species Corapipo altera. Next base: position 8,495,495 of record NW_020884903.1, on the reverse strand, counting down.
ATGGAACTATGTTACTTACTTAATATCAAAATTGTGGGTGATACTAACATATTATGAAAGAATAGCATCAATCTCATTTCAAAGCATCGTGTACCTTTTCTGAAGACAGTCTATGGACCTCAGCAGGTAAATTCTGAATCCATCTGATGGAAGAGGAAAGATACCATAACTTTTTTATCTTTGACTATGTGTTTTAAGCAGTCCTCATTTTAACTTTTTATTTAACACTGTGCTGCTGTAAGCAGACAAAAAGTACCATCACATTTCTGATGGCCAAGTTCTTTGCTGTTTTGGGAGATACAGCAGTGCTCATATACACAGGTTCAGATATCTGCAAGCAGAGCTTCTGCTGGTATCACGATTTTGATATTAAGAAAGTAAATTATTCCTGTGCAACAAATTCTTTGTCACGTGTCTGTTCCTTAAAATAATCACTAGTAAACTTAACCCATCACTCTTTATTTAAGAAAGGCACAGAGCTAAGATGTGAGTATGGCTTGAAACTGGCACTTTGGGTTTAAAAGGTTGATATTCATTCTAGAGCTGTCTTACATAGACAACAGAGTAAATTAATCTCAGGTGTAACTCAGATAGGATGACACTGGAGATAAAATTTGGCCTGTTGTATCGAACTGTCTGACCTATTGTCTTCACTAGTCTATAGACTTTCTTTTATAGGATGTCTTTTAGCACAGACTGAATTTGGAAAGGTGAATTTTCTTTGACAAGGTGCTGAAGCTTTTAAATTGCATTGTTCTGCAACAGTGAGAATTTAGTCTAATTAGTTTAGCCTCCATTTTCATACAACGAATCCTTGTGAAACAGTTTCTGTAAGCATCATAGTTAAGTATCCACTGAGTAATTTGTATGCTCAAGTGTATGTTTGGGAAGTGTTTGTCTTTTTGCTACTTTTCTTATATTGGTGGTATGTGATTGACAGACATGTCTGAATACTTCAGATATTGTCTGCTGATTGAGCAGTTACAGTATTTATTTTTTTGATGGATAAGTGAGTGAAAAGTTAGCACTGACTATCACTGTGCATGAATGCCACATTTCACTTGCAAAGAGGCATATTCATGGCTACCTGCCATCCCCAGACACTTTTTTAGAAAAGCTGTTATTGCTGATTTAACTCCCTTCACTAAATATCTGTTGATGCATTGTTTTACAACAGAGGGAGACAATGAGGATTTTCCAATACTACTTTTTATCACTGGTTACAGGAATATATTTTTTAGAATCAATACTATATGAAATTTCTTTTCTACCTAATTGTGTGTGTGTGTGTGCACCTATATGTATGGTATGAGGACAGATCACAGCTGTAAATATTAGCTGGAAATAGGAAAATTTCTCTCTTTTGTTCCCTAGTTCTTGAAGCAAAATATGCAGACTTTGGGGTGTTCTTCTCTTGAGCTACCTGCTTTCTATTTATTTATTTTCTGTGACAACTAGTAAATATAGCAAAGTGTAACATAAGCACAAACTGCTAAGTGTTTATTTCATTTTTTTAATTACCTGTAGGTCAGTAAAAGTAACATATTTCATCTTTTAATTATTAACCTTTTAAATATTGATCATACCATGCAGTTCTGTGGTAAATATACATCTATCTTACCTGATGTTTAAGTTTTTTCTTAGTTTCCCTCCCTTTCTAATATTGAAGACAACAAATAAAGAACTCTTGTGGAGTAATACGATTTCTTTCAACTGAATCTGTCCTTACAGAGGTATGGTGCTTCCCACCCTTTCCCCATCCTTACCTTTACTGTTTGGACTTCTACTCCAGCTGGTAGTTTATGAAGGGTGTTATCAAACAATATCCAGCTAAAGCATCCAGACAGCAACACTGGAATTGTTTGTACATATAAACATATAGACACAAGGCTGTAAATCTTCAATTTATAATATAGTAAAATAATAGAATGATATAATAATATAATTAATATATATGCAAGTTAGCTTTAGATTAGTTGCTGCCTACCAAGAGCTTGCTGCAGCCCAGGTTGGCAGGGTGGAAGCTGCAGTACCCAAACTCTCCAGCAGTGGCTGCAGAATGGAAATCTGGGCTGCTGAAGTTGCACTCTCACAAACTGTTGTACCTTTATCCAAGTGTGCTGTAAACCAAATAGCTTAATCAGGATGAAACACTCTTTTAACTCACATATCTGTGATCTGTAAAGTTAATGTTTCAACTTCTAACACTGAAAGAATGGAGGATATACACTGTACGAAACTAGCCACTGGAAAACAGCTACTGGTATCTTACTTAAATCTTCTGGGAGCAGCATCTCTATGAAGCCCTTTAACTTTCCTTTGAAGTAAAGGTCAAGTATACAGTTTGCTTTAAGCTAGCCAGAAGACTCTGCACATACACATAAAGCTGTGCTCATTTGTTAGAAGCACTTGCACAGTCCTTTGAAATTAAAGTACTGCATAAATGATTTGTTAAAAGTATTTACTGGCTTTAGGGATCTCTCTTCAAAGGTGGTGGATCCTTTGATATTGTGCATGACTTCTAATGTGATTGTTTATACCATAAATGACCACAAGTGAAGTATCTGAAGATGCAATTTCCTTTTCAGTAAAGCAGTTTAATTTTTCTACATGTGCCAGTAGTTACTTCAAAGCCAGTTTTATGGCAGAAGGTGAAAGAGACTATAATGAAAATCAATTAGGAGCATGGCCTAAAGATCTTCCTTTTCCCTCCAGGTTACAGACACTTTTTACATTTGCTCATGAGCCATCACTAAACGATTAATCACTAAATGGAGATGTATCACTTTTTCTTTGTTAATAAATAAGCAGAAAAATTGAGTATGTCTTTTCTGAAAACCAGAACAAGATCAATAATAGATTAAATCTATAACAGACTGATCTTTTACACTTAGTTCCTCAGTCAGAATTTGACTTCATGTGACACTTTGAACTCCATTACACTCAGTTTGTGCCTGTTTACAGAATGTAAAATGCATTTGGTGCATTTTCTGTTGATACACATGAAATAGAAGTAAACAGATTTCTGTTGTAGAGTTTAAGCACAGATCTGAACTTTTTCTCAGTGGGAATAAAGATTATCAATATTTAAAATGAAGGTTTCAGGTCTCAGGCTAATTGGAGTGATGTGGAGATCAGTCTCAACTAGAACATTCATGATTAGGCTACATGAAATGTGAAGTTTGCAAAGCAGTAACAAAGTGATAAAAGAGACTCAAGTGATGCACAGAACTGCCCTTTGGATTCTTCTCAAATTAGTACTTTGGCTGACTGTATGATCATATAATAATCCTTTTTCCCTCTGACAGAAGTCCTTCCTCATTCATTGCACAAAATTTGCCTGCTACCCACTTGATAGGAAGCTGAAAGAATTTTGTCATCATAGCTCAAAATGTGGCCAAGTGCTTTATTTCCTGTAAATCCTGTTCTGCTATCAGAGTGAAATAATTTTCTTATGGTCTCTATTATCCTATGGATCATGGTTGTATCTGAGGGTTCCACAAAAATCAATAATTACCCTTGCAGAAGTGGACTGTACTGGAAAAAAAGCTAGATAAAATATTAAAAATTGTTTTCTAAGGTGGACAAACCCTTATTTTTGTACATACAAGCTTTAGTTTGATGGACATGGTTTCAACTGTGACTAGAACTGAACAAAACTTACTTTCTGTTTCAAAGAAAACATTGATATTTGAAAAATTACTGTTCTAGATTAGAATGGAATATAGATTTATTTATTTTAAAATAAATAAAAATCTTGCTTCAAAGGAAAATATGTATTAGTAAAACGTCCTGAAAAATTACCCTGTTGAATTTTGCCAAAGTCAAAGGGGTCAGCCAGCTGCCCTAATCCGACGGATTAGTGGGACAGGGGAGACCTCCAGGCTCTTGAGTGCCAGCCCATAACCTGGAGGGTGAATGCTCTTCCCCCCTGCCCCCCGGCACGTGGCCCTGCGACCCCATAAGGAGTACACAGACCATCAGGGAGGGATGGACAAAAGAGGAAGTTTATTGTGGGGTAGGGGTTTATAAGGCTTTTAGGAGGGTCAAAAGGGGACCAATGACAAGTTCAGGGTCACATAGAAAAAACCAATCAGGTGAAGGGTCAACAGCCAATAGGAAGGGGTTAACAAGGGCCAATAAGAAACACCTCAGGACACCTTCCCAGGACACCTTGTGTGGGAGCACAGAGGGTGTTGGGAAGAAGATCAATGATTCTGCAAAAAGGTAAAAGCCATTTTAAAACCTGTTTAAACCACATTAAAAATTTCGGTTTCTATAACATTTGAACTGTTTTCATTTTCTTCACTAGTCCATCTCTGACAGGTCTTCTTCCATCCTGCATATGGCAAATCCATTGACACACCCTAAGTCAGGAAAGATCCTTGAATTGCTTTGCCTCCAGTCACCACAGTCGGAAAGCCTGTGAGCTGTCAGAGCTCCTACTGCAGCTCATATGAGGCTCTCCCCGCCCCAGTTCTTCTTTTGGTAGGTACCACAGTCTCCTCAGGAGCCAGCATCTCGCTGGTCATCCAGGCTTGACACTTGCTAAAATACAGCTCTTGCCCAGTCCTTTCACTTGGATTTCTCTTTTTTAGACAACAAGGCATTCAGGATGTGTGGGAAGGATGTCCAGACCTCTACCTGATCTGATATCTCCAACTCCTGATCCCTATGTTTAGATTGAGGGTAACTTGAGGGTTACTTATCATATTTCACTGCCTCTGGAGATGCACATAATGGCCAATTTAACCCTAAAAATCTCTGGGTATAGGGTACTCTTCTGGAAATTACAGTTCTCAGAAAATCCATAAAATGATATGACAAAATATTCTGGTGTAATACTTATTTCCTTTACAGATTAAATTCTGTGAAAATTTAGACAAATATTTTAGCAGTTCATGTCAGTATTTCCACAGGCTTCATTAAGATGTCTCATATTGTCTGAGACAAGAGGTAGTGATACTTAATATTGCTTCATAGAATGGACCTTCCATCTGTGACTGAAATATCTGCTGTGAAATGGAACAAAAAAACAACTGCACCTTGAAGTGAGGATTCCCAGTTCTGCAGGAGGCAAATGTGATGGGACCATTAGTGCTGTAAACTAATGGGCATTTCTGATAGCTGCTAACTTTTTCAAGAACTGGTAAAGAAATCAAGGTGCAAATTTGGTGTCTATGGAGGGGAACAATCACCACTGAAGAGCTCTTGTAAAATATTTAAATACCCTTAGTTTTTATCTGCAGCTTTAATTCTCCATAAAATAGATTCCGTCAGCACATACCTGTCAAATATTCAGATGCCTCTAGCTTTGTGTTTTATATTAAGTTTTTATTTCTGTCAATTTGTATTTTAGATCGCAAATCAAGAACCTTTCAAGATAGTTTTGATTAATTTGGGGCACAACGTGGCTTCATTTATTTTTTATGTTTTGATGGTAATTTACCATGGCATAAAATTGTTTTACATTAAACTACACTCATGAATCAAGAGTCTTTTCCATTAACAAGATCCATTTAAAAAATAAGCCCATCTACAAATCAACTATTTTGTGTCAGTTTCTGTAATTATTGTTTAGCAAGAACTGGTACAATGGCACCGTGAATTATTCAGTGGGTAGATGATTTAGACAAATAGAACAGAAATATTAATATAACTGGTACTGTGCTAAATTACCTGGCAGAGACCATGGTTTAGGGTCTGTTATTCACCAAAGTGGAAAAAGAGAGCTTTAGTTTATGCTGTTTTAGATTGTAACAGTATTTTTTAAAAAGGCTTCTATTAATTTGAAAATTATTCAGAGATACCTTAGCTTTCTAGATGGGAAGCAGAGTAATATCTAATGACGGGAGCACCTAGGTCCTTTAACTCCGACCTGTATGTTTTAAAATATTTATATACCTATTAAATATTTATTAAATATATATGTGTGTGTATGCTTATATGTGTATGTAAATAAAATATTCAAAGAAGCACTCCCTTGTACAAAAAGTTGTTTAGAAAAGCTGGCATATTAAAACTCCAGCATCCCTGGAGTTTATTTGTAACACATTTGTTCTGAACAGCCTTTTTGAGCTTATTTCAGTTTATTTCAATGTTGACAATATTTTTGTAGTATATTCAATAGTTATACATTATTTACAGTAGTTCTCTATGTCATAAGATTATAAATAACAAAATCATCCCATTAGTCCTCTTGTAATTTTTGCTATTTGTTTCTGTCTTTGTCCTTATGATTTCAGCAGATGTAGTTAATATAGCAGATAAAATTTTCTGAAAGTATGGATGGAAATCAGACCGTACATTTTTGGCTTTCATCAAGTACCTGAAAATAAGTGGCTGAGGCACTCAAAATACTATTTTTATTCCTCTCCCTGCAAAATTTGCAGTCTTTTACTCTTTGTCTTTTAAGTTGCTCTAATATATTAATGAGTATGCTTATGAAGTATTTTAAATTTGATCATTCAGAGTACATATGGCAAAAGTCTGACAAACTAACATCTTCCACCATGATAATGGTAGAGATAAGACTCTTATTCTAAAAGGAAATGGATATTAAATAGGAATATTTTAGAACCTATGATGAAATGTAATACTTGCTGTAGTTGAAATGGTTTCAGTGGCTGATGGTCAAGTTAAGCCCATTTGTTTTCATACTGCTAATATTTTTTAATCATGTCAGCAATTCCCACTAGTCAAGATTTAACTAGAGCTGCCTGATGTCCTCACAATTGTCTGAGGTAATCAATATCTTCTCTTTACAATTAGTTTTAGTTGTCAGGAGTGAGGCAGTAGGCAGTCTTTTCCTCAATGCAAGTGAAGTGGTGCCTCCTTACACCTGCAGACTGACATCAAAGCTCTGAGAAATAAGAACAAGCCCGTTTATCTCAGTAGGTGTTAACTTACAAGCCTCAAAATGATTGCTTTACATCAAATTTCTCACCATGCCTTAACATTTCAGTGTAGTTGAAGTATATAAGGCCATGACTGGTGGTTAGTTGCTTGTAGTATATCAGGGGACTAGCTTAGGCCACAGAGGATGTGGGATCAGAGAGTTTCATCTTTGAGTCTAACCTGAGCTTCTATTTCCCTGTTGGATATCTTAGGAGAGTGGGAGCAAGCATCACTCTATTAGTTACTCAGTTCATTTTCAAGCTCTCAACAGGAAGAAGAGTGAGAGGTATCTTCATTTCTCTTTGCTTCACTTCACTTCTTGTGTGGCTTCTCATTTTATTTTCTGGCTTGCCTAGAGTTGTGTCCAAATCACCAGAGGAGAGATCCCAAGGCTGAGGAACATTGAGGCCATATGTCATGACTGTTGCTCAACATCTTTTTTTAATTGCTTGTCATTAAGCTTTGGAACAAATATGAGACCTATTACTCAGCACATTTACTAGCATCAGAAGCCAGTCCTCAAAGGCCAGCACTGACAGGAGAACCTTATTCTGCTGTTAGAAGTCTGCTGTCTGTGATGCAGTCAAACTAGAAATTGTGCCACCTTTAGAGAGCTGAAAAGAATAATTGATGTTTTTATTGTATTACATTTGAAAATAAAAAATACTACCTATTTTACTTTATGTGAACATGTGCATATAGACAAATTTCCTTTCAAAGGGGCACTTTCAAAAAGAAATCCAAGACATGAAAATCTTTGAGCTTAATCTTACCTTGAAATCTTTGTGAAATTTCAGGCTTCTATCTTCTGGATGTAAATGTCTTGCCTATGAACTCCTGGGGAGGCTTACAGATTGAAATCTCCACAAAACATGCTTAATGCTGAAGGGTAACATTTCCATTCTTTTTTTTTTTTTTTAAAAGTTGGCTTCTTTGATGGCTACAAGGATTTCTTGGTAGGAGTAGCACACTGCTTTACTATGTCTCAACTGAGCTACTCTTCCTGCTCTCAGAGGATTAATTGGAGCTCCCCTACCACTTTAAGTGGTTAATAAAACATGTATCTGACAAGCAAATCAATTCAACTGATCTCCCTGCCTAGGTAAAAGCTGTTAAGCACAAATTCTAGAAATTTGAGAAAACACTAAGAAACAAGCAGTCTTCATACCACTTCACTGTAAAATGAGATTCCTGAAGTGTATGACAATTAGCTATAAAGGATGTTCTGCCAAAGCCTAATACAGAGTGGTGTGTTTTTTTCCCTGATGATGTTTAACTGCAGTTAAATATGCCAAGTTGACATTTGCCTGCAATTATCATGGAGCCATATTGAGATCTTCACTCTCTGAAGAGATTTTGAATGACTACGGTGTCCTCTAGGATAACATGTCTTGTTTTCACTAATCTTTGTAGTGACTTTTGCTGTTGGTAACCTATGACTTGAACCCAGCTTTTGTCTTATTCTGGGAGCTTGCATACCTTTTTGTGTGTAATTAAGGAAAAAAAAAGTGCTGAATGAAATTCCAAACATGAAACACTATTAAATAATAAGATGATTTCAGATCCTCACACAGTAAGTCCTTGTTTCTTTCAAAGTTTTTTATTCTATGTCCTTTGTTGGAATGTGATCTAGAAAACTATATGTATATTTAAATATTAGCTAATAGAAATCACTTGAAAACGCTAGATCTGTGTATATTCTGACTATAATTGAACTCAAGATTGATGATGTGCTCTTAAGTTATGAGAAGGATGCAGGGAAAAGGGCACAGAAATTTTCTGTTTACTCTTCTGCCCAGACAAGCTCAGTATTTTGAAATACGACAATTACTTTTTAATTTACTGGAAAGTCAAACTACTTGAAAGGCAAAACTTGTTGTTCATCTCTTGTAATGCCTGCCAATATGTGTTTAGTCTGAATTCATAATACTAGTGGAATTTCACTGTCTGAAAAAAACATTAACATTGGATTTGCATTAAAAAAAAAAAAAAAAGAAAAAAAAATCTTGGAATTTCCTAGCAGATTATTGTCCATAGTGATTGTCCATGTATTTATCATTCTTTTTGAAGGGTGAAATACAGGACAGTTGCTTCTAATCCAGGATATTAATCAGAAATCTATCAAACCTGCTAACAAACTGCAGACATAGACATGAGCTGTGTAATAGAAAGATGCACACTTGAGCAGACAGGAGGTTACATTTTGAGAAAGGAAGAAAAACACAGTGTATGTCTAGTTATATCACATATATTATATGTCAGGTACAATTCTAGGAAGGATGCATCCACTCTGCAGTAACATTTGTTTATTTGGATCTCACTTAGAATTTTCTTCTCTTGTCCTGATTAGTTAAAATAAAACAACAAAGCAAAATTCTTCATAAAATTTGTTGACCTCTACTTAAAAAAAACCCCCAGGCTTTACAGAAGCAACCGGATATGTGATAGAATTCACTGTTTTATTTACTACAGATTGTGAATGATTTGTATTTCTCATTTTCCTAGACGCAGAAATAGGAAATAGATCATAGTGATGCTCTACCTTGTATTAAGAAGTTGTAGATAATATGTTAAAATGGCGAACAGCTCAGGTAGCTGTAAAAGTAACAGAGAGATGCTCCTCATTTCTGACCAGCACTTTCAGCACAGCCATCACGAACTGAGACATTGACTTCTTTGCTAACAAGTTGTGACAAGACCCCAATCTGGCCAGATCCTTGAGGTGGAACAATCTGCAACTTTTTGTTAAAGTGATATTTTGGAAAATCACTAATGGCTTTCCAATTACCAGAATGCTATCTTATTACAGCATAAGGAACAAGGAGACATTTTGAAATAGAGATAAGTCAGATTTTCTGGTTAAGACCTTAAAAAGTCTGACCAAAAAAAAAGAAATTCCTCAACCCCTATGTCTTGTATTTTTCTAGGATGGAATTTTTCCTCAAGTCCTTATCTAGCAATTTCCAATTACTTTATTATTATTATTATTATTATGTATCATACAGTTTGTTATGTCATTTCACCACTTTACACCTCTGTCCATAAGCTCTCTCTTACAGTCCAGAATTTTTCCCCCAGCTGATCATGCTCAGTGGCTTCCAGCAACAGCTCCATCTTCCTTCATGCAGTTCTGCAGTTTCCACTGCTCTAGAACAAAATAGTGAGCAGACAGCTTTCCTTGCTGATGACAAGCACCTTTAAAAAAAAAAATATATAGTAAACTGTAATCAAGCCCATCTAACACATTATGTCACTGTCAGAGAAGTTTCCATGGAGTTTATTATTGTATCTTGACTCTTGAGTCAGCCAACAGTAGCAGCACCAAACTTCTTATAAGTGGGATTGGATGCAGGTGCACAGAGAAACTGGTGGAGCTACACGTGACCTGGAGTGGATGTATCACACCAGGCAGTGTAAATTTAATGTATGTAGAGTATACTTGTTAAATATTCATTCTGAAAACATGACAGACCTTTTCTTTTTTAGTCAAGTAATAGAAAAAAATATTTTACGATCTAGTCATTTTGTGTTTTGGTAGAGGTTGGCTCTTCTGGAAAAGCTTTTGTATGATCCTATATTCTACTGAAATATGTTTAAGATGTTGAGAACTTCTGGCACTACTTAAACACATCAAAAAAACATTGGTGTGTGAAGAGTTGAAAGATGAGGATGCAATAAAGGAGACATTAAAAGGCAAAGTGAGCTATCTAGACTGGGACATGAGATTGGAGACAATAGTTAGAATAGGAATCAGTATTTTATGCTATATACAACTAATTTATTTCAGGAAAGAAAGTTCACCTGAATCTTATCACTAGCCTAGCTATTTCAGCCAGAAGCATGTTTGTTGATTTTTATTTCTTTAGTCCCATAAAAACATGAAATTTAAAAAGTCCAGTGACTTTGATACAGTCTGTCATTTTAGAGGAATACCTTTGCTGGTGAAATCATCCACTTGGTGAGGCTGGGTAAATTCAATGGCAAAATGGCTGGGAATCTTGTAGATTCATCTCAACTGGCAGAGTCTGTTACAGATCTTTATATTAGTCTACTTGATGAATATGTTGGTTATTGGCTCTTGTGGTAAGAAATGTCTGGACACTGTTTGTCAGTCGTAATGGGCTCCTGAACACTGTGTGCAGTTGCAGAAGATACAATTGAAGTGGAAGAAGCAGAAACAAAAGTCATCTTTTGTTATGTGCTTTCATTGCCAGGGAAATAGTTTGGTTTTGGTTTGGGTTTTTTTGTTTGTTTGTTTTGTTTTGTTTTGTTTTTTTCTGGTTAAAAGGGTGGGGGCTTTTGTTTTTGTTTGTTTCTTTTTTTTTTTCCTGGTTAAAAGGGTGGGGGCTGTTTGTCTGTTTTTGAAGCAGGTATTCTTCGGTGGACCTGACCCAAAGCCTCTCAGAAGCATAGACAGAATTTGTTGGGTTTTTTTTCCCAAAGATGAAAGTTGGTTCATTCCTGTCACAGAAAGAAGTGAGAAAGGTAGAGAAAACAGACAGGATTAAGATCAAAATCTTTTGCAGAGCAGGCTTTATCTCATGTGTGTAGAAAGAAGGGAGAGGTTTCTGCCTCACATTTCTCTGGCCTTCGTTACCCACGCTGTGTGAGGGGAGTAGTAGGAGCCTATTTTTATTTTCTTTATTTTGTATTTCAACACCATGATATCGACAAAGCAGAAACAAGAATGGTAATTCTCCTAGCAACTGCTTGATTTTACTGTATTTAAAGCTAATCTGTAAGCAACTTTAATCTGAATGCAGAACAACAGAAGGTTTAAAATGATGTTGTGCCATAAACATAGGATTGTTTTATGTGTTATCTATACAAAGGCATACACATATGCTGATTTTTAATTATGCCTCCCACACATATTTTTGAAGTTTTAATGTAGCATGTGACAAAATATTGTGATAACTTCATTGTCTGTAGACAGGTAGATACATATCAGCCAAAGAAATAGCTGGTCCCTGACCTATGGTCAGAGATGGTCTTCTTCAATTTATACAATTAATTCTCCCACTCCATCCTAGCTCTAAAGAGAATGCTGAATATGAACAGAGAATTTCGGTATTTGTATTAGACATATGATTCAGTATCAAATTCCATGGTTACATGGGGAAGGGACAGAATGTGAGAGTGCCTGGGGTCATTCTCTGCTCTGTCCTCCCTGCTGACCTGCAAACTCTGCATTTACTTTCTACTGGAGGAGTGCATCATGGGGAAGCAATTGGGTAGTGTTGTTCTACATGTCTTTAAAAACCCATTGAGATACCCCACCAATTTCAAAAAAACAAACATATATCAGTATGCAGCTTTAAAATTCAGATACCTCCTTAGCCCTTCAGAATTAAATGCAGAATGAATAAAATAAAACAACTAAAGATTATTTACTACCTGAATTTCTTTTTAGACATAAGTAGATATAACATGATCTCACATACTGGAAAGCATATACAGTCTGAGCTGTCTTTAGTCCACCAATTCAGGACATAAAGACTGAATAACCGAAAAGTAATTTTTTGAGTGTGCAATGTGTTGCAGAGTGTGCAGTGTGTTGGGAGTCCTGGAATATGAAATGTGAATACATTAAAAAATCCACTATAAATTAAAATCATAAAAATGGAAAAAATTCATACTTTTCAAATAAACTGCAATTGCAAATAAACAGTAACACCACCATTTTAAATGCTATTTTATAGAATCCATAGTATTTCCTTTTGTGGGATGACTTTTTGATTAGAGACTAAGCATGGTGGATTGTTGATAAAATTGTCGTTGAAAAATATGTACAGTTCTGGGGCCTCAGTGGGGAAGAAGGGTAGGTTTCAGTCTGTCTATAGCTGCTGGTTCCCCAGCTGGCAATCTCAGCAGGGACACCAAGTACAGAATCAACCACTCACCCCTAGAGGTCTCCCCAGGTCAGAATTAAGAAACGATGACAGAATAATGTATAAAAGTTTATATCTGACATTAACCGTTCTTATTTGTATTACACAAAAATATCATCAGCCACTTTCAGATGTTTGATGTTTTTCCAATGATAAGTAGCTTATGTTTAATAATCTTCTCTTATTAGGACTGTGAGGGTCATCTGTGGTCACGGTTTTTCAAAAACCATTACATTTTAAACTTCTGGGGATCCTTGCCTTTTCTGTGTAACACAATTAGTTGTACTTTACCTGTTAGGGTTTTGTTTTCAGTGAATCATTAGGATCACTCATTTCAAGTCTAAATGTGAAGCATGTTTCAACTTCCTTTCCTGTAAAAGGAATATATAGCTCATTAAAATTAAACAAAAATGCCACTGAGAACCTTAAAATTCATATTTTATTTCTTCTCACTGTGTTTGAAGAATGTTAAGTATCCGCATTGGATCAGAAATTAAATGAGGAGAAAAATGTTTCATTTTGGAAAGTGTTCAGATGTTGTCATCAATGTTAGAACCTGAAGACAATAGAAAATCTGTGATGTTTGCAAAACAATAGGAGGGACACAATTCATATTTGTTACTAGAAAGATCAATTTTTTGACAGCATATTGCAGAAGAATGAAGTATAAGAATAGTGTTAGAATGTTAAAAACAAAGCAATAACCCTGGTCTGTTTTAATACATCAAATAATCCAGAAAATATTTTCAATTTACTTTTCCCTGTCTAATTAAGTCCAAACCTACAGATTTCATAAACATATCTGTTAAGTTAATTCTATAGTCAAATATGATTTTTTTTATTTCATGGTCTTCATGATTCTCTACTTCCAGTAGGATTAAATATACAATTCTGCCTTATTAGGTGAGATCCCTCATCTAACTAGTTTATTCCATTGAATTTTCTATGTGTGTAGTATTAATGGTCACAGTTTTAGATGTAGGAAAAGACTCATACCTTGAATTTCTCAAGGTTTAAAAAACAGGACAGGAGAGGAGGGACTCCCAGTGTTTGTGAACCTTGATATTTTAGCCCTACTTTCCAATCAATAGCTTAATAGCAACTACTGCAGCCTTGAGATCCCAAAGTGAGAGTTGGCATTTAACTAATCTAATCAGTTGAGAACATTTCTATCCGTGGAGTCTGAGCTATTACAATTACTGATAAACAGAATATAGAGTTGGAGCAAGGGACACATCCATCATCAAGAGATGTGTCTGACGTAGAGCTTTGGATCTCAAAAAATGTATTATTCCTTTACATGGTAAACTTTATTGCTAAATAAAGACAAGTTTATACTGTCATGAATTTTACTTACCAAGCGTTTCTTCATAAGGTGAAGAAACTTTTTTTTTTTTTTTGTGAGGGGAGGGCCTTTTACTTAGATTCAGAGTTTTATTGACAAGGAATAAAGTATATCATTATTGTTGTCCTAAACATGACTGGGCTTTAGAGGCTCATAGCTAAAAAATTACTTCCCACGTCTTAAGTCATTTTCACTGATTAATTTTCATTTTATACAATGTGCAGAAAAAGGTTATCTTTTATTTTATTTCACTCAGCCTCCTTTCCCCTCAGGGTGGACAGGGACAGAGCAGAAAAAGAAATAAACCAGTTGTGTTTTTTCATGTCTTCCTTCCCAAATGATCTGAAGAGTTCATAGAAAAAGTACAAAACTTCATTTAATAGTGCAGAAAACGAAGGCACAAATCTTTTGGATTGTAATCTGGCTCTAGGAAGAACAGTATAAGGATCACAGCATTAGTATTCTGTTAATATTGGATAAAACAAACTTTTTTGTATGTTCTACAGTACATCTTTCTATTTATTACTTTTTTGGTGGGGGAGGGACCTGCAAAAGTTTATCTAGGTCATCTGTGTATGTTTGTGTGTGTGAGGCGGTGGGGTTGTTTTGGTATAGGCTTTGTGTTTGGAATTTGTGGGTATTTTAGGTTAGTCATAAGGAAATGCTGGTAGGTATCAGGTAGTCTAGCCTATCATTAATCTAATTTATTCATTTTCAGTTCTGTATTCACTCTATAATTTACCATGTTAAAGATGCAAAAGTTTTTTTAGAACCTCATTATCTAGAAGTCACTGTAAGGAAGCACTATACCTCTCTCTTTCTGCTGGGCTTATAGGGTAAAGTATTAACAACAAAAAAAATATATGAGCGCTAAAATATGTGATTAATTTTTCATTCAAATTATATCTATTGTGCAGTGGTACATAAGATGTATCCACTTGTGAAATATTCTAATATCTTAGTTGAAACATGCTTGATTTCTGAGCAAAGGGAGTTAATAGTTTTTTAATCTAGATCTAAGAAAGAGAAGGGATATAAAGTTTAAATGACTTGCTAAAACATGGAACTACAAAAAGTCCTTTAACGACTTATCAAAACTTTATTTTTATTTATGAGTATTTCATGTAAAGTTACAATTAACATTTTTCCCTGCAAAAAATAAATATCTGTAAAGATGCATTTACGATGGATTAGTGGGACAGGGGAGACCTCCAGGCCCTGGGTGCCAGCACATCGCCTGGAGGTGAATGCCCTTCCCCCCTGCCCCCCGCCTCGTGGCCTGCAACCCTGTAAGGAGCTCACACAAACCACCAGGGAGGGAGGGACAAAAGAGGAAGTTTATTGTGGGGTAGGGGTTTATAAGGCTTTTAGGAGGGTCAAAGGGGAACCAATGACAAGTTCAGGGTCACATAGAAAAAACTAATCAGGTAAGGAGTCAACAACCAATAGGAAGGGGTTAACAAAGGCCAATGAGAAACACCTCAGGACACCTTCCCAGAAAACCTTGTATGAGAGACAAGTCCCTCACAGGGGGTGTCGGGAAGAAGAAACAGTGACCTTGCAGAAAATACAAAAAGCCATTTTAAAACATGTTTAAACCACATTAAAAACTTCTGTTTCTATAACATTTGAACTGTTTTCTTCTTTTTTTTTCACTAGTCCATCTCTGACAGGACTTCTTCCACCCTGCATATGGCAAATCCATTGCCACAATGCATACTATTTTTCACCATAGACCTGTATTCTTCCAATTCAAAATCTAACAGCACTTGATATGCTGGCATTGTGTTTTGTTGTTCTGAGGCAATAATTTTACTACTATCCTTTGAGGCTTAGTAAAATATTATAACCTAAGAATTAACAGGCTACATGTTGGTTATAATTTCCTGGTTAGTAATGCCCATGCTGACAAGAAGAACATAAATATAATAAAATTCTCCTTTTCCTGTTGCAGCATACCAACTGGAGGTCTTATTTTCCAATTCCAGTGATAGACTTAGGCTGCTTTTGTCTTTTATATCCTGTTGAGAATAGGACACTGTCTGTGTTTCATTTATGAGCTTTCTCATTCAATACTACTTTATTTGCAGGGTTTTCAGGTCAATATTCTTTATTTGGGATCCACAATGTTGGAGGAGTCAGCAGGTAGTGTCAAATGAGGAAACCTGTTAATTTAGCCAATTCTAAGGCACAGGTAAGGTTTTGATCGCAAGCAGCAATCTATTGTCTTTCACCATCTATTCTTCTTCAGCATTTTATGTCTGTGTGTGCATATATGCAAGTATTAAATAATCTTTTCCCATGATTTCTATAACATCTTTTTGTGTTGTGTGAATGATCCAGTTTTCTTTCAACAAATCTTGGAAGATTTATCAGAAAATATCTCGACTTCGCTAGTTTTGCCAACATTATTCTGTTTACTACTCTTTTGTGGGGATATATGTCACCCAAAAGGTTTAACAGGGATTTCCAAAAAATTTTTTAATGTTGTTATTGCATTTGTCTAAGCATAGGCGTTTTTTAATGAAGACATCTTAGTCAGCTTTTTTAGCTTAACATATTCATTAAAAATGAATGAAAAAATTCATTTGCATAGGTAATCACGGTTACTGCATGTTTCTACAATATATTCTCATTCATGACCCTCTTAACCCAGTAGACTCTTTCCTCATTTTTTTGGTCATGTGAGGTTCCAATTGCTCTAGGCCTAACCTCTCTTGGTAGGACATCAATATGGATTTCTGAATGCTGATGCTGAAGAGTGGCACTTGCCTAATATGAAATTGTCCCTTTGAGCTGATATAAAAGACACCTGGAACATCACCTATTGCTCCAGAGTATTTGCACATACATGTGTGAGGTGAAACGCAGGGGGTAGGTGGGCCCAAGAATGCTGGCTGATTTTCACGGATCACCTCCTCCAATGCATCCCACAAGGAGGAAATCGGGCATGGGGGCTGCAACTCCCTGCCTTCCACAGTGACTTCATCCTGCATGCCATGATAAACAATGTACCTACACATAATAGATGTTATGAGAATGTGTACAATTTGTTTTTCCACAGGAGAGGTATAGTAAAAAGTCATGAAAGTAGATATTCCATGCCTTTGTATAAATATTTTCAAAGTTTCAAGGGAAGAAAATTCAAAAACAACAATGAAAAATATTGTAATTAGGGGAAATTTTGTGATTCTGCTTTTCTGTGATGGGGTAAAGCACACTGTCAGTAACTTGAAAATATATATATATATATTATAAAACACATATATTTGTGTTTTGAAACCTCTAGAAGATAGGACATAACAATAAAGTGAAGTTGAACTATACCAGAATAGGTTGATAAACTCATGACTTGTTTTGAGGTGTAACTGAAGTTTCACAATGTCAAAATTATGTTTTCTTCAATCTGTATTAGGATTTAAAAACTAAAAGGGAGGAATAAAAAAAAAAAAAGACAAAAATAAATGTAGTATTGTAGGAAAGTACAGCTCATTTGCACTTCTTACATGTTCTTTCTTTGAAAAGAATGGCCTAAGAATTATGTTGTACCTCAAAGTGAAAGCTACTGTATTTTATAGCCCTTTCAGTGATAAGAACATCAGTCTATGAGCAGATGCCCGTTATGCTTTGCCTTTTGCTATAAATATTTATCACTTAAATGTTGTCTGTATAATTTAAAAGGCCAGTATAAAAGGCAGCAAGTGAATGTGCATAACTTCACCAAGAAGGTTAGTAAATAATATCCTCTTCAATTTACAGATGTGAAAACTGAGGTATTACAACATTTCTCAAGTCACAGATTCAAGGAAGACACCTAGGTTAAAGCTGTTAATTTATATATGTTTATCCAGCAGACTTAATGAACACATAAAAATATGATCAGATTTGGCAAAGTAGAGATTTCATCTCTCTTCTGTTTCAGCTGTTAGGCTGCACTGCAGTCAGGGTTGCATTTTGTGAATGGTGTGAAGGAGCTGCGTATGTAACAAAGTGAGTTTGGGTGATGCATATGCACAAACACATTTATTCTGGAATTTCTTCCCACATGACAGTGCTTTTTCTGAAATTTAACACCTAACATTGGAGAAGTGCTTTCCAACAGCTATGAGTGTCAGTAGATTGGGGAGACTGTTTGCTTTTGGGGGCTTTGTTTGGGTTTTGTTTGTTGGGTTTTTGTTTGTTGTGAAATAGGACAGCTAGCTGGAATTTTTAGCTTTCAGGAGATTTTTATTCTAATATTTAAAATTAGTTTAACAAACTGCTTCTTATTTAATTTATTTATCATGAAGAAATAATAAAAAAGAGTTAGTGGTCACCCTTTCTTCTTTCATCTTTTTTATTTTGCCTTACTACTTAAAGTAGCATTTCAAAATGACAAGTAATAAAAAGGCTGCTATGGTTGATGGACTAATTTTTTAGCCAGTGATAAATAATGAAACGCCTTTTAATGTTAAAACTTGTTGGAAAATATATAAATAATGAAATTTATTTAATTGAGAACTAAATAATTTATGTGTTCTTTTTCACTTTTACATGCATTTTTATTACTGCAGCAATTTAGTAGTATGGAAATTCTACTCTTGACTTTTAATTTTTTTTTCATCTTCCTTATTTGACTGGATTCTTTTAACTAAAAGACAATCCCTTCAACAATAAATTATGAAAACTTTAATAAAGAAGAAAACTAGTTAGATATTTAGATGTATAAATCTCACTCATCTGACATCCAGTGCGTCATTTTGTTTGTGACATCAGGTTTGCCTGTTTGGATATTCATATTTCCAAACAGATGAGAATGTAAAAGTTCTAATTCAAAGCATCAATCACAGAAAATGAACATAACCTAATGTCACTGCTGAATCAGGCCATCAATTTATTGCTTTGTAAAAGCAATCAGCAAGCTATCAAGCAATAAAGTGTATGGGAAAAGTGCTTCTTTTGAGACAGCACAGCCATTGACAATGATATACTGATGGAGAACAGCAACTATTTTATAGCGTTGTGTGCATATTACTTGTTAAAAGCTCTGAACTGTTCAACAGATGTGAAATATGTTTCTTATTATTATGGATCAATCTAGTTTGTTTAATAGTCTTGTATGCCACTTAGATTCACTGTCTTATTTAATGAGGTTATATTTGCACTCACTGGCTCTTTTGTTTTAGTTGAAGAAGGTATGACTTCAGTTTTTCACGAGGTTTTCCAAGAAACAACGAATAATTGGACTATGTTTTTTTTTTACTTCCTTATTAAGTCAAGCGCCACAGAGCAAATTGCAGAGCCATTCAAACCCTGTTACTGTACCAAAAAACCAAATATTTTACACCGTGCTAACAAGATGCTAAGTTTTTCATAAACATCTAAAATGATTGCCTTTAGTAGTGGTTTCTTGTTGTTTCTGTAGTTTTTTTCTCTCTTTGCTCCCATCTCCTGTTTGCTTGTGACAAAAAAAGGAGATAGAAAAAGAGTGGGATAACATATAGACATCTCACCTGATCCGTGCTGATGAGGTGCATATGTTATATTCATATAGTGAACACTGCAACTGTTATCTGCTCTAAGCAGGAGGTCTAAAACTCATCTGTGTCATTGATGATGGGAAAAGCTGATGTGGCCTCAGGGACAACGAACTGTTAGAAATAAAGTATTACAAAAGTCTTTGCTACTCTTGATAGGTCCTAAAGGATTGCTCTGGTAGTTGGTACCACGCAGTTAAATTTAGTAGCCTGTTACCAGAAGTTTTGATGAGATTTCCAGCAGAATTTTTAATCACTTAACCTTTCCCGTTGCATTAAGATCAGCTGTCAGGGGTCTCTTTTCTTAATGATTAATAAAATCCTCCTTTGTCTCCACATTTTCTTTACGTTTTAAACTGCAGTATATTCCTAGAACTCTTTTATTACCCAGGGAAGTTGTAGCCACATGTTCAGGTGATACCATACCAGATTTGCCTAAATGTACAATTTCAAAAATTTGAATAACTGTAGATTAACCTACTATTTTGTGCTATCTTTAGCTAGGATTTAATTTTGGAGTTTCTAGATAAAGAAAACATATATTTGACAATTACAAATAAGTGAAGGATTTTCCTATATAGTCAGTCAATATATGGATTTGTTGCCTTTTTTTATCCAATTCTGTTCTACAAAGTGTATATTCAGTTTCCACTTACAAAATATGAATTAAATAAATATCACAAAGTTCCTTTGATGATAAACGATATGGTTATTAAATTAATAAAAATATGCAAATTAAAGAATTGATATGGTAACATTCTCTTATGGTAGCAAAATAAAATGTGACAGGCTAGGAATAGGAATCACCAATCTCCATACTAAGTCTTTTTCCTCAGTTGCAAAGAGTTTTTAAATATGCAGTTTATGTATCATTCAAGCACTATCTTATGGTATACAATGTGACATGGCCAACAGTTTTATCATACTGTTCTGTTCCCCTCAGGAAGTTTCTGAAATTTTGCATTGAAATGTACTGTGTCCATATTGTTATTTTTTCTTATTTAAAGAAATGTGCATGATATGATACATCTGTTCTAGGGAAAGTACATTCAAACATACACATTTCAATATTGCTTCTGGAAGTGATGGTTGACTTTGATTTCCATGCAATGTCACTCATCAGTTTTTGGCCATCTTTCAAAGAATTTTTGCGTCTTGTATAAATTACTTTCTTTGTGGTTACTGTCCACTTCTCTTATCCCTCAAGTGTTTAATCTGTTATTTTGAGTTTCTTTACCATGATGTAAAAAAATTGCTAATGAACAGAGAAGTAAAAAGCACTTCTATCATTATAACTCTGGGTGTGAAAGTTCAATAAGTAAAAGTAATTAAAATTAAATTTCCTACTTCCTGTTTAAAATTTCTATTATACATGTGCAATTAAATAGCATTGCACTACTTTATATCTGCTTTATAAAATTCTGGTCAAGACACTGAAAAAATAAATAAAACTAACACTAGGAAATTTTAAATGCAAGGTGATTTTCTTTTCTTACCCACTCTAATTTAAAGTATCTCTTTCTCCCACCATTGAGTTCTCTGTAATTGCCTTTTTTTACAAAAAGCTTACTCCTTCTTAAAAAAGTGAGCCATTTCTTAGGTGACTATGAACTGGCAAACACAAATTTTAGAAAACACTTCTCATTTGATAAGTTCTTTGTTTTTACAATACCTCCAGTTTATATTTAAGTTTCTGACTGTAGATAGGTAGCAAAGATAGGTAAATGACAGATAGCTCACTAAGCTAGGCTTAAAATAGCTTATTATACAGGACACTTTGTGGTTCTGAAAAGCTCAGTCTGATTTTGACCACTCAGGCATTTTTTGAGGTTATTGCTCTGTACACTCATGACTTTCTGGAGATAAATGGTTTTATCAAGATGTATGCTGGCAGAAGCAAGTGCATTAAACACTGTGGCTTGATGTCAGTAAACTTTCTGCAATGAAGGGAAAAATATCCAGGAAGGTCTTTAATAAATATGTTTCAAGATGTTCTTTCTGAACATCTCAATACAAATATGAGATGTGATTCTGCGACCCAAATAGACTTTGTATTCAATTAAATTTTAATCTATTGGTACAAAAAGAAAATTATACTTTTAATTAGCCTCTATGGGATATCAATAGTTTTATTCCTCTGATGTTTAACTGCAACATTTATGTTTCTGCTTGATGGCACAGGGTCAGCTAAATTCACATAGAACATAATTGTAGCTTGTTATGTGTTCTGAAATCTTAACAAAGACTCAAGTATGCTCCTAATACAGTATTGTTTGAAACTTCAATGATGAACATGCTTCACAGGCTAGGACTAAGAAACAGATTTTGGAGAAAGAAAGGGGGAAAATGTATTGTTTAAATCCAGTGTTATCTTTTCGAAATACTAATTTTCCAGTTTTATCTGTTTTCAAGAGGTGTAAGTTACATACAAAAGTGATTCTTTTTCAAGAATAACAAAGTCCACAGAAAACTTTTACATATTGATTTAGCATCACTGATAATTCAATAGTTGTAAATATTTATGATATGTGCTGGCACTACTTGCCTTTTCATCTTTACATTAAACACTAAAATCTAATTGGATATGGATCTTTTTATTTTGAGGATTTGGGAATTTTTGCCTTTTTCATGTTTTCTTGACCATAAACCCCACTAAAAGGAAAGGAATGAGCACAGAAGTGGTTATTCTCCATCCTGATGAAATCATCTAGAGCACTTTTAACTCACAGATTTGTTTAAAAAGCACTCTTAATCAACATCTGCACTTTTTCAAGCAGAACCCAGGTAAGTCTGAGCATTTGTCCAAATATTTTTCTGCTTGTTACACGTTTATTACACTTACACAAGATTATAGTTTCTTATCCTGCATGCTTAATTCATAGTTGTAGAAATCTTAATCACCACTTTATTGAAATTAGATAAAGAGATTTGTAACTCAGAATATTCATACAATTTGGAAATCTTTTTTTAAAGAGAGATTAAGTCCCTGAAGTCATGGACACTTCTCAGCAAATACTTTGTACTCTATTTACTTTGTATCTTTTCAAATAAAAATTCCTCTGTGAAACAGAGTGAAGTGGTTTTGTTTGTTCCGAAATGCACTGCAATTATACCTGATACTCCTGCAACTGCTACAACAAAAAAGAAAACTTTAAATAACCATTTTCTGCTCTGAAGAAAACTATTATTCTGTGAAGAAACTTGAAGCTAACAAAGGAAAAAAATCAGAATCATGTTCTATGTACTTTTAACACAACCAGACAGAGATTGTATGTAATATTTAGGTTGTTGAAGAATTACTTGCTGATACAGATTCTCAACAGAGTAAAATTTGCACAGTTTTATGTATTTTTTTCTCAACTTTTAACAGAGGGTTTATTTTGCAAGACTAAGAATGCTAAACATTGTACTTAACAACTATACGAGCAGGGGATTTTTTTAATGTTTTATAGAACTTGTGGTTGGATCAAAGTAAAACTTCCTTTATGCCTCTGTTGTTTGTGCTTTGTTCTGTTTTTTTAATTAGTGAGATTTCTGAGATGTGTTAGTGCCCATTAGATTCTTATACCTTACCCACATTGTACTTTCATGTAGAATTTTTGACTTATGGGCAGAAACCCCATTTTAAAGATAATTTATTTTTGAAATACACTGTTGTATAACAGCAGACTTAAGTGATTTAGAAAAATGTAATACGATGCCACAGCTGTCACAGCTCTAAACAGCTTCTATGCCTCATAATAAATGACTACTATATTTAAAGTCAAAATAATTATACGCCTGAGAAAATGGCCTGTGGTAAACAAACTTCTACGGCATAAGGAGAAAAGCAGATGTCTAGTTAGAAAATTAAAATTTCATACTACCTGGTGTGTGAGATAGTCACAAGTCTGTCTTCACCACTTCATCAGAAAATTATAATGTACTTATCTTAAAATCTTTTTTCATAGATTTAGGACTCAATGTATTTTTCCCAGGAAGGTTCGTATAAGGCAAAAGTGATTTTTCAACTTTTCCTTAATAATTTGTGCTTAAAATTCACTTGTTATCAAAATATCTGCATCTCCTATTTGATATCTATCTATATTTTACTGAATCATGGGTAGAACCTAACCAACAGGACTTTAAAAGTTATGGTGGTTTCTAGATTAATGTGTAAGATCCATCTTTCTTAAGAGTACCTCTGTAATAAAGCATAGGAAGTGATATTTTTTGTTACTTTGTTTATTTGTTTTTTCCCCAACCTGCCTTTCCTAAGACACTTTGCTCAGAATAACTGTTTTTTAATAGCTAACAACTAAGTAACCAATTATCAGAGATTGGGGCTGACAGAAACAGGTAAACCAAGACCAGATTTATTTGTGAGTTTGCTTTTATTTGCTAGAGGCCTAATTATAATTGAAGATAGACACAGCTTTAGCAGTTACTGGGTTTTTGTAACTTCTTAAAGGTAATTACTTCTCTGAAAAAAATGTGCACAAAAGAAATTTGTGCTACTTCAAGGTCTCTCTTCATTAATGTATCTATTTTATTCTACGAGGATTTCCTCTCTGTTTGTAAGATTGATTTGAAGACCAGCATCTACTTAAACAATTTCCTCAGGAGAGAAGGTAAGCATTCACTTAAAGCTATTCTGAGGGCTAGCCAAAGTTTGGTAAATGGAATATACACCAGTTCCTAGAGAAAATTTTTTTTAGTTTTTGGGGGGTTTTTTGACAAAGGCAATGACAAAGAATCTTTCTATAAGAAAGTCATGTTGGAGATATGTTTTGGGATTTACAGCAGGAATATTATCTCCTTGATAGGGGATCTATATTTATCTGGTTCTTTTAGAACTATGAAATTTTAGTATTTGGTGAAAGGCAGATTCCTTTTGTAGATGTTTTTTGCTTCCTGTTTTGTGTGAAGAATTTCTCATTCTCATAAGATCCCACAGAGTTGTGGAACTGGCCCTGCTTTTCTTCCACCAAGGTCTCATGAGTTGAGGGTGCAGGAACCAATGTCTTTATTATGCACAGGTATACTAGCTGATTTTAAAAGACCTGAAGAGATGTGCTAGAGCTTTTTATAAGACATACACACAAATTTCAAAACTATCTCAAGGCAAAGCTTGATATGTAGTAAAAATTTTCTTAATGGAGACATTTAGTACACATTTTTGTGAACATTAATAGTGTCTGAATAATATCAAAACTTGCATTTTTTAAAAGTCTGTTCGTAGGGAGTATTTCCTTTTTTTTTCCATCCACTCTCTCATCACATGCAGAATCTCTCACTCTTTATTTTTGTCATGTTTCTCTCCATCATAGACAAATATGGGCCTTGTTAGTTTTTGTCAGGCAATGAAGGTGGTTGTATTTGCTGAAGCAGAGTTTAACCAGTGATATTTATCTTACACTGCTGAAACCCATTCAAAACTTTCTGTATCAATAGTTCTGCAGCTTTGTGTATAGATAGAGAAATTCTTATACACAATAGAAGAACTACCTTTTGGAGTTCTTCAAGACTAGACATCAGCAGTAGACAATATTCATATTTTTAGCCTCTACCCTGCAGAGAATGCCTGAGTACTCTTTAATTATGATTATGCCTGAAGCATTTTAAATAAATAAATAACCCACAGGGTAAAAAAAAGGATAAGGACAGTGTTTGAACCTCTTTTTTACCTAATGTCTTTGGATAAAGGAAGATGCTTATGTTTTTTTGTGTTGCTTTAGGAGAGATCCATCATGATCCTGTAGAAAACACAAAATTGCTTGGAATTAAGGGCTAACAGTATTCTCTTTTCAGGCCCTTGTCTACCTTGTGACTTTCTGTGGTAGCACAGGTAAGATGTGTCATAACATTTTGAAAAGCATAATTGTGATGTAAGATTAGAGAATGATCATTAAAGTCTTTACAACTATCCCTTAGTCTTCATGGTTGTTTGTTTTGTTTTGTTTATTACATGCCATATCTCTATGGCATTAGAAATGTTCATTGCACAGTTGCAAGATAAACATCAATAAAACAACCCTTATGAAATATTATGTAATTATGTTCTGAGTTACATAATAACAAGATAATTCTGACTAATTAAAAGTCCTGTTTTGTTACTAGCTGGTACTAGAAGAAAGGATATTACTTCAATTTCATCGATGTTTGAAGTTTTCAGAAGCCAAATTTATGTTTTCTTGTTACTCAAACCCTTGAGACTGTCATACTGACTTTTACCTACTGTTATGCATTACACAAGTTCTACTAGAAAGGCTACTATCAAGCTATATTCTACTCTCCTTTCTTCCTATACTGTAAGACTATGTTAACTGTCATGACATTGTTGCATGTTCCTGTGCCACGGATCTTCTCTGCATGGAGAATTTTTTATCACTGGTTCACATAAGATCTGCAAATGAATCACTGAAATTTTGGTCTCTATTAAACTATAAAAAACTGAACAGTTTAAAGAAGTCTGTAATGCAGTACTGTGTAAAATGAAATGAAAGAAAAGAGTATAGACTTCTTCATGATTTTTTTTTACCAAAAGGATTTTTTTTCTCAGTCTGTCAGTCTCCAACAACTTGCAAGAAGGAGAACGTTTTGCATTAGATTTTTAGATGCCAATGTAGTTTACTCTGATGACAGTTTGTCTTTTCCTTCCCTTTGCTCTTGAGTTGGAATTGCTCACTGCGAGAAGCATCTTAGCCCTTGACTACAGGAAAACGATACTATTTCATGGACTTTTTGTCAATCATCTCTCATTCAGGGGAATCAGTGCTATTAAGTACTGCTCCGGTACTTTGACATTAAACTCTAAAATGATGCTTTTTATGATTTTGTTTTGGTGGGTTTTGTTGGGGTTTTTTTTGGAGAGGTTGGAGGGGAAGTACGGGGAGCATGTTTAACTCCCTCTGATTTTGTAGTTCTTGATCTGATTGCAGACTGAACTTCGAAAGACACTGTTAAAAATTATTAATGTGTATTAGATGTGGTAGGAAAAGTAGTGCTTATTAGATGTATTCAGATGGAGGTAAATCTGATTTTGCTGGGTATGAGCTAAGACAAAGCATAAACTTAACAATAAGTATATTCAAGAGATTATATTACTTCCTTTCTTGTGCTGAGGTAATCTGGCATCTGTGACCGCCTTTCTTCAGGGACCTATTAGAGTTTAAATTCCAGTGGTGCACAATCTGAGATGCAGAACAACCAGTTCTGCAACAAAGTATATTTACTTTGTAACAGTACTGGATATACTTGGTCTCTCTCTTTGAACATATTATAATATACTCCAGAGGAAGTGTTTTTAAAATTTACTGTCTTCAATGCAATATTCTCAAAACTAGAAGTAAAAGACACTAACTGGAATTTCTAGTGAGCCATTAACTTCCTCTCTGCCCACCTCTTCCTAAAACTGGAAGAAATCTTGAAGACTAAAAGTTCTCTTGCTAGTGTAAGATTCCACATCATATAATAAGATAAATATTCTGTGTATAAGGGAAGGATGATCTCTTAAGACCAATTTCCCTATTTTTATGGGTCCTCAAAAATCATTGAAATTTACTAATGCTGCTGGAGACCTCAGAATCTAAATCATATTAAAGATAAAGTTGGTCAAAGTTTGAAATTCACATAAAAATTTCAAAATATTATTAGAATTCTGGTTTGTTTGTTTGTTTGGTTGGTTGGTTTTTTAACTATCTCATCATATTTTCAAAATTTGGCAGAGTAGAAATGTTTTTCTAGCCACTTGCAGATCCAGAGTAATTTTATAGAATGCATTACATCATTGCGTTTTTGCCACCATTTCCCCAGTCTATTACATTCCTCACTTTTTATATTATTATTCTCTCTTCTGCGTTTCAAGCCTTTTAGTGTTTTTCTCCTTTCACAGCTACCACATCTCTATGGCACTCTTCTCTCTTTGGCCAGATTAATTCAGATCTGGTCTGGAGATACCCACACTTAACGTCTTGCAGTGTGGTTTTTCCCTCCTTTTTTGTAGCAGTAGGAGTTTTGAGTTTTTACATTTCTCTTTTGACCCTCATTAAAAACAGTACTCACATCCTGTGTTCTACTTAAACAATCTGTCCTGAACTTTATATTCTTACTGTTTGGGCAGTAGTAGATTTGAGAACTTTAACAAGAAATTTAACCTGAGTACTTTAGACTGAAGAAGGGACAGTTATTGTGTTTTCTATGGTACTAAATATATGCTCTGATAAGCTTACAAGTGATGTCACTTCTGGAAGGTGTGAGTGATGGAAAATGCTGTCATGTTCGTGGCACCACATCCTCTTCAAAGGATATCTCAGTGCAGTTAAGACAAAATCAGTACTAGTGGAATAAAAATGTGTGGCGTCGTGTAAAATAGTCGTGTTAATCAACTACATAATGATGGGATGTTTATGCTTCATATCTCACACTTCAACATCTTTCTTCAAGACAGAGGGAAAATGTATCAGAATTTCATCTACGCCTAAGCAAGCTAGGAACTTACCCATATATCTGAGAAATTAATAACTGATCAGTCAGAAAATGGCTTAAATCCCCAAAAGATAAATCTTATATTTTCACCCTATGTGAATACTTTTAGCATAATGAAAATAATTATAATTGTGTTCCAGTTAAAGATATTTTCAATTGCTTTGTTGATACCATCTGAAGGACAGAAAAGTTTACAAGTACTATTTCATGAACAGACTTCAAATGAGTTGTCAGAAAGTGTAAATAAATGTATAATCACATAGTATATTCTACTGTTAATTTCACCCAATTTATTCTTGATAGTTTAATCATGTAATGCTTTTTATTTCTAGCACTTATTTAACCTCATTATAGTTGGAAGAATTTCCTCTTCCATAATAAAGTAAATGAAGAATGAAAATAGAAATGCTCATCTAAAGTGATCTGATCAAGTTACCTTAATATCAAAAAGGAGAAGTTTTATGGAATTTTCTCCCTATGCCAAGTAGATCTTTTTAATTAAATTGGAAGATTTCTGTAATAATCAAAAAATGACTGTTTACCATTTTGGTGTTCTATCTTTGTTACTGTCAAAATAAATTCTAGATGAATAGTCAATTATTTCAGATAAAGTAGATTTGTTTTTAAATTAAACTGTGTGAAACATGCCCTGTGTTAAACTATCTGTGAACACTGGCGTTTGGTGGTCTTCTTCCTCGTAGAAAATATGAGTAACTCATATATAATCATTAAAATAATCATATTTTAATAGCCTGTGGTATGGCCTATGTTTCAGGTTATTTTTTTAAATACTAATTACAATTTGTTTTGGTGCTTTGAGAGTGTGAGAAAAAAGAGTGTGTTCAAATGGGTGCTCTGAAACCACTTGGATTTGGTCTAATCCTATAGAGTTAAAACCTGGAGAACTGAATGCTTTGATCTTATTGATATCACTGATAGTCTTTCCATTCATCTTTTGTTGTTTTTACTGTTGTCGTTGTGATGAAAATATTTACCTTATTAGTACCTCTCCTTCTGGTTCACAAAAAATTCTCTCTGGCTTACTCTTTCCCCCTATTATGTATTGCTCATTCTCAAAATGTTCACTGTATTCTGGTAAAAAAAAAATGTACAGTTGCAGCTCAGTAGTCTCGTTATGCTGCCAGTTGTTTTAATGAAAGAAAAAAATGCCAGTGTAAGGCAAAATACTACCTTATGTACACAACTTAGTTTGTTGCATTATTGAACCCTTCTCATCCTTGCTTTCTACAAGCCAAAGCACCTCTAATGCAGTTTCTTAGGTTGACAGCATTAAGGAATGTGATACATGGTTAATTAGGGGACAGAAAACCCTTGCTGCAGACAAGGGTTAAGTTTTTTGTTAATTTCTTAAATTGATATTGGATAGCCTCTCTGATACGCAGTGTACTCCTTACTGTAACTGGTTGAATGGAGTAGGACCTGTAGTTTTGCCACCCTATTGTTGGTACATTTCACATTTACCTAAGCAAGATGTAGCTTTTCAGAGAAAAATTAATTAGGTCTAAATAAACATCTCTGGATGAGATGTGTACAGTATTGAAATTAAAAAGCCCAGATATTCTCCCTGCAATTCCCTATCTGTTTCAACTGAATATTTCTTTTAGCATTGCTATTTGACTTTTTTAAGCAGTCAATTAGTTTTAAAATTGTAAGTCTTTTAGTTGTCTCATCATACCCCATGACACCAAAGAAGAGTATTTCAGTAGAAGTTATAACATTAATTTACTAAAGCAGTGTATGGTCCTTTAGAAAGGCCTTAGAGGATGTTTGATTCAGGTTAAGGGAAAAGAAGAATGGTAGCTGAATGGCAATGCCCCCAAAGTAAATACTTTAACAGGAACAGCAATATAAAAGATCTCCTGTGTTAAGGACCATATAAAGCAAATGCGCTGTTTAGACATTATTCAGTCTGCCTAAATTGAAAATATGACATATTTTTAAAAATATTTTCAATGTTATGGTTTGTATACCAACAGAAAATAGCATCAAAAGTAACTTAAACATTTTATACCATTCTTGGAAACTCGGTGAGTGTATTTTTCATATTCTCTCTTTAAATTTTACTTCTAATTTTTATATGTTAACATTTTCATCTCTAACAAAAAACACACTATTTGAGGGGATGTTGTCCCTGTTTCAGAGATGGCACGTTAAAAAAAAAAAAGCATAAAGCCATTGATTCGAGATAATATAACTAATTAGAAGCAGCATCATGTGGGGGAAAAAAAACCCAAACCAAAACGTTGAACCTAATCTCCATCAGAGTTTTCCACCATGAGCAAGTCCATTACATTAAATTGGTGAGAAGGAAAACTATGTGAACAGCAAAAGTCACAGGAATCTGCGGTACATATTGCAAGGGTCCATTGAAGTCAGGTCTTTCACAGTCATCTGGAGAGAAATGAAGAGTTTGATCAGTCTGGTAAGTATGTTAATTTGTAGAATTTTTTTGTGAAAGCACAAGTCTATGTCTCAAGTATGAATAATGGCCATTTTGCTACACACTGCTCTCTTCAGGCCAATCTGCTTTGTATCTACTACTTGTAGTCACTGTGGGGAGAACAATCTCTTTTCTTAACAACTATTGTTTATTCTGTCAGCTTCTCTCATGGTATCTGTAAAGCTATAGACATTTATTTCTCTCTATATAGACAGTTTCACAGAGTAATTTGTGGAGAACCTATTGTCAACAACTATGAACAGTGGGGTTTCCTTTACCTTCACCTTCAGAAAAATGAAGATAATTGCTAAAATTAATAATATAATAATTTATAATAATATAACATCAATTCTGGCTATAAAATTTAGGAAGATTTTTGGGGTGAGGAAAGATGTGCAAGGTATATGTGTGAGGAAGGATTAATAAATTAACACTTCAACTTTATTTGCATGAAAAACATTGAAAAAGTACTGAAAACTCTGTTCTGACTTGATATCATGTATTACCTTGTTGTATCAATGTGATTTCATGTGATACTGCACAATAGAATTAATCATGCAGTAAGTTAAGCAAGGCAAGTAAGTAAGTAAGGCAAGCACTTGCCAAAGGAGATACTGTCCCTATAAAGATGTATAAATGCAAAAGGATGGCTGAAGTCTATAACAAACAGATTTGAATACCTTGTTTTTCTTTCTTCTTCTGACTAATGATGAACACTGGTTGCTCAAAATTGGGCAATTTTTCCTTCTACTTTTCAAAAAAAGTAAATAGAGAATAATTTGTCTTGGACCGGGGCACATCTCTAGAGTCAGTAAAGTTTCAAAGGAATTGATACACAACTATTATTAAGGAGAATAAAAGAAAAATGAAAGTCTTTTGCATGATCACTCTGTTTATGTGCTATAAGAATAGAGCATAGATTCAGTGTTGATAAGCTCCACCATGAATGGCAGCAAAAACAGACAATCTTGGTAAAGGGAAAGGAATTACAGGAGCCCAGTGTCTCTCAGTAGATTTTCTATATGCGAAAATTAATGGACCATTGTCCATCAGAAGATAATTAGTTTCAATAGTAGAAAAAAGGTTATATTTGATTGTATTTATGTCATTGAGAGAGCTCATAAGACAACATTATCTAGGAAGCTGATGGGACACATCCCTCAGTCTCTGTTAGACTTTGTGTGACAATGTAGTGCTAGAGCCATTTTTATCGCGAATTCAGTGCAACCCGTAGACAGTGTTATCCAGCTGAAGTGTGCTTCTTCACACAAGCAGTGCATCTGCCTTCACTTGGAAGCAGGGTGTTTTTCAAACAATAAGGAAGGATATATAAATTCTCTATTTTCAAATTAGAGCATCTGCGCGCATTTGTAATTAGAGTCTGGCACAGCTGTGTTTTTCTCAGATGTTCATACATTTGCCTTATTATTCTTCATATTTAATATTATACTTAACTTTGTAGTTTCATAGTTCCTGTTTTGCCTGTTGTGAGTCCTCTTCAAGTTAGGTCATATAATTAATTGGGAGGACTGAGTCTAATAAATCAGGTAATTAATTTTACAGACCTTTAAGGTATCAAAGTATGGTTTGCACACAGCCATAATTCTATCTAACTTTTAAGAAGATATGTTTCAAGTTGCCTTGTAAGCTCTTTCTTCCAAATCCTCTTCTTTAAATCACCTTGCACTCCTTGCATATGCCTGTGTATCAGATATTTTAACAGAAGTGTAAGTTGTAGTAAGGACATCAAATAGCATTAAACTAAGAGGGGAATTTCAGAAGTAACTTTGTTACTTTTTTAATTGTTTGATTGTTTTGTTTTGTAGCTTCTTGTGCTAAATCAGTGAAATGGGCATTTCATGACACTCTACTAAAGAGTGGTGTATTTAACCCATTATAGATATGCTCAATGGACCTGACTTTGTCAACTAAACTGCATAAGGTACATTGCAAGTGGTTTTCTGAAGCAGACTGGTTATACTGACTTCAGTCAAGTAATTCGGGGCTCCTGATGATATTGGTGATTTATGAGTGGCAAAGAAATCTCAAACAAGGAGGGACATAGAGGATCTTGTGTGTTTACCCCTACTGGCAGCTAAGCACCACACAGTCAGTCATTCTCTCCACCCACTAGTGGGTTGGGGAACAGAATGTAACATGCAAATTTGAGAGTTAAAGATAGTTTAATAAGCAAAAAAAAGATGAAAAAGAAAGTAAAATCTAATAAGTGATGCAGAGGCAATACCTCACTACCTACCATTAGCAGGTCATTGCCCAGATGGTCTCCAAGCAGTGGCTACCCAGCCAAACTTGTATCCTTCAGGTTTATTATTGAGCATTATGTTATATAGGATGGAATATCCCTTTGGTTAGTTTGGTTCATTTGTCCTGGGTGTGCCCCTTCTCAGCTTACACATCCTCAACGTACTAGCTTACTGGACATAATGGGAAAAAGAGAAAACCTTAATGCTCAGCAGTAGTCAAAGCACTCTTGTGTTATCAACACAGTTGTAGTCACAAATTCAAAACATAGCACCATATGGGATGCTATGAAGGAAAATAACTCCATCCCAGCTAAAGCCAGTACAGAGAAGACCAAATTTTATTTGCAATTGCTTATGATAGTATATTTCTCTGTGCTTAGTGGTTGCTAATTAAGTTGGTGGATCTGCAGAGAAATCAGAAAAGAAGACTCAGCCTTTATAGAGGAACTAAATATAGAGATGATTATTTTTTGTCTGTGAATTATTTTTCATCCTCATTTTAAATATATAGTTTTTCTTTATGTTACTTTTCCTTCTCCTCCATCCCTTTTCCATATTTTCTTTACTAGTCTTTACACAATTTTCTTCCCCTTTTTAATCTGAGCCAAACCTTATAACTTATTCCTAACCTCTGCAATGAACTTAAGCTGTTGAAATGATATTAATGAGCTGCTTTTTCTACTACTGGTCTTCTAAGATTCAATTACCTTAGTTGGTGTCTATGTGCATGTATTTCTTTCAGTTAGTGTTTCCGGCTACTTACTTCAGCAACTACATTAGAAATTCTTTCACACATTTGAAGAAACTATGAGAAAAGACCTTTACCTTTTATCATATTGCATATATTTTAATAATTAGTAGTAAATACTTCTTGGTTCTGATATCTCCTTACAAGTGCATCTCATAGTTTAGTCTATAAATGCTGATTATATGTTTTTTTTTCCTTGCTCCAGAGTTTTTATCAAAGCTTTTTTTTTTTTAACACTACTGACTTAGCTTTAAATTTTTTACAAACATGAATTGTTATGGATTTGTGAAATAAATGTACTTATACCCATTTCAGTGTGCATAGAATTTGTAAATCTTTTCAAAACAAGTTAAAATTATTTTTGGATCAATTTACATTTTGTGATTTTAAGACATAAGATATTTTGAGCTACTACAGATTGAAAATAAAGCTAATTTTCATTAGAAAACTAGAATGCCAGCTGATCAATAGGATATAAAAGACATTATTTATTCTGATACATATATTGGACCTTCAATGAGGAGCTGTTCAACAACAAATTATAATCAAGTCTGGAATCTGAGTTCCCCTTAATCCATATTAAGGGTACAAAAGAAAGAATTCCATTAGCCTAGAACAGGCTTCCAAATATGCTGTTTTCTCAACATCAGCAGATGTTAACCTCTAGATAATAGACTGCAGTGTGAAGAATTCAGATTTTAAACAGATTAAGGTATTCTTGTCATCATGTTTACACTTAAAAAAGGCTTTGAGCAGGCTGCTGGTATTCTCAAGTCATCCTGAGCACCCATAGGCAGAAGCAATGACTTTAAGAACTAATTGGACAAAGCAGTAGTAAGATTAAGTTCTAAGCTGAAAACTTCACAGTGTCTACGAAACTCAAACTTCTTCCCTCTAACTCTCTTTAACTGGGCAGTAATAATTTTGAATCCGACTGGGATTGGATGACCAGTTTATACAGTCCATTGTGTCAAAATGGGTATTTTTGCTCCTGTGAAGTAGCCCATACTTTTTTCTTAGATGAACATTGCTGAGGACTAAGCAGGAATACTTCAGGAGTACAGTTGTGATGGGTTGTTGAGTTCTGCTATTTCACTCTTTCAGTCTAGAGTAGAAGTGGGATTTTGGTCTGGATGTACTTGACTAGAGAGGCTGTGATCAGAGAACTGAGGAAATATTGTTTTAGGTTCTAGTGTTTTCTTCTGCTTTCAGGAGCAAAAGACAACCAAAAAAAAAGGAGAAAAATAATTTGTTTCTTCCTAAACATATTTTTTTTTTTTACGGCACAGAATACATTACTAGACCACTCCTTCCTCTGAGCATATTTTGCTTTCTGTAAGTAAGATCAATTTGTTTCACTTCTAGTCTTTATGTGTGAAGTGCTATAGAAGATACAGTTTATGTATCTAATTCAGAAAAGAAATACGAAAATGAAGATTTTCAATTAAAATGGTTTTATCCCTTTAAGATGCCAACAATAGTCATTTGAGGGCCATAGGCACAACCTGTTATCTTTTATTGAAAAGTTCCTTCTCATTAAAAATGCATCTACTGTGCAAATAGTATTTTCATCAGGGACTAGAATACAGAAGTTTTCATCCCTAATGAGCTTCTTCTCATGATTTCTCTCCATTTCAACAAAACTGGAATTTCTTTTTTAACATGAGCAGAGTTCTCTCAAGAAAGTCATATCTGTGGCTAGGACAGTGCATCTTCTCTAACTAGAGTGCTCTAGATGTTCCGTATTTGCATTATATTGAAACAAGTGAAGATCTCTGAATACACAGAGGGGTTTTTTTTGGGGGGAAGGGAGGAGGGAGTGGGGATGCATGAGGGAAGAAGAAAAAGGTTGAAGTGTGTTTTCCCTAATAGCTAAAGTTGTAGTTTTACACAGCAAGTACATCTGGATTTGAGTTTCTTTTTTCATGAGAGTTTCTTTTTTTCTTGTGACTTACTTTTTTTCCTGTATACAAAATGTGTCTCACTGGCTACATATAAAAATATAGAGCAGGACTGGACCAAGGTTAGCTATTATGTCAGCTGATAGTCTACAGCCATTGGAAAGATACAGATCTCCATAGAGAACATTTTGTCTTTTCCTAAGATGGATGACTAAATCTAACAAACTGTGTTCTGAAAATACCTAATTTGCTGCACTGGCTATATAGAAATCTAGGCAAGCAGCTTAATGATCAGACGTCTCTTCTATGAGGATAAGAAGAGAGAGTTGGGGTTGTTAGTCTGGAGAAGGCTCCAGAGAGACCTCATGGTGGCCTAAAGGAGGCTTATAAGAAAGATGAAGACAATTTTTTTTAGCAGTGACATACTTGTGATAGGACAGAGGGCAATGGCTTTAAGTTAAAAGAGTATGGAATTAGTATAGCTATAATGAAGAAATACTTTCATATGAGAGTGGTCCTGGACCAGGTTGCCCAAAGAGGTGGGAGATGCCCTATCCCTAGAAACATTCAGGATCAGGGTAGATAGGACTCTGAGCAACCCAATCTAGTTAAAGATGTCCCTGCTCATTGCAGGGGGTTAGGACTAGATGACCTTTAAAAGTCCCTTTCAACCCAAACTAATCTATGAATCTATGATTCTATGATTTATACTGTGCATGTCTACTGTTAGGTGAGATTCCTCTAGCCTGCAGAAAGGTTGACACTAAGCAATTCCCTGCCAAGGATGCTGGTTGTCATGATCCAGAAAAAAAAAAAAGAAAAAAGGAAAGAGCATAATGAAAAAAAAAGGAAAAACATTTATTTATTTTAGGGTGCATGTCTTCCAGACATATCACACTTCCTCAGAAATTTCATACATCAGTGAAAAATAAGTTATGATGCTTTTCTGCTCAAGAAAATAATTTGGAGCATAATTCACAGTTGTGTAAGACAATTACTGAGATCGATTGCATACTATAGATGTCTTGCTATAGTTTGCCCTAGTCTTTCCTACTGTGCTGATTCCAAGAAAATATGCTTAACTGAAAGATACATGCAATGCAGAAAGATTCATCTCATTATTAACAGCTTCATTTCTGATTTAATTTAACCACAATAATGATATGTATCTTGAACTTGCACACTAAAATTGTCTGTCATGAAAGAGAGAGTGGGCTAAAAGAGAAGTCATAGTTGTGTCAGTGAGAAGATAAAGAATGTAATGGCTGCGTTAGTGGATTTTATTTAATCAGTGTGAGGAGAGGGAATAGGGAGTTAGACAAGCTCTGGTTAGTTTTGACAGGAAAAGGGAAGGAAGGTGAATGGATCATCCAACCAGAAAGCATAAAGAAGATTAGACTGAGGCTGAGTTTTCAGAAAGTAAAGTTCATGGAATCAGGATGGTTTGGGTCAGAAGACAGCTTAATGATCATCTAGTTCCAATCCTCCTACCATGGGCAGGGACACCTTTCACTACATCAATTGCTTAGAGCTCCATCCAGCCTCATCTTGAACACTTTCAGGGATGGACCATCCACCACTTCTCTGGACAACCTGTTTCAGTGCCTCACCACCCTTACAGTGAAGAATTTCTTCCTAATATCTAATCTCAACTGACTCTCTTTCAGTTAAAGCCACTGGCCCCCGTCCTGTCACTACATGTCTTTATGTAAAGTTCCTGTCCAACTCTCTTGTAGGCCCTCTTCAGGTACTGGAAGACTGCTGTGAGGTTTCTTCTCCAGGCTAAACAATCCCCCAACTCTCACAATCTGTCTTCACAGGAGATGTGCTTCAGCACTTTGATTAACTTGGTAGCCCTCCTCTGGACCCACTCCAACACGTTCATGTCCATCCAGAGGTGGATGCAGCACTCAGGTGGAGAGTGGAGTAGAGGGATAGAATCACCTCCCTTGATTTGCTGGCCACGCTTCTTTTGATGTAGCCCAAGATGCAGTTGGATTTTTGGGCTGCAAGCACATATTGCTGGCTCATGCTGAACTTCTCAAATAGGGGTCCCCCTACATGTCGGACCTTTTACTTGGCTATGTGACTTCATGAAGTTCGCACAGGTGCACCTCCCAACCCTGTCGAGGTCCCTCTGGATGGCACCCCTTCCCTCCAGTGTGTCAACTGCACTAAACAACTTGCTGTTATTAACAAACTTGCTGAGGGTGTAATCAATCCTACAATCCATGTCACCAACAAAGATTTTAAACTGTGCCCACCCCAGAACTCACCCCTGAGGAATGCCACTTGTCTTGAGCAAAAAGGGAGCCTTCCCCTGAGCTGAATTTCGACTGGAGTCGGGGAAAGAGATACTGCTGCAGCAGGAGATCCTGCTCTTTCTTTGGTGCTTCATGCCTCTACCTTCTTTTCTCTCCCACATTTCAATGTCTGACATAGGGTGGGAACAAAAGAGGCCACTGAAATGGAATTGAGACCTTGACAAGAAAATCTGTGGAAACAGAGATAACCTGTGCCTTCAGAGAAACAGAGAGGGAATACATATTGGAAAAACAATTGACTGGTTTTGGTGGTGGTAGGGTCCAATGCTTCAATACGTTAAAATATTTCAAACTTAGGTTTCAGTAAACATTTTAGTATTTGTTGGTGTACGATAATGTTAATAATGGCTCATTCCTGTCTATTTTTTTCAGTAATGAGTTGGGTGCTATAAAACATCCTTTCCTTCTGGAATAGAAAAGAAATTAGAACAGTATTGAGTCTTAGGCTATATCCTCAGTATGCTGAAATTTTTGAAATGATTCAGAAAAACAAAATAGCAAAAAGATCAACAAAAAACCAGGCTAATAACGTGGAGGAATCTCATAAACATATGCAAGAGTTGTTCAGAATCTGGAATTTGCAACAAAAGAGCAATTCCAGCAACATGAAATAAATAGTTGAGCTAAAGTAAAACCAGAAAATATTGAGACCAAACAATGGATACTAAGCAGTAGATTTCTCTTATCAGAGAACTATACAGGCTGCTTGTCCTGTTCAGACTCCCCTGACTTTTGAATTTCAACTGTCATATATATCAACAGATTGTCATGGCTACAGTTTAGATCAGAAGTGATCACAGACCTCTGTACAGATTTACACAATACCTGCATTCAATAAAACAATCATATTTCAAGGAAAGCTATCAACCATGTAGACAGAGCTTCATTTGGTTGTATATATGCATTACTATATGCACAGCATTAATAGCTAGGACATTTTATTTATTTCTTCAACTGTTTATGGTTTTGTAACACTATTTATTTCTTTTTCAAGATAATGGCTTGCAAGGTCTTGAAACCATGTGTAATGAACAATTATTTTTAATTTTGTAAATGAGTCTTCAAAGTAGTTATCAACATATATTATGTTAATAAACATTCTAATTTTCCTTCAAATAATTTTGATTGCTATATTTTTAAAAGGAAGAATAATGTTACATACACTCTTGCAAACAACTGTCTGGACATTATGCTTTGTATGTCTAATGTTGTGTTATTGATATTTGAGATGGGGCAAATTATTATGCAGTAAAAGAAGAACAAATTGTAACACTGAATTCAGACAGGTTGTAAATTATGCAATTGCATATGCATCATAGGACATCTGATTGCTAATTTCATATGCACAATATTTAATGTGTTTCTATGTAAACTTACTGTAAGTTAGTAGTCTCTCAATGGATTATAAAATGCATGTATTATTTAACAAGGTCCAGTGTGAAATGTTTACTGAAAGATATGTGTGGAAAATGTTGTTGTTCTCAGTCAAATTAGATTTGAATGGTTGTGTTGATTCACACAAATTGTAAGATAGAAAATGTGTCCTTTAAAAAACAGTAAATAGTATATTTTCTAGACATTACTGTTCACACTGGAATGTCTTTCCTGATCTAAAGCTTATTTGTAATGACATATTTGCATCCTTATAAGAACTGTGACTAGCAGAAACTGTTTTTCTTTATTGTGATTTACAAAAAAAACCAGTTGTTATCACCAAAATGATTAATTTGTCTGGAAATCAAAAAAAATGTGTTTTATAAATGAAATTGATCAGTGCAGAACTTTAATTAGTTGTAAATGTAGATTGCCTCAAGATGGCAGGGTGATGGAAAGCTTTGCAGTTTGATGTTTAGACAGGATATTTCAAAGAGTCTATTTCTTATCTTTATGCAATATTGGACACTCTCTTAGCATACAGTTATTTTACATTAAGACCATTGGGTTAATTCTTGATCACAGACTCTTTTTTGTAATTATTGAAGCAATGGGGTTTTGTTTCTACTATGTATAATTTCTTTTCTTTGAACCAAACTTGGTCTGATAAATAAGCTGTGGAAGAAATCAGTGATGTTGAAAAAAAGTGCTAGTATTTGACTTTCTTCTGACTAATTTATGGGGCAATAGACTTTTTACTCAACTATATGTAGCCATGCTGAGGATGGAAAACGTGATTATCATTTTAATGCATAATTAAAACAATAAATAAATGGGATGTGAATTTTGACAACAGTGAGGAATAAAAGAAGAATCTATCTTGGGGTTTTTCAACTGTGTAGGGAAAACAATTAATTGCTGATTAGACAGTAAAAAACTGTACTTAACTGTACTGGGATCTCAATTTTATGGTGCAGGGAAGCAAAGGATGAGTCACTCTTCTCAAAAATGTTCATACTCAGTTCTAATAGCTGTAATCATCTCCTTTCCCTCTGTTAATACTTCTGTGCTCAGGGGCTATTCAGAGCTTAAACTGCCTTTCACCCTACTCTAATCTCTAGTTGATAACACTGATCTTTCA
This sequence comes from Corapipo altera, assembly GCF_003945725.1. Lineage (NCBI taxonomy): Eukaryota > Metazoa > Chordata > Aves > Passeriformes > Pipridae > Corapipo > Corapipo altera. The sequence goes on along the minus strand of NW_020884903.1, from coordinate 8,455,167 downwards.
CCAGTGAGGCCAAACAGGACCAATGGGGAGAAAACCACGTCTTCAGATGTTACTTTTTTATATAACTTTGATTATATAAATATATTTTTTGACAAATCAGTGCAGTGAGTATTTATCTTTACTAAAGATGTCTTCTTTCTCCTTGAGACTCCTGCCAACAAATTTTGAAAGAATGAGTTTTATGGTGCCCCTGAATATTTACCTCTACACAAATACACTTTTACACTTTAAGTATGTGAAAATGCATAATTTGTCAATTAAATTATTGCACTTTTTCTGGGAAAAACAAACAAACAAACAAAACCCCTGCATAAAACAGCAAAATTTCTGCTTCTGTAATTAAGAATCAGTATGCACCTTCCTCAAATTGGACTTTACAACTGATATATTGCAGTGAGAACAATGGGTTCAGGAAGAGCTAGTGATAGATATCCAGTCATTTCACCTTAGAGTGCGGTCAGACATAATTGCCGACATGTTTAAAAGTTTTTTGTGTTCACCTAATTTATGCTGTACGTAAATTACATACACTACATCTAGGATTAAGGTGTCATTGGTCAGAAAAAGAATTGCTTACTAAATGACCGACAACTCCTTAGCAATAGTATTTATTTAATTTATATTATGGCAAGACTGTCATATTTGTGACTGGTTTGGGTTTGCAGCTATTTAATTTGAAGATGTTATGCTACAACACTTAGCAGCTGTAAGTCAGTCTTCTAGTTGGATTATTAGATAGAAAAATATTGGGTCCTCACTGGCGAATATCCCTGCATATGTTAGTATTAATTTAAAACCAGTCTCTGTTGCAGAACATAAATTTACCTTTCATTACATAAGAAATCATACTTGAAGAATGTTAAAAGTCTGCATAGTGATCAGGTAACCTGCAGGTATAAGATGCATGTTGAGGAGTGCATTTTGACAGGTCGGATTTACCATTTCAGTTACCATTTAAGTTAGGAGACTCTCCTTTGCCTTCCGTTAATTTATAAATGGGCTCTTGTAGTCCTAAAACACAAGACCTAACTCTCCAGGAGTATTTTAAGATATTTCTTGATTTGTACATTAAGGAACTATGAAAATATATATTGTTTTTGCAACTATTCTGCACCGTGTCTATGCTGCAGCAGTGGTTTTTAACATGTTTTGTAATTGCACACACAGGATGTTGTTTTACCAGCAGCAACACCCACTGAGCAGTTGAAAATTTTCATGTTAATTTTCATGTCAAAAATGGTTGATTCAATTATATGCTTTAATAGGTAAAATCCCATTGTTACTAGAAAAAAACAGTCTTACATCTCTCTGGGGGTAAGCACACAGTTAGTAAGAAACATACCTGTAGACTAGCATTTCCCAGTCTCCATATTTTTAAAATTATAATTGTTCCCAGACTCAACATTAATACTTACACTACATCCCTTAAATTCTCTGCACAAAGCTTCACAATAAAAACTTTAAGTAAGTCTAGTAATGAAATGAAGCATGACAAAGCATGGTTACTTATTCTAGTAGCAATAAAAAAATTTTTTTAAAAAAAGATTCATGTAACAGGATTGTTGCATGAATCCTACTTTCATTGAAAAACTAATTATTTAAATATTTTCTGTTTCTTACAGATATACTGACCTATGTTTACACAGACTTCTTTACATTTTAACCCTTTCTTTTTCCTCTTTAAATGCATTTATTTAGGAACTTTGGAATTCTTTTGTCATATTCCAGTTCATTTATTTCCATGTGGTTTCATTATTATGTCAAGCTTTTACCACACAAATTGATTACCCCAAAATGCCTAAGGACCTCTAAGTATCAGACCTTCTTTTCCATTTTGAGAGGAAACTGGAAAGATTGCAGGTTTATTTTCCTTTTCCTCACCTTCTACTGCAAATAAGTATGTCTGATTTACTTAAACATCCTACATTTTTTTCAGGAACTGATTTTTATACACTTCTCTGTGGTAGTGTGTGCTAAATTAAGCACATACTTTCATTTCCCTGGGGTGTTTGGGCTTGTTTTCTGTCTTTTTTTTGGACACCACACTCATTCTTGCAACTCTCTGGGTCACACTATGCAATCTGCCTCTCTTCCTGATCAAATATTCCTCTAATATGCATATTTCTAAAAGAATCCCGGAAACACTTATTGTTCTTGGCAGGAGTGAGACATCATGGAAGGAAGGCTTATTATCTTCTCAAATAGTTCCTAGGATTGTGAATCTCAAGGACAGGAAAGTGTTTAAAGCCCTGAGAGAAATAGGTTCTGTAGACGATTTCTTTCTTGACCTTTTCTCCTGAATAACATATTACTTATAATAATTTTATTTTTTTGGAGACACTAAACTATCTGAATTTTTTTTCACGTTACCACACCATAGTCTCTAGAAGACACCAAATGCATATTAAGTAATAGAGAATGACAGAACTAGAATAATCCTAATGGAATCGAAATGGAGCACTACTTAGGTATGCATGCACCAGGAATTTGGAATAGCACTTCTAGCAAGGTGTAAGGAACATATATAAAGCTAACACAGTATACAAAGCAGGTATCAATCAGAGGTCTTTGCAATGGATACGGGGGTGAATGCATTTACCTGAATGAGAGTAGGTGGCAGGAATTAAACATAAAGCTCAAAACCACTAACACGTTAAAAATATCCATTTCTAGGAATTTAAATTTAAAAATTTAAATTTTTAAATTAATGACAAATTAAAAATATTTAAAATAACCCTTTGTACAGTCTCTCAATAGTACTTCAAGAAAGAAAAAGATGCTAAGTTTCAAGGTAAGGTGAAGAGAACTAACACTCCTTCAGGATGACGAAAACAGTAAAGTTATTACTTTATTGTGCAGTGAAACTTTTAATTGTAACACCACAGAACATATTTTATATCATTAGTATTCCTTATCTCCAATGTTTAATTCAGACAGATTTAAGTAATTGTGTGGTGCATTGAATTGTCTGGCTTCTCTCAGATCCAGCCACAGATGAGCATTATGACAGTCCAACAAAGTTGAACTCTTTCCTGTCATTTTAGGTAGCAAAGTGAAAAGATCTACTGTCTTTCTAGTGAATTCCCTTCTCTGCTAATTGCCCCCTGAGGAGTAGAGTGTCAGCAACAAATCCTACGAAATCTTGCATAATGATTAAAAATGGAGAAACCAAGGCAGCTAAAGTAAAGGTCACTGTATAATCTCCATTTATTGAAACAAATAGAGTTAATCACAGCACTCCATCTCTTATAGATACCTTGGAGTGAGTATTTTTGGTGGTTTTATTTTTTCTCCTCAGGAGCTGAAACTTGCAAATTTTTGTTTTAGCATTGGACTTGGTGTTATGTTTATGAGTTTTCTGCATTGATAATGATGAGATGTTAATGACCTTTTCCTTACCTGAAAATTAACTTTTAAGCAAGGCTTAATTATACTTTTGTTTATCAACAACTATGGAAACAACCTTTTAGAGAAAAGAGAAAAACATTGTGAGCAAAGTTATTGTGAAGGTATATGATGATTACAAGGTGTAGTCTCCTAAACCGTCATAAATTTGACTGGATGAAAAAAGTAATGTTATTCACATTAGAATCAATGTAGAATAAATACAACCATATATATATGGAAAATATTGCCTGAAGAGGTTTAGTAACATGGTGTTATTCAGATATACAAAAACTGCTGCAGTACAATTCTGCTTCCTAGTTTCTACATTTCTATGGTTCTGTGTTATTGTTTCAGTTTTAGCCAACTAAATTGGGAATTCTCATTTATCAGGATTTTTTTGTTTCAGTAGAAATATGATTTGAGTTTACGTTGAACAAAATCCAGGGGTTTTCAGCATTTCACTGAGCTGAAATTTTCAGGAAACTCTTGTTTCTGGGGAAAAATTGTTATTGGTTTGAAAATGTGAATTAAGATCTCCTCTTTGGGGGATGAAGAGGTTATGCTGGAAATTATTTTTTTTTATTCACTTCCTTGCTGATTCTTTACAGTCTCTATCCAGTAGACTTTCGTTTGCTAGTTTCATGCATATACAGTTAACCTGAACATGTTAAACTATTGAATAAGGAAATATGAAGCTTGTAAAAACTGAAGATACCAAACATAGATGTTAGCTGGATGACTTGGTACAGAAAGTTTAGTGGAGAAACCAAAATATAAATTTTGCCAGCACTGTCCTTAAACAACTTTCTGAACTCCTCTGGTGTGTTTCAGTCTGAATGCAGTATCTGAGAACCTAGATAACCTTGAAGAGATGATGACTCAGTTTTTGAGTTACCCCATCACTGAACTCAGGATCCTCACTGTAACTCAGAACTGGCTGGCTTCTGCTTGTTTTAGCCCATAATTGTGAAAGTCTACACTGCCTGCTTCTTTCAAATGCAAATGTTTCCTCTCTGTGACTCACATCTCCCAGTGCAGGTTTTGTCCTCTCTTTTCATCTGTTTTAAATGGTTTGTCTTAGAAGTTTTGTAGGGGAAAAATATTACTCCCACCTGGAATCATGATAGGTACTGCCTATACGTGTGCATAGTCTGGTGTCCAATGTGTTTCTTCAGAACAAATTCAGAACAGTTTTCAGAACAACAGAACAAACAGAACAAACAAATTTCAAAACAGGTAATTGCTTTTATGAGAAATTTCTGGGAGTAGGAGTACTTTTCTCAGACCCACTTAGAACCAACCTGCGGCTCCCTCTCAGTGAATGTCATCTTGGGGTTAACTGGTGTCTTTTTTGAATAAAATAACTCCCATATGAAGTATCTGTTGATGACATTGGATCCTGTATCTGTTTCATAACAGTCGATAGTTACCATCAGTGAAATCTACGTGGATTATGAATTTTACCAGTTTCAGGAGAACACAGGAAGCCCTGCTGTGACAGATGCTTCCAAACTACAGAACTCTCTTTGAGGCTACACCTGTACTTTTGAACAAAGCGGGAGCAAGGTCTTTTCTTTGGTCCTGGGCCACATGGTATGGTCTGAACCTTTCAAAATACATGATGCTTGTTTTGGGTCTTTATTAAGATATTTGGAACTATTACTCCTCTAAACATACATACAAGCTCCCTTCTTCTCATGAACAGTACACACACAGATATATATCATCACAGAATTTCATTCCCCTTGTGCTGGGAGCAGTCTGCGATATGTGCTGTCCCAGGGGTCTTGTGTTGCTTTGGTGCAGGACCATGCCAGAGAGCATGCTAGTAATGGAGAGAGACAGACACGTGGCTGAACTGTGACTGAGTGTGTCTGGTTTATTAATCAGCAAAGTCAAGAAGTTATTGCAATGCCAGTTTGTGGCCACAGGATTTTGCTGTCCCCTTCTGTGGAGAGCTAAATAGCACTTTGTGTTCCAGCTCCCAGGGCTGCCCCTGTGAGGAAAAGAGCTAGGACAGTCTGGCTGAGCCCTGGCTCCACATCAGACTTCTCAGGCAAAGGGCTCCTGTGTATTCAGAAGTAAACAGGTGACTGCTTGCTCTGAAGGTGATTTGTTTAGGTGTTTCCCTGAGAGGCAGGAACTCAGTGCTGTCAAGATCTGCTTGGTCTGCACCAAGTCCTGACCAGCAGTTCATTGATCTCAAAGTATATTAAATTAAACATTTCATGCTCTCTGAATCAGCAGATTCAGCTTTAATTGCATTTTGTTTAATTAAATCCTGTAAACAAATTAGTTCTTTCTGCAATATATTACCATTTGCAGTACATTTTAGGTATTTATTATTATTATTTAATTGCTGTAACTACAGTGCTAAGACAAATGTAATAGTTCACAAAGCTATGCTGGTTTCATAAAGTTCATTATTTTTAGAGGCTTTTTCAGTCATTTGAGGGTGACTTTTTGTTTGTTTATGCTGAGTTCTTTGGGGGGTTGTTTGGCTTTGTTTATTTTATTTATTATTTTATTTGCTTTTGCTTGGGGTTTTTTATTATTTTGTTTAGGGGTTTTTTTTGAGATTTGTGTGTTTTATTGACAATAAGGTCCTATTTTATACATTTCCATGTCATCCAGAGATTGACATGGACAAGTGGCAGAACAGCAGTGGCAGCTTTTTCAAACCTGTCAATGTGTATTTTTACATTTAGTAGTAGTCCAGTTGAAATGAATTATTTCACTGAGACAATGTATGTAATATGACCGTCTGTAGGATAATGTCCATTCATTTTTGCCACCGTTTTGGAAAGCATCAGAGCATTTTCTCTCACACACAACCTTGGGCAATTTGGAGGCCTTTATTTTTCATTTTATTTTTGTGATGTTCACAAAGGATTCTAAGATCTTTAGATGAAAGACAGTAGAGATGGTCAAAGCATCCCTGCCCACCATCTCCAAAGCAGTCTTCTAGAACAGCCTTCCTTGGCCTGCTAATGGCTGGCAGGGAGCCAGTGGCTATGTAATTAGCTGTGTGAAGAGGAGGTAGCCCCTGGAAGAGAATTTTGACAGAATAAAAGCAAAGATGAAACTCCTGTGACCTCTGCTCATGAAGAAAACAACTGTGACCCTTACTTATTGTAGTCTATATTGAATAGATTGAAACTTGACCTTAATTTCAGTTTTCTTTGGTTTGAAAAAAAAAAGTATGTTGGCTAGGTTTAAATAAGAGAACAATGTTATTTCCAGATAATCAATAAACGGGAATGTTCTTCACTAGCAGAAAAAAAAGTTAAACTGGGGTTGGCTCTGGAGTAACCCCTTCGTTGTTTGAAGTCACAATTATTCTCTTTATAAAGGATGTAAAATTTTCATATACAGAGTTTCAACATAGTAAAATGAAGCAGATAAAACTAAATAAAGGTGCATCAGAGGACAGAGTGCAAGAAGGATCAAAAGTTAGTGGTTTAAGAAGGTCTGTAAATGTTCTAGAAAAAAAAATATTCATAAATCCCCCTCACTTTTCTCTCTCTCAAAAAGATTTTTTTACATAGTTGAGACCATCTGTTATAACAAGTTATTTTTTAGTGTTGCTGTGTTAAGGTGTTGGAAGGTTTTTGTAATAATTTCATATCATGGAGAATGTTTAGGTTCTGTTTTTTTCCATCTTGCCACTGCCTTTCTTTCAATAATAGATGTGTAAATACCTAATTTTTACTCAGTCATAATATATTGGATCAAACTCTTGATGGTTCATAGTTAATTGCTTAATATGCAATATAAATAAGAAGTGGAGTAGGATTCTTAAAATTGTACCTGTATTCAAACTTTCTTGTAGCCTTCAGTAAAAGCTTCTAACACTGAGATATGCAAAGAATTACTTTAGCCCTGTAATACTATGGTTTAATTACTGCATCTTTACTCTCAGGATGTTATACTCTATACCTGGAGATGGCATTTAAGTCTTATTTGGCAAATTAGCTGATGTGTTTGTTTGTCAAGTTTTGAATTAGATGATGGAAAATCGGCTTCCCATCAGATCTACATTACTTCAAAATGAAGAGTGTGAAAGACAAGCTGGGCTTCATTAAAAGTTTTTGCCCACAGGAGACAGTCCTCCACCAACTTTTCTAACCTAAGTCCTTTCCATGGGCTGTAGTTCTTCATGAACTGCTCCACTGTGGGTCCTATCAGCAAACCTGCTCCTTCATGGACTCCTCTCTCCGTAGTGCCACAGGTCCTTCCAGTAACCTACTCCAGCTTGGACTTCTCACAGGGTCACAGTCTTCTTTTGGGCATTTACCTGCTACAATATGGGCTAAAGGTTGCAGGTGAATATCTTCTCCCCTGTGGATCTCCATGAGCTACAGGGAGACAGGCTGTCTCATTGTGGTCTGCACCATGGGCTGAAGGGGAATCTCAGCTCTGGCACCTGGAGCATATCCTACCCCTCCTTCTTTCCTGGCTTTGGTGTCTACAGGGCTGTTTCTTTCACATTTTTTCAGTCCTGACTTTGATTGCTGTTGCACAGGGGTTTTTTGCACCTTTTTATGTCTATTATCCCAGAGGTATTACCTCTGTCACTGATGTGCTTGGACTTGGCCAGTGAAAGGTCTGTCTTGCGGCCATCTGGCATTGGCTGTCTGACATGAGGGAAGCTTCTGGCAGCTTCTCAGAGAAGCCACCCCTGTAGTCCCCCCATTACCAAAAGCCTTAACATGCAGTCAGTGAGTCTGAATGTTTCACAAATAGATGAAACAGACTCCAGGTTTTGTATCACATACATTGCTTTTATATTAAGTATTTCTTGACACAGGCTTTGAATTCTAGCAGTATTGACTTCCAGTTGTGGGCTGTACTAGAGGATTTGCTCTCTTTTAGGGTCAATTAGTATTTAAGTAGTCAATGCTTTAAACAGTTGAAGCTTTAAAAGAATAGGGCTATCTCCAAGTCTAAGAGAATATAACAGGAGTTTTAGGACCACCTTTTCTCTTAAAATTATTCTTTTCCCTATTGATTCAAACGTGTTATATCTGTGATGGAAGAAAAGGTGAGAGAGCTGTTTTCTGTTACTTTAACAAACATTTTGAGCAAGCCTTATGTTTCCTTCTCTTTTTGTTCCATTTTAAAAAGAAGCTTTCACTAAAATTCAGAGAACAAAAGGAAGAGGCATTTAATTCACCCAAGAACTTCTGTGGGATTACTGTATGAATTCACTAACCCTACTACCCACCTCCGACCCAGCGTTCATTTCCAAGAGCAGTCTGCATACCTGGCACTGGGCTGTGCAGGGGTGATAGATTCTTCTTTCCCTTCAGTTGTTGCTGAGTGATTTCATACAAAAGACATTCTTTGAATTACACTGAAAGAGAGCAGCCATCTGTGTTCAGAGGAAAAGAGGAAGGTTTTTATTCTAGGAAGCGGTTTTGTAGTCTGTTTTGCACGCTCACAAAATTCTTTTGCTTTGGCTTCAGCAAGTACGCTAGGTGCAGATACAGCATAAAAATACCATCTGCTATAACCTATCCAATCAGCAAACTAAATAATGATAGTGGACACTTAAGTCTCTTCATCCATGTTGTGAGAGAATTTGAGCATTTCATCTGATATTGTAAATTTGAATTTGAACTTGTGTGTTTGTATCATTGTACACAAAGCCTTTCTTAGTTTATTCTAAAATTCATGGAGATGATGGACTAGTTGTCGCAGCACCTAGGGTGCCACATTCATGGTTTATGGAAATCTGCGTCCCAAACTGTTTGATATCCAAATAATATGTTGTTAGTGTCTGTGAACTACCTTGAACCCTGTAAAAGCCCACCAAATAATTAAGGTGAGGAGTCATCTGGGTTTAAAAGCAGTATTCTTGGGTCCAGTGACAAAAAGCCTTGCTCTACATGTGTAGTTCATCTGGGTCTTAGCTCATGGATCTGCATGGAGTTGTGCCATATGAGCTCACTTGCATCAACTCTCTATCTAAGCATCATGAAGAGCACAATGGAATATTCTAGGTGCATTTGTAGAATGTTGCTGTTCATTGGATGTACTGATCATCAGATGATTTATTCAAAGCTAGAAAAAGACACTCCTTGTAAGCTCAGTCACAGAATGTCAACCAAGATTCTCAAACATCTGGTGTACATCAAATTTCTGTTGGGGTGCATAACCATGACCTCTTATCATTAAAAAATAAAAAAATAATCAATAATCCCTTTTTGAGGAAAGTAGATGTTTTGTGTTGAGGAATCTGTGCTAAACATTGAGCTATTAAAGAGCACGTTTTGTACAACAGTTGTCTCCTAGGGGTGGACTCGCAGCAATTCCGAAGCATAGAGTGCTTCCCTAACCTACATGGAACCTGGCCTACAGATGCCTCTGGTTTAGAATTTGCTGATTTCTTGCCAACCAGGTAGCTTCTTACTGAGAAACATTATGACTTGAAACATGACCAGATTTCCTCATTGGGATGGCAGCCTAAGTAGGTGTACATTAAACTTCAAAAGGGGCAAAATGGCTGCAGGGTTCATGTGGATTTCTGCACTTGGAGAAAACAGCTGACAGTTCTAGAAAACAGTGTCTTCAGTTTATTTTGCATTAATCCTGTAAAGTTCCTGTTAGTTTTCTTAGTATTTCTTTCATTTAATATTCATGTGTTTGCATTTTGAAAGAAACCAAGGCATTTCCCTACTTGAAGAAGTCACAGTTGAAAAAAAGCTGTCGTTACATTTGTTCAGATGAAAATAATAAACTAAATTCTTTCCTTTAACAAATTCAGCAAATAGCTTCTCAAAACTCATTTAGCTAATGTCTATTGAAAATGCAAAGTATTTCAGTCATAAAATTGATTATAATGGTAATTAGTTTATTACCAGATACTGCATGTCCAACTCTTGATTTTCATTCATGCTTATATTTCAAATAAGATGGTAAATATTTATAAATACAAGCTGTCTATGTTAGAGAACTATCGATAAACAATTTTCAAGTCATCCTTTTGTTCATTCTGTCACATCATACTCAAGAAGCAAAATATTTTTAGATACAAGCTGTCTCTGTCAGAAATTACTTTCATCTGATGCTCTCACTGTTGCATTCATCAGGGAATCAGAGAAGTGGAGAATGCTCAGAAGAGGCTTAAATAATAAAGAACTGTGTATTGCAGCAAGGAGACTCTTTTTTTCTACCTCAAACCTTCACTCCAAAATTATCTGATCAGGACATTCCTTTTAAATTCCTTCATTTACATTTCCACAATGGAGATTTGAGCTACTGTGCCACATTAACACCCGGTGAATAAAGCTACTTTCTTTAAGCTATTTATTATTCCTGGAGAGGGATTCCAGCAAAGTCAGTGCTCAGTGCTACACCCTGCTCTGCTCCTAGTGCCTGCAACTCTTGTATGTTATCCCGGATAGAGGTCAAATTGATTAATATTGATCCACTCATGATCTGAAGTTGGAGGCATATTCGAACCACAGTGGGACTTGTAATAAGATCTTGTCCTTCCTTTCTCCCTGTGTAACTCTGACACTGGCCTACACTCTAACTGAATAAAAACTTCATTATGATTATCTGATTCTTTCTAATGATGAAAATGAAGAATAATCATAAAGGATGACACATTACAACTTCTAATATGATTACAAATATAATTCTGACTGGAATCTCTCTGCAACACAAAGTTTGACACATAAATGAACCAGACTAAAAAGATTCTCAATCACAAGTTATATTACTACATAGGGTACCTACTCTGAGCTTTGTGCATGTTTCATACCAAGTTTAATTTGTATCAGTAGCAGTGTAGGGAAGAAAAAAAAGAGTTTTGACACTATAGCGTAGGCTTAAAAGTGTGTGAAAGAGTAATGTATTTCTAAGTAGTGACAAGTTAGGAGTGGGAAAAAAAAAACAAAAATGAGATGAAATCAAGACTGTCTGAGACAAGTAAATTGAGATATCACTACTTTATTAAATACTCAGTTGTGTTTATTTCCTGCTGCTATCTATGCTGTAACCACATGGAGAGTGGTACAATATGAAAAATAAATACTGCTACTCTTTGTGTCCTCTCAACTTTTCTTAAAAGACATTGAGCAGGTCAGAATCAAAATAGAAGACTTTTGACAAGGTTAGTAATCACAGAATGGATGAGGCTGAAAAGGACCCTTCTGGTCCAACCTCCCTGCTCAAACAGGGCCACCTAGAATCTGCTACCCAGGACCGTGTCCATATGGCCCTTGAATGTCTCAAAGGATGTAGACTTCACAACCTCTCTGTGTCACCTCCTAGATCACAGACTCAGCTCTTATCCTAGAAGCAAGATCTTTGAGGTACAGTAAAATACACTTGTGGCTAAGTGATTCTCTGAATTGTTCTCAAGGAACATTAACTAAAATCTTTGTGAGTGGGGAAAAGAAAAAAGAGAAGGGAGATGCACTAACATAAAAATAAATTAATATATTTATGAAAATAAAAAATCCATTGGCTGTAATTGCTAATTATCTGGGTGGGCCAATATTCTCTACTACACACACATATATATTTCAGAATATTACAGAAGTTTTGTTAAAAGAATTCCCCTGGCTTTATCTACATTGAACAGGCATTTGTGAACTCATTCTAACCACACACAGAGCTGAAAAAAGAACCATGACTCTAATAGTCTTGGGCATGGACTCTGTGAAGGCAAGCCACAGGCAGAAGCAGAATATTTTAGCTCAGATTTGACATGGTTATGTAGCTTTTGACTCACATCCTATCAGATGCTTAGAGAATGCACATCATATCTGTCTCAGGATGCTATGTAGGTGTTTTCCTTCCAAGTTAAAAAAAAAAACAAACAATGTAATTATGGAATTTATAATGAGGTATAAACTTATACCTCATTGATTTATTCTGTCTGTGTTCGATTATGAGAGTTTAAGAGCTCTAAAAATCTGGATTATGTTCAAATATGCCTCTCAGAGGACAGGATAAGGAAACACAATATTAGATATATTCAACACTACACTCTGTTTCTCTAGGTTACCTGAAAAGGACTTATTATCAGATGACTGGCAATGATTTGCATTTAATTTCTTGAGAGATTAAGAGAGTCTTAAAGCATCACTTGTTTTTAGAGCAGAGTGATTGATCGAGTAGTAGTAATGTTCACCACTGTGAGACAGAATTTTGGCTACTGAGCTATCTAAATGATGGCCAAAATATTTCTACAGTAATTAGTAATTAAGAAAAAGGAAAAAAAAAGGATGAGGACAACAGGACTAAGAAATTGACCTGCTGTAGTTGCAACAACTGGAGTTGTAAATAATTTTCTGTGTGTATATAGATCTATAAAATTTAGTCTACAGTAGATTTTTTAATATATATACTTGCAAAACTGTACTTACTTTCAGTTGTTACTGTCATAAAAAATCACCCAACTCCATAGTCAGTTTTCAGATTATGTTGGTCTTTACATTGCATAAAGAGTCATGAGGAGCTCTTATGTTTATAAAATATACCAAATACAATATCCTAAAAGGAAGTGAAAGAAATGTGTGAAATACTTCAATTATACTATTTAGGTTTCTTTAATATTCATGTTTCTCTTTTCAGGTTCCAGGCTCTCAGGGTACTTTATTATACTTCTTTCCAGACTGCCATTGGAAATATATATATATATATATTATACATATATGCACGTGTATGTGTAATTCTTGCATTGTTTGAAAGCTGTTGTTGTCAAGGAGAAATTCTGCAGAGTGGCATACAGGCAGACAACTCAGTTATCAGCAAAGAGTTTCCAAAATTCAGGAAACAAAGTGGTGGAGAGAGAGTGCTTTTACAAAAACTGTTCTTTTGTGCAGTCTTTTGGATCTCGTTGGATGCAGGTAAGATATGAGACTCCTTGTTTCAGGTTTCTTCTGCTCATTATGTTCAAAACCCCATAATCTGCCTATTAACAGTGATTTTAACTAAGACACAGTCTATTTACATGATATATGTAAGGAGTTATCACATTACAAATGCAGTTCTGTAGGTGTTGCTCTGTTTTTTGCCCTGTGCTGCTTATGCAATTTTTTTGCCTGTTAACATTATATATTTATGTATTAAAGGGATTGGTGGTATGTTTATACTGTAAATGTTCACACTATATCAAGTTCTTCTGGAACACAAGGGCCTAGGGAATGACTTAGGCTGAAGATATCGCTAAACTTAGAGATCCACATTCCTCAATTAGAAATTTGTTACATTTTGAAGCTTGCAACTAGTTTCTGAGACCTGAGTTATTTAAGTGCTCACAGGCTTCTGGTTTCTTCAGGATAACAGTTAAAAGGAAACTTGGAGAGTGACATCTTGGATTTAGGAAGATGTAAAGTTTCTCTGTCTCTTTTAATCTGCTATTTTAAGTATTATTTTTTCAGAGTTGAATGACACTTACCCAAGTTACCTCCATAGAGCTTAAAGGTAACTTTCTAGTTTTATTTGACCTATAGAAACTGGAGATTTTCAAAGGAGTGAGCAGTGGACATTATCTAGCTCCGAGGCTTTCAGTACAGATTCCCACGGTCTTGTGCTAGAGAAACCCATGTGTGGCAGTCTAGATAAGTGGTCTATGCGTTGGTTGGAAAACTGGAATCCACCCAGCTGTGGGAGTAGCTCTGTGGAAAGGGTCCTGGAGATCCTGCTGGACAACGAACTCAATATGAGTGAACCAGGTGCTGCTGCAGCAAAACAACGCAACATTTTATTTGCTATTGTGGCTAGTGTAATGGCTAGCTTAGCATGGCATTTAGATTCCTTATACCCATTTTGATAATAGTTAATCCAGAACAGAAGAGAAGCAGTACTGAAAGCAGATTCATTAAAAAGACTACAATAACAGCAAAGACATGAAGAATATTTCCTTTGAATAACCTGTGAGCCTTCAAGCATTTGTGGTTAAATAACTTCCTGTACTTCCCTTCCACTTCTCAGGTACTTCACAGGTTTTGAGGGAGAGATTGTACATCACATCTTCTTGTTCATCTGATTTACCATCAGATCTCTAAGACCTTGGTTGAAAATTATCTGTTCCTGGCCTCTCATTACCGTTTTTTTTTTTTTTTTCTGAAACACTTCCTAGGAGAGATTCAAGTTGAAGGACATCTTCTGAAATCCTTTCTTGATTAAAAAAGAAAAAAGAAAGAAAAAGAAAAAAAGGGTGGGTGGGGTGTTCTGGTGGGAAAATTTGTACATGTTCTTCAACCTTGAACACAGCCAAAAAGTGTCTGTTCAGCCTTCTTCTGTGACTTTATTTTTCCTGAAGGCTCCTTTTATAGTCTGGTAATATGGGTGATTTGAAGTTTCTCAGACTTCTTGCTCCTGATGTGTTTGAAGAAAGAATTATTAATTTTTATGAATTTTGCCTGTTCTACCTCAAACTCTTCTTTCACCCAGCTTTATGGGATTTTTTTAACTTTCCAGATATTACTTTTCTTCTATTTTCTTCATTTCAACATGATCCCAGTTCTTTGAAGACTGCTTTCAAATAACTCCCCTTGCCCCTGTCTTTTAAACAGGCTTGCTTCTTTTCTCAGGACTTTTATGAGTGGTATAGATTTTTTCTATGCTTCTAATACTGATTCCCTAAGAAGTCTCCAAGATGCATGTAAGGTTTTAATTCCCTTAACTGCCCTTTTGAACCTTTTTTTAATGACGGTCTTTCAGATTCTTAAGCTCACATGGCATTAACTTGGGGAGACATAGAAGCAAAACTTGGTTTTTATTTTAAGAATTCATGTGTTTTAAGTGAGAATTTCTTTTCTTTTCATTATCTCTTTTGACTTGATCTTGTTAGGGGTCAACGCCACACTGCTATCATTAAGTTATAGTGATGCTAGGGAAGGATGATGTTCTCAGTTTCTGCTAGCGCAGTTTCTTCCCCCGGCAGCGCATTAGGACCAGTTACAATAGATTTATTAGTCAGCCATGACTGACAGTGTATCTGCAGCTGTTCTCCGTGTACAGATGATGGCTGTTAGTGTCCCGAGGGGCTATCTGTTTAACTTTTAAAATATAACATGTGCTTTTTAATGCTTTGCTTCAAAATCGGATTGTAGATGGGAGATGGTATTTTTCAAAAGATTTAAAGACCTCTAGGGAAATGTTAAGAAGGAATCCTAATACTAAGAGGGTTTTCAAAGGACACAAGTTTTGCTTCCAAAGTTCAGTTTCCGTAAAGCAGCACTGAAATTCATTAAATTCCTTATTTCAAATTTGTCCTTGGCTCAAATAACTGGTTCCAAATACTTATTTCTGAACCACCACTATGAGGTAAAATAGTAGGGATTTATTCCTAACTTTCTCTAGTAACAACATCAGTGGTGTTTTGTTTGGTAGCAACTGGCGAAGGAAGTAGGATTTTCTTCTTACATACTGTCTTAAGAAAATATTCAAGATCAACATGGTGATTTGGAATTCATAATTTCAACATAATTTTGCTTTTAGTCCCTGTGTTTTGAAGACTTTCCTTCTCTTTCTGTTTTCTACACAGGTAGGTACAGCACTGGGGAAGCCAGAAGGCAGTTTCTGTAAAAAGATTTAAAAAATATTATTCAAAATTTCCAAAATAATTTTAAATACTCTCAAATTAAAATAATTTCTCCTCTTTTCCACAACTGTTTAACATTTAAACATCCTTGACTGTAAACCAAAGGGATGTGGATTTCATGAGTTGACATCTTGGTGGATAAATAAGCAGCTGATTTGTCACACACAGAGAATTATGGTCAACAGCTCAATGTCCAAGTGGAGATCAGTGATGCGTGATGTTCTTCAGGAGTTGGTATACTGTTTAAAATCTTTGTTGCTGACATGGACAGTGGGATTCAGAACACCCTTAGCAAGGTTTCTGATGACACTAAGATGCGTTTAGCAGTTGTCATACCACGCAAGGGAACCTTGACAAGCTTGAAAATTGAGCCTGTGCAAACCTCATGAAGTTCAACAAGGCCAAGGGTAAGGCATCACATTTGTGGGTCAATCCCACTCACAAACACAGGCTGGACAGGGAATGGATTGAGAGCAGTCCTGGGGAAAAGGACTTGGAGATGTTGGTGAAAGAGGACATTGGTGTAACTTAGCAGTGCATGGTTGCAGCCCAAAAAACCGGCCGCATCCTGGGCTGCATGGCCAACAGGCTGAGGGAGGTGATTGCCCCTCTATCCTACCCTCATGAGATACCACCTAGAGTGTTATGTCCAGCTCTGGGGCTCCCAACACAAGAAGGATGTGGATCTGTTGGAGTAGATCCAGAGGAGGGTCATGAAGATGACCAGAAGGCTGGAGCACCTCTTCTATGAAGACAGTCTGAGAGAACTGGAGAAGAGAAAGCTCTGGGAAGACCTTCAAACAGACTTCCAGTACCTAAAGAGGACCCAGAAGAGAGCTAGAGAGGGACTTTTTACAAGTTAAATTGTAAAAATTCATTCCCCCCTTTTTGCAAAGGGGGGAATGAATTTAAACTGAAAGAGGGTAGGTTGAGATTAGATATTAAGAAGAAATTCCTTACTAGGAGGATTGTGAGACACTTGAACAGGTTGTACCAGAGAAGGTGTGGATGCTGCATCACTGGAAGTGCTCAAGGCCAGGTTGGATGAGGCTTCGAGAAACCTTGTGTACTGGAAGGTGTCTGGTCCATGGTAAGAGGATTGGAACTAGGTGATCTTTAAGCTGCATTCCAATTAAAACCATTCTATGATTCCATGATTTATTTGAATGTAAAATAACACAGAAAAAGTTGATTTCAAAAGATGAAAAAATCCTTTTAAATTCACATGTGTTTTACAACATTAAATGTGTGCAGCTTTCGATGCATAAACTAGAAGATATTTGAAATAATAGAAGGATTGCTGAAGAAAAGAAAAAAATTAAAGCTGTAATTTCTGATACCGTACTCTACTTAGGAAGTTAAATGCTGTTAGAAAAATTTTCTCTTTAGATTGTACTAACCCAAAGAATATAAATTATGATCATGATAAACATACATTTTCTAATGTATGTTCTTCTAATAGTCTCTAATGTGTGACCTTTATAAATCTTCTTTTAGTAATAATTTTAATGTTTTCAAACTGCATTTATTAATGAATTTTATAGCTCTAACACACAAATTTTCCTTCAAAATTTGAATGGGTATTTTACCCAGACCATCTTAAATTAAACAGGAAATTATCTGCCCTTTACTTATTTGTGATTAATATTTTTTAACCAAATATTTTGGAACAATGTTTTTGTATTCAGGACAGAAAATTCGTTTTCAGATAGATCTGAATTGCCACTGATCATAGTGACGTATGCAGTGACTCCCATGTATTTTGGAAATATCTCAAACCTTGAAAACAGTTAATAAATGTTGGGAAAATCAAACAAAGAAACAAAAATATAAAATACTCAAAACACAACATCCCCCCTCTCCTATACTCATTTTTAAGTTCTTTTTTTTTTTTTTTATCTTGGGTCTGCTAAATAGGGTTTGGTCTGCAGAAAAATTATGATAATCCAGTCCAGGTTAAAACAATTCCCATTGAAAAACCCAGGAAAAATGAAAAAAAGATGGTTGCACTTCCAGACTATTGTTAGCTAACTATACATGTTGACACTTGACCCCACTCATTCTTGTTTTTTTATAGTTATATCTCTATAAAGAAAAGAAACTAGTTTTGATTAAACCATGAACCTGTCATTAAGATCTTGCTATTGGTCAGAGAAGGCAGCTGTTTATTAATGAGTCTTGTCTCTGGTTTTCCACAAAGTGTTTCTGTTTCATAACCCATATTGACCTTTGGTTAGGTCTCTACTTGGTAGCAGCTGATGAAAGAGTTTGCCACAGGTGATCAGACGCGGTTTTCTATCAGTGATCTCACCACGGACAATAGATGGTTTATTTATTTATTTATTTATTTTCTAAATGTGTAGAAGGAAAACAAGCAAGGATCTGAATACTGTTCCAAAGGTCATGCTCTAGTCTCAGACCTAACAGATTCACTGCAGTTCCTTGCCTGGCACAATACAACAAGGTTCAGTTAGTATATTCTTGATATTTTAGTTACATGTAAGAGAACACATTAAAGCATATAATGAAATTTTGCCATGCTCTTACTACAAAACAGATATCACATTCCTCATCAGACTTAGTTATCTGAAATTTTAATCATGGTAGACTTTCTATTAGTTCTTCTGCTTGAGTCTTAGATATATTTGTCAAAAGTATTTCAGTATGTGCTTTTGAATGGCACCTATACTACTCTGCTTATCTGCCTAAATTTATCTTTACATTGCAATACCCTATTACTGTTTTACTAATTTCCTAAGGCATACCTATAGTTTTGTTAGAAATTTTTACTCCAAAACACTAACAAGATTAACAAGTAATAATATTTAATATTAAATATCAAATTAATTTCAATAAATACTGAAGTACAAAATGTTTGGGTTTAACACAGATCTAAATAAAGAAAACAATGTCAAATTTCTGTACAAACTACTCAGAGCTTTGTTCTCCTCTCCTGTGAATCTTTTGTATTCTCAGATAGCAAGCTTTCTGAAGAATTTCTAACATATTGCAGATGAACAACTGTCAGCTTTATTGTTTTGTACTATTCTGGATCAAACAGAAGAAAACTGAGTCTAGATGAACATAAATATTATTTTACCAATTAAATCAAACTCTTTTATAAATAGAAATCATCACATGGGAAGCGCTATACAGCTGTATGGAATGTACTTTACAACAATAAATGTGTTCTTTTCTGAAGTGCTGACAGAATGAAATGGTTTCATAACTTACCAAAACAGTTTTAGTAACATACACATTGAAGAGTTTCATCCTTTTTAAGAAAACATTAAACTTTGAGGCAAAAAGCTGGTGTCCAGTACACCATATTATACCTAGAGAGCATATACTAAAGCTGCTCCAAAAATCTTCTGTAAACATCTGAAGCATTTTACACAATTTACATTTCCTCTAAAATTATGTTCTAACATTATGAGGATTTCCTTGGTTTTTTTTAATGAGATCATTACTCAGAGTGAACACTTACTTGTTCTCTGTAACCTCTCAGACTCAAAACTGTTCTATTTTAACATATTTATCCTTTAAAAAAAGATTGATAACTCATACAATAATTTTAATATAATGAAAATTGTAGCATTTTAAGACAATTAAAACTATGGGCACTAAATTGCTTTGCTTAGGTTATTTAATCCTCTTTCTTTTGTGCTATCCTATAAAAACAACAAAAGCACCCGTCTGCTTTGTGACTCACCAAGAATACTAAATAATGCTTACTCTAAGGTAACAACTTTAGTTTGTCTACCCAGCTAAGTATCCTAATGCAGGTGAGTTTGCACATGGTATAAAAAAAAGTTTTAGAAGAAAATATAAAAAGTATTGTTAGACATTACTGTGAATTGTCCTAAAAACCTATTACAATTTTAGGCATTGAATCAAATAAATTATCCCTACCCTCACGCCAAGTTTCATTTTAATATTCTGTATAAACTCAAAGGACCATTTGTCTTTCTAAAAGATGAGGTTACCTTGCAATAAATATAAATGTGCCATGTAAATTATTTATGTATAGGGCAGTATAACTAGATCACTCTATTTTCCTCTAAAGGATTTTCTCACTTTAATGGAAGTTTATAGGTAAATGAAATAGCTTTCCATGCATAGGTTCCCAGCTGTCTTTTAGTCATATATGTGCTTTACGCTCAAAATGCAGCACTTCCAATCTGACTGTTCACTAGAATCTATATTAAAACAAACAAAAAAACTACAGTAAAACTACAGAAAACATTCACAGTAAATCCGTACATGAGTGATCCAGTGTTACTTTCCATAGTCCCACTTATGGGAACTCGTGGAAGTACTGTTCCGAAGAATGCTTTAGTATTGACCTTTTTTTCCGCTGAGATGTTTCCTTTCATACAGGTTGTGCCCAACTGCAAATTTGTGTGAAAGAAGAGATATGAAAAAAGTTTCATAATTATATTTTCTGTAGATTTGGGACAGACCTTTATTATGAATTCTAGGGATGTGTGGCTACTAAAGACCAACCACTGGCTCTCTAATATCTATGAATGGGGAAACTAGCCTGTGACTCTTAGAGCACTTGCTCTGTCTTCTAATAATTCTTACTATCAAAGAGAGTAGAACAAGCAGGTACATAGCTATTCTATGGAACTTAAGAACTCATTTTATCTGGCATACTCTATATGAATCTGCATACTTGTTCTTTAACATGAATACACCTAGGACTATCCCTCTTCCTCACAATACTAACAATGATTATCATTCCTAGTATCAAAATATGCCTTTGGCATGTTATACAAGTTGCATGTTATAATCACAGTCAGTGATTATAATTAACTTGTTTCTGAAGATAATTAACTTGTTTCTAAAAATCATACTTGTAGATATTACAGCCTGACTTATTAATATTAAAGGATGAAACTAATAATGTTGTTTCCACAAGAGCTTAACACTTTAAGGACTAATCCATTTTTATCATATTTCAAAGCACAGTTGTTCTATTTGTTATCACATTTTCCCCCCTCTTCTTCCTTCTCGTTCTGCTTTTTAAAAATTACTCTATTAAATTCATAATTGCTCTTTTTTTTTGAATTTTGATCACTTATTTGCATATAATTTGTCTCAATTTAAAATCCAACTTCCTAGTATATGTTATGAATTTTTCATCTCTGTGCCTTATTACGCATAAAAACAAATGACAGTAAACAGTAAATATGTTTCAAAGTATTAGTGATTTATTTAATATCAATTCCTTAATAAAACATGGTGAGTAACAAAACCCAATATTTTTAAATAAGAGAAAGAGGAGTGTAAACTTAAATATCTATAAAAATCATTACAATCTCTATTAGATTATGGCAATATTGTTTCAACTGGTTAGTGTATATCTTGCAAAAAAAAATACACCAGTTCTTTTGTAACTTTTTACTTAAATAACTATTTCTGCATGTGTGTAGGTTGTATAATTCAGTGTATGCCCAAATAATATATTATTATTCCACAACCTTTTGCATCTTTTACATAAGAGTATATATTTTGATTCTAGGAAATTATACAATGAAGTAATATTTATTCTTTCTTTTATTATTGTATATAGTAATAGAGAATTATTTAATAAAGCAGAGCTTTAAATATAGCTCAACTATTCTATCTTTTGGCTACAGGTTGAGACTATATATATACATCATCTATCCCTAGTCTTTGATATCTTGCAGAGATTACATCTCCTCAGACATGCTGTTACAATGTTTTCCATTCTTATCATTAGAAAGCTTTTCTCAATCTTGCATGTACGATTTTCTGGAATGAAGACTACTGATGACTTTTTCTTGTCTTTGGAGGACTCAGAAAAACAATATATCACTGGTACTTTTATAACAACCCTTTTAACATATCATACTGTTACCCTTCTATCCCACTCTCTTTTACCACTTGCCCAAACAATATTCCTTTTGAGATGGTTTAAAACTACTGTCTTCCTTCTCCTGAAACCCAAATTTATCAAATTGTTCTTGAATTATAATCACAGTGAGTAGAACTATTATTTCCTGTGTTCTCTGACAGATTTACTAGCCCATGGCATTCACTTCCTTTGGTATCTGTCAGATATTCCTTATTTTATATTTGTTCCCTTCTAAAGTGTAGTGCTCTGCACTTGTTTTTATTAGATATTATCTTGTTGACCTCAGACCTTTTTCCACTCTATTAAAATGATTTTCATCCAGTCCTAAACAGTGTTTGTACCTCTACTTATCTTTTTTCCATCTGTGAACAGTCTAAGTGATGCCTTTAGTTCCTCATTCAGGTTGCTAACAAAATGTTCCAAAGGATTGAGTTGAAGGCCTTCTTGGGATATAAACTATAACATATAAATATGTTATAACATATAATTATGTTATGGATTATAAATTAAAACATATAAATGTTTTAACATATAATACATATATTTTTTCATGGCTGAATGTGAATAGGGGGTTGCTTTTAATGTTTCTGTAGAAAGATGACATGCCAAAAGCTTTATATGGCATTTTGACTTCTGCAGCTTGTCATCTTGTAACACCACTTTAGTACCCTATGAAAGGAGTAAATTGGATTTCACTAGATTTTTGGGGGGTTGTTTTTTTCTTGCATTTTCTTTTGTGTTGTTTTTAAATCTTCCTTACAATTCCCTCAGTACTTTTAAAACAATTTCTGAGGTTTAGTCTCCATTCTCTGTCTCATAACATACTAAGAGTAACTGCTTGATAATACCTTGCTATTCTCCTCCCTTCACATTTTTTGAAAGACAACTGCCCCCTTCCTGGTTTTTAGTGATACTATAGTCACTATTGTGATAAAAGTACTATTTTCTCTACCTTTTGTTATCACCACAGATGGAATCACTTTACTTAACAGATAGTGTCAGAGTTGATATTTGTTCATTGGTTATTAAAGTCTTTGTCAAATATTCCAATTGGAATACTTGTCCTAAAAGGACTTACAGATGAGTGGAAAACATTTTCTTATGCTGTGCCATGAAAAGTGAAATATTTACACTGATTTATGCTTTGCATCATACAAAGACATAACAATTTATCCATTATTAAACCACTTTCTATCTAAATAAATATCATTCAAGAATTTCTGAGTAAACTCAGCTAGTGTCTGTCAGAATATTTTCATAAATTCCTCTTAGAACTCCTCTCAGAACTCTACCATTTAGGTAGCTTATTGGTTTTATTCACATGGAAAAAATAATTCTGTGACACACTTCTGATCCAAGCAGCATTATTTCCCTTCTTCAAAAGGGAATATTAAGGCATAGACTCTGCAGTAGCTTGTCAAAGATCACCTCAATAGAGCAGCAGCAGAACAAGGATTTAGGGCCTTCATATTCTGAATTCTCTTCTTCCATTAAAAGTAGAAACTTACTCAAATGGACAGTCAGTGCATTGTTGTATCTAGGGATCTAATGCTGCAGGTGCTGTGGAAATCTCGATTTGAAAAACACAGTATATCTACAGAAATCTATAGAAATAGAATTAGAAACAATTAGGCAAAAGAATGACAGGAAGCTGATTTTGTTCAGAAAGTATTGTGACAATATCTGCTGTGAAAATGCTGTTTTTTCAAGTCTTAAAAACTTACTACCCTTTTTTTTATGTTTAGCACTGTGAAGGTGATTATCTGTATTTTTTTATCCATCTCAAGGTCTTATTCTGTGTTGATGGTAGATTGTAAGCTATATTTGAATCAATCATGACTATGACAGCAAGAAACTTTTAATGACTTACTATATAATTTTATGGGTTTTATCATTGTTTTACAACCTATGATAACTAAAAACTTATCAGGGTCTTCCCAGTTTTAAAAATTCCCTTACTACTAAGCAAATATTTTAAGTTGTTCCCGCTCACCCATCCCCTTTTTAGAAGGCATAATTTACCATAAGTATTTAAAAAGTTATCAAATGTATGTTTTTAATAATGTTGGATTTATAACCACTGCATAATAGCTGAAAATCTTTCTTCCTACTTGGAAAAACAATATACTTTTTTTCAGTAGCAATGTTTAAAGTATTAAGAAAAGACCTATTGTTGTTAAAATTTCTCTCACTAACTGCCATGGACATTCATTACTGATTTTAGCAGAGCTAAAAATACTGTTCATTAGATAGGTTGATATATATATATCAGGAAAATTCTTTCTTTTTTAACACAGAAACACAGGATGGGGCAGGTTAGAAGGGATCACCAATCGGTCATCTGGTCAAACCTCCCTGCTCAAGCAGGGTCATCCTGGAGCACATGGCACAGGATTGCATCCAGAAGATTCTTGAATATCCCTAGCGAGAAAGACTCCGCAACCTCTCTGTGCAATCTATTTCAGTGTGCTGTCACCTGCACAGCAAAGAAGTTCTTCCCTATGTTCAAGTGGAACTTCCTGTACATCGGTTTCTGCCCATTGCCTCTTGTCCTATTGCTTGGCATCACTGAGAATAGCCTGGCTCCATCCTCTTGACATCCTCTCTTCAGATCTCCATCCTCTTGACATTCTCTCTTCAGATACTTATAGACAGTGATGAGGTCCCATCTCAAACATCCCTTCTTGAGACTTACAGGCCCAACTGCTTCAGGCTGTCCTCATATTACAGATGTTCCAATCTTCTCATCATCTTTGTAGCTGTTGTGGGTTGACCTTGGCCGGATTCTAGGTAACCACTAAAATTGCTAAGACCTAGGAGAAGTCACACAGGCAAAACAAAACTCAACATGAGGGTAGTACTAAAATTTATTACTAACAGAATAAGAGCTAAAGAGTGAGAAATAAAACAGTCTTAAACACACTTTCCAACCACCCCTCCTTCCTTCCATGTTCTCCCTCCTTCCCCCTGCATCAGTGCAGGGAGAGAAGTCCACCCATAGGGCAACAGGTCTTCCAAGTCTGCTGTCCTGTGGGTCACCCTTCCATGGGTTGCAGGGGGACAGCCTCCTTTACCATGGTCTTCACCACGGGTTACAGGGGGGGCTAAAGCTCAGAGTCCTTCCCCTGTTCCATGGGGTCCCTCCCATGGGAAACAGTCCTTGATGGACATCTCCAGTGTGGGTCCACCCCCTCTGGGCCACAGGTCTTCCATATCTCCCCTCCCAAAGACCATTCCTCCATGGGGTGCAGGGGGTCTCTAAATCCCGATGGTTTTTCATAGGATGCAGTCCTTGATGGATGAGTTGCACCAATGTGGGTCCCCCACAGGGCCATAAGTCGAGTCCTACCTGGGAGTAACCTGCTCTGGCGTGGGCTCCTCTCTCCACGGGCCACAAATCTCCTGCAGGACCCCACTCCGTGCTGGGCCTCCCACGGATGACTGTCTCTTTCATGCATCCACCTGCTCCAGCATCCTTGGTCTGGGTGCTCTCTGGCCCAGATCACAGGGCACCCCCACGCCCCTCAGCCCAGCCTGGCTTGGCTCCTTGGGCAGAATGGGCTTGAGTACGGGTTGCTCATGGGGCAGCCTGGGGGCTGTAGCCCCGGTCCCGGCCCTGGCTCTGCCCGCAGTGGCTGCGTCACTCCCGGGCTGCTTGTGGAAGGGGCCTGGGCAGGCTGTGGGGCCACTCCCCCACAGGGCCGCGTGCTCCGCCCCGGCCCCAGCCGCCCCTTCACAGGGGCCACCGCTGCCTGCTCCGGGCTAGGTGCCGAGAACCCTGGGCCGGCCTGCCGCCACCGCCCCGCTGCGACCACCTGGGAGCTTCAGTCAGCTCTTCCCTGGCTGGAATTTCTTCTGCGCAACCAGTTTTTTCTTAAATATGTTTTCAGGGAGGTGTTACTAAAACTTCTAATTGGCTCTCCTCCTGGTCAGCACCAGGAAGTCTACCCTGGAGCCAGTCATCTTTGGCTCCATGGGGGGGAAACTTTTAGCAGCTTCTACAGAAGCTATCTCTGCAGCCCCCACATTACCAAAAAAGAACCCCAGTCACATCAACCCACAACGTTCACTGGACGCATTCCAGAAGATTCATGACTTTCTGGGAAGCTCTGAATGAGACAGTACTCCACATGTAGCCTCGCCAGGGTTGAGTAGAGGGTCAGGATCACCTCCTGTGACCTTCTGGCATTGCTCTTCCTAATGCACTCCAGGACACCATTGGCCCTTCTTGACCATAAGGGCATATTGCTGGCTCATGGACAGCCTGTGTCCATGATCCTCAGCTCCTACTCTGCAAAACTACTTTCCTCTTTTTTTTGTATCACTGTTATCTTTCTTTTAGTTATCCTTTTGGGGTCCAAACTTTGACTTCAAATTGCAGAAATGTAAAAAAATGTATATTCCTGTTATCTGTCTTCTTCAAATTAGATCTTAAGTGGAAGCACTGCCAGAGTTGCATATGTCAGTTTCTGAAATATACCTCTAGCTTTGCTATGCTCTTACTATTTCTGCAGTCTTTTCAAGTTAGTCTACAGATAGATCTTTTCTAACGTGTAATGTAAAGAGTAAGAGAGCAATGCAATTATCTGTACTCTGTGTAGAATTGAGAAAAAAGTTCATTCTTAGCTCTAGAAAATGTACATTACTAATCATCACAGGAAAATGCATAAAACACAGACATGCTTTTGGGAATTATATGAGACATGCTGAGAAGTCAACTGACCAGGAAGAAAAACCCTGAAAACTAATTTCACAGATGTATTTATGAAATACTCCATCAATCCCCAAATGTCTCAATGTGTGAACAACTGTAGTAAGACAGTCAAGGTAGTGTTACTGAAAACATGAAAGACAAATCATGGCGATGTCTTTATACTCCTGCAATAGAATAATATACCTATTTAACTGACAAAGATTGTTCATCTAACTTGTTCCAGTATTTTTAAAATCAGTGGACTGATTTCCTTTAGACTTCAATCAGTACTGTTTTAGAAATATTTTTAAAAAAATAGTTAAAAACTCTAGAGTTGCTACCCTGCATTTTCAGAGAGCAGACTTTAGGATGCTCAAAGAACCAGTTAGTAAATTTCCCTGGAAATCTGCTTTTGAGTGTAATGGGGTTCACAACTGTCAGTCATTTTTTAAGAAATATCTTTTGAGAGTGCAGGAGTAGGCAGTTCCATTGTGTTGGAAGTCAAGAGGGGCAGAAGTCTGGCTTGGCTGAAAAGTGATCTCCTCCAGAACTTAGGCAGAAAAACAAAATGTATTGACTACGAAAGCAAGGTCAGGCTATACAATAGGACTGTAGAGATGCTGTTAACCACTATAGGAAGAGAATTTGTATAGCCAAAGCTCAACTGGAGTTGAAGATGGCCTGTATACAGGTGGGTAACAAAGTTAGGTTTAGGTATATAGACAGTAAAAGGAGATCTAAAGAAACATTGATTTGCTACTTGATGAGGCTGGTCACTTCAGAAACATAGATGAAGATAAAGCAGAAACATTTAATGACTTCTTCAGTTCTGCCTTTAACACCAGTGATGGGCCTTGGGACTCTTAGAGCTCTGGGTTGGAAGACCATAATTGACCAGGAGTGATTAGGTCCAAGTTGACTTTGAATTGGTACACTATTTGCTGCTGTAACTGAATGCACAGAAGTCTCTGGGACCTGATGGGATTCACTGCAGGGTAATGAAAGAGTTTACTGATGTTATCACAAGATCTAATGTAGTTATATATTACAGTCTTAGGAATCTGGAGAAGTTCCAATCTTAGTGGAAAATGGCAACAATTGGTTGAAAGGATGGGCTCAAAGAGTTGCAGGAATTGAGGAAACATCTATCTGGCAGTCAGCCACTAGTGGTGTTTGCTCAGGACTCAATTTGAGAGACAGTTCTCTTCAAAGTTTTGGTAATGACCTGGGCACAGGAGTTAGGTCACACTGAGTTTGCTGAAGATAATAAATTAGGAGGAGTCACTGATTCCTTTGAGAGTAGAGGGGCCTTATAGAGCAATATTGATGGGTTAGACTGATGGGCAAAGATCACTCACATGTAACTGAACAAAAACAAATACTGGATTCTACACCTGGGACAGTGTAATCCTTGGTATCTGGGTGTGTGTATAGATTAGGGGACAAGAGGCTGGAATATAGTCCTACAGACTACAGGGGTTTGTTTGATGTGAAGTTCAATATGAACTAACAATGTTCCCTGGCAGCCCAAAGGGCCAGAAATATCTTGGTAACCTGTCAAAAGAAGTGTCTGTCCCACTGTGTCTCAGCATTGGTGCTGCCTCACCTCAAGTTCTGAGTGCAGTGTTGGGCTAAGTCAGATACCAGCATCTGATGAAGAAGTAAAGCTGAAGAACAATTAACAAATTACATGAGCATTTGTACTGCATGAGCTCAGTTTGGTGCCCACCTTCCAACATTTATCCATGAAATTGCTTGCGAGAAAATACGAGCTGACAGACATTTTGAAAGAGTTGCAAAAGAAAGTATGTGAACTAGCAGCCATCTTTTGGAGGAATTAATATTTAAACTTAATGCCATGCTGCTCTTCTTTGAGTTTTGTTTCATGGTGCATCAGTGTGCCAAGAAAAGAAACATGGCTAAGGGAAAAACAGTCTTTGTTTCCCCAAATCATTGTATTAATTACTCTGGCTTCTGGAAAGACAGAATTGTTAACTATCAGGCATAGAAAACCTTTTAAAAAGTCATAGAGGCAAAAACTTAATTCTATTTTCAAAACTTTATCCAACAGTAGTTTTCATTCTCTGTGGTTTGTGTTTTCTTCCCATCCCTTTTGTTTTCCACACAGGACTGCGGGCTGTCTTGCAATTCAATATTCATTGATATACATTTTTACCCATCAGTAATACAGATTTTAAAATAAGTGTTAACTGTCAATTTTGTTGATGATGTACAAGGTAGAATAGAGCACAACTGGTGGGTTTACTGCTTTTTGTCAGTGGTATTGACGGCAGTAAAACCCTGAAGCAGAACCTACACGGGAAGCAGATATGTGCACTAACAAGATGTTATTTTTAGAGTTCCTTTTCTAGCTCATAGCTTTTTACTGGCAATATTTTAATTGGCCCAATGCCAATATAAGAAATATAGTATTTTACAGCTGTAATCAAACAGCACTTGGGAACTATCTGACCCAGCAATATAATTCCCCTTCTGTCTTAATACAAGTACACCTAATTAAATATGCTCCAGCCTTCTCCCAGTAAAAAATATATTTCAGCTCTGAGAAGTCCATAGGTTTTATATTAAGCTCAGGCTTCTGATTATACAGCAAAAAAAAGGTAGTGAGAGAAAGAAAACAGGGAGAAGTTTACATTTTTTTCCTTCTTGTATGTTAAAAACAAGTGTAGACTCAGAAATAGAAAAATACCTCTTAAATAGATTTTTTTTCCTTTATAAAATAGTAACTGCATGTTTCTCAACTTTTCACAAAAATATTAACAGATAATACCACGAAATTTTCATTACTGGCAATAACAATTTTTAAAAACAAATGGTGATGGTATTAGTTTCCACATACTTAGTAACTACATAGCAAAAGTTTAAAAAGAAACTCTTTTTTGAGTCATCAACAAATCTAACCTGAAAATTTCAATTTTTTTGCTTATATCTGTTAAACATTTGATCATACCTTGTTTAGCCAACATAAGAATCCAAAAATATTTTACGATCTTGTCTACAGCCCTGCTTTTCCCAAGAAGGATCATATTACTCAAAACTGATGCACGTTTTCACATCATAGTTCTAGGATTGCTTGTGTGGGTATGATGTGTCCTAGGATTCTTTAGTCAGCACTGCTGAGGCCACGTTGGGAGTGTTGTGCCCAGTTCTGAGCTCTTCCGCACAAGAGAGGCCTGGACTTAGTGGAGAGAGTCCAGCAAAGGGTCATAGAGCTGATTAAGGGCATCTCTTCCAAAAGGAAAGGTTGAGAGTCATCTCAGAGAAACGAATGATCATGGGAGGAACTCATGAATGTTTTTAAATACCAGAAAAGGAAGGTGCAAAGAGAATGGAGCCAGGCTCATTTCAGTTATTACCAGTGACAGGGCAAGAGACAACAGGCATAAACTGATATATTGAAGGTTCCCTCTGAACATCAGAAAGTTCTGCTCTGTTGTGAGAATGACTGAGCACTGTCACAGCTTGCCCAGGGAGGTTGTGGAGCCATTCAAAATGACCTAGGTATGGTACTGGGCAACTGGCTCTCGAAGACTTTGTTTGAACAGGTGCGTTGGACAAGATGAAGGCCAGATGTCCCTCCCTCTGAAGGTCCTTCCTCAACCATTCTGTAATTCCAAAGTTATAGTCAAAGTTTCCTAATATGTCCTGCTATAATTTCACTTTTTTTTAAACTAAAACATCAAGTGAAATTTTCCCTGTTGAGATATCAGCTCCTTGATAATGAAATTATAATAATAGTAACAAAAATAATAACAACAGCAAGAACTTATAACCTTAGCAAACAAGCTTAAAGAAAAATATTCTGGTTTGCGGGTAGGGAGAGCATAAGAGGCAAAGAAACAGAGAGGGAGAGAAGGAGGGAAAGAAGGAGGGAGGGAGTAAAGGAGGAATAATAATATAATACTAAAAAATAATAAAAAATCAGAGAAAAAGCTACTTCTGCTCAGATTTGTTCAACCACAACCCCATAGACCAAAGAGGTCAGTAGACTGACAGAAGTCCCAAGGGTTGCATGGATAGCACAGAACAGGATGTTGCCCTGCTTAATTTGTTAGGCTCACAGATGGTGGCTGTTGAGAGCACACTCCAGAACAACTTGTACAGTGCAGTAGCAAGGCAAGCCACTAATCATATATTTCAGTTAATCAATCATTCACCCAAGAAAGACCAGATGGCACTATTCAGAAAGAGTCAATTACAAGTGTAGAAAAGGGCTTATTGGTATTTCTGGCTTATCCTTGTAATCTAAAAAATAGGCTTGTCTGGTTTATGGATTGACTAGATGTTGGCTGTGAAATTAAAATCACTGGCATGTTTATCTCTTCAGAAAGATAATTTAAAATGAATGTATCACTAATAAATTCATTATCCATAACCTCAGATAAGAATGAGAGTCAATAATAAACAATGCCAAGATAAACTAAATAAACTTTGGGAGTCCCTGTAAGAAATTAATAGAGTGATGGTTCCTAAAGTTCTTACAGTGATAGCACAAGATCTGTGATGGCTTTAACTTGATACTACTGGCAGAGATACTGCAAAGTGAAGCGCTTTTTCTTTAGCCCATCAAAGTCCTAACAAAAAAATGAGACTATGGAATTTCATTCGTAGCCTTAGTCCTAGAGAACTCTCATGAAATCTATTCTGGCTCCTAAAACTCTGTTTCCAGACATAGTTCATAGTCAATTCAGTTACAGAGAGTAACCTGCTACCTGTCTTTCCCTCATTATCATTATGCTTCACACATTGACCACAGGTCTTCGTAAAGAGTAAACTTCCATAAATTAAACCCTCCAAATGTGATGACAAGAAATATTTGCCTGTAGTATGACAAAGTGGTTGCCACTTCCCCATAGATGAGATTTTACATAAAATAAACATTGGTTGAAATTTCTGAAATGAACAGGGATCCTATTCAACCGCAAAGAGCAGGAAGCTCAAAATTAATTATGAAATCATGTTCATTCTTTTTCTTCCTCTTTATCTGGGAGAAGGAAATCAGAATTAAGCTATTTTACAATGATTAAAGAAGTTTCACCTTGCAGAGGGAAAGAATAATCTTAGATTTCTTCAGTGGAGACACTGAATCTGGACATCGCACATCTTACTATTCTATACACTAATGAAGAAATAGTGGCTTCAGCTACAAGGTAGATCAAGCCTATATGTTTAGAAAGAAACATCCTCAGAACTGAGGGACAGTGTATGTGGCTGTAGATCCTGCCTTAATGTAATACTACCCCTAAACAAATAGCGTAAAATCAGCCAGAGATTGTCAGACTAAATTTAAACAACTCCACTTTCTCATCTTAAATAACAGTAGAATAGCAAAATTTGATATGTTTTTTGTTTGTTTGTTTACTTTGCTTTGATTTGGTTTTGTAACTTTGTTTTTTAAAGGAAGAGACAATTAAAGTGTCATCCTTCCCCTAGACTCAGCCACTCATGAGCTACTGTAGTCCTATTAAGTCATTACAAGTCTTTCTCTGGACTTCAATGTATAATAGCTTGAAACCTTTACAAGAAAGGTGGGAGATTGAAACTTGAGTCATTTAGTGTAATCCTTCTTCAGTCCATGTTATAAAAATTTCCCACAACTATTTGCACTCATTTTGGAAAAAATGACTTGCAAGGGAGTATATCTAAAACCTGCATCAAGGAGAACATAGGTATCATATGGTTTGTAAGTGGTTCATCTGTCGATGTATCTGCTCTTATAAGAAGTGTTGACTCAGTATCACTGGAACCTGAATGTACTGGTATTTGGGAGCCTAGTCACTCCAGAAGACACATGAAGGCTACTAAGATGTGCCCTTCAGCTATATATATTACAACTTAGAGACACAATATGTTAACAAAATTTTTAAATCCAGATATTGAAATATATTTTCCTAATTAATTCATATTTTCCTCCAAACAATTACTTCTAATTTGGACATGCAAATAAAAAGATAAGAGTAGAAAAAGATGTTAACATTACCCTGTAATGTGATTTTGTCTGACAATTTACACTTCACTCAGGTATTATTTGATAAGTCATAAGTATATGACTGAAATTATCTTTTTTCAGAACTAAACATTGCTCAAAAGTAACAATATCAATGATCTTCAGAAAAAAATACAGTTTTTGAATTTATAATAATCACCATTGTCATCAGAAAAAAAATGGTAACTATTTTGGTATTACTTCATTAGATTATTAATAGGTTATTAGTTATTTCATTAAGAACTAGTATGATCTTACAGCTTTATTATTTGGATTAATTATTCAGCAAAGTAAAATTTGGTTTGTAAAAATAACTAGTTTTGCAACATTTGCTATTTCATGCAGCTCATTCACCTACTCATTGTTTTTAGTACTAATGAAACTTGTGTAGTTAAAAAAACTCCCTGGTATTGTTTGCATAGCACCGAGCATATTTTAGCTATGAACAAAAGAAAATGGAGAATGGATTTTATAGTATTTTCCTTTCTTCTTTTTTTTACACTTCATTATTCTTCTAGGTGGAAGTACCTTCAATTACAGATTTCTTCTAATTGCCTAACTGAATTTTGCAAATCAATGTCAATGAAAGCACATATTTCATCGGCTCTATTCCCAGCCAAACTACCAACAGTCACTGAAGCAACTGATAAATAGTATTATTTCCTCTTGCCACACCAGTTCTTCTCACTGGGGTCTCTGCTCCTGAAAACTTACGTGTTATGCAATTGCTCTAGTCTGAGATCTATACTGACTAGAGTAGAATAAATGGGCAACCATCTGTGTAAGAGAGAAACAGATTTCTCATTGATTTTTAAACACTTGAACAATGTCTTAACTACAGTGTTGGATTATGGTTTCTGGATTTAGAAAGACCAGTTTGTGTTGCTGTAACTTCTTAGGACTTGATTTGAACTTGTTAGATTCAACAACCACAGTTCTTCTAAATTTTTTAATAATTTATGTTCATGATTATGTATTTCTTTCCCTATGTATGTTGCAGTACAGTCACTTAAATACTTTGTTAATGGGAATAAAATAAAGGAGCTTATAAAAAAAATAAGTTCAGCATAAAGTTTTAAGCAATAAAAAGATGCAGTTGCCTAACATTGATATGCAATTCAGGTTTTGCCTTATTGAAATTTAGTCTCATGGCTACTTGTGTTCCCTTTCTTCAGCATAGAGAGGAACAAGAGTCACAGAAGTCTTTTAGGGAGTTTATTCAACCTTGCTTAAGATGAGTGTCTCTCTTTTCCTTTAAGGATGCAAAAAATGTTATCTCCTGTGTTTCCAGCTGTATTAAAATTTAAAGCACATTTCAGAAGAATGCTCTGGCCATGTTGCCACTTTTCACCCCTCCTGCTCTGTATGGGCAAGAATACAAGACTGTTTTTTTGAAACCATTTCAGGAATTCAGTTTAGCAATCCTGCTATAGCTGCTAAATTCTTTTTCTTTTCACACCTCTCTCTGTCTTTTTCCCTCTCTCCTCTTCCCCCACTTTCATCTGCCCAACACAATTCTAAGATCAATTCAATTCATGACAGGCACTATGATACAACCATGAAATGTATTGTATTTCTGTCTTGTACCACTTCGTGTACTATATCTGAGTATAGAAACGAAAACCTGGCAAATCAGCAGACTGGATTATCCATCTGAGACATGTAAGTGTGTCATGTAAGTCTTAGACACATAAGTACAGGCAAGATTTGGGCAGACTGAATTTTACTCTCTAAGAATGCTCATGAAGACATACACACATTTGCCGCAGGAAGCTACACAG
The DNA here is from genome assembly GCF_003945725.1 of Corapipo altera. Lineage (NCBI taxonomy): Eukaryota > Metazoa > Chordata > Aves > Passeriformes > Pipridae > Corapipo > Corapipo altera. Next base: position 8,420,847 of record NW_020884903.1, on the reverse strand, counting down.
GAAAGATGCAGTGTATCATTCTGTTTCTTTATACAACTATTAATTACTGTCCCTTCTATATCACATAAGAGACAGCCTGTTTACTTCACATTTACACAGTCCTTCTTTGGTTCCAAATTACTAGGTTAATGCGCTCTAGACATCATACAGTAACTCCTAAGAGCCTTTTCAAGACATACCTTTCTATCATTCTTTTCGTCTTCTTCGCATAATATGAAGACCAGTTCAACTCATGACAAACTGTTATAAGGCTACAGAAAGTATCACATCCCTATCCTGCACCATTATTTGTATTAGAACTTGATACAGTGTACATTTGAAAAATGTATATAATTGTTCATACATATCCTTTTTATTAAATGTGTTACTTTACATGTGAACACCTTGGGCTCTACAGGACCATTTATGCCAATATTTTCCACATAATTTTGACCTTAAAGTTAAAGATATGTATTTAATACCTATACAACAAAATTAAAAAGTGACATTTTCTCTATTTGATTCACTACTGCTTTTGTATATGTAGATATTTTTGCTCTGCATACCATTTTCTCTGTTTATTTTGCTCTTTTTTGAATCTTTGTTTAGTATTTTCTCAGATTCTGCGGGTTGAATACCAACATCTTCAGCCCAATAGATGTTAATCGAGAGTTAAAGATTGCAATTGTCTCAAACACTGTTGGGATCACCAAAGGACTTTACCCACTGCAGCAAACTGTGCAAAGAAGCAACTGCTCATCTGTGACCACCAAAGGCCATCCCGTTGAATATACTTTCTGGATTTCTGGAATTTGGACTGAGTTAAGCCGTCTGACCAGAACTTGAGATAAAATAAAGCTGGTACTATTGTCCAAATTATTTCAGGCCTAATGAAAGACAAACAAGGCTGTGGGATGCTCGAAAGCAGTGCCACAGAAAGGGACCTGGGGGTCCTGGTTGACAGAAAGTTGAATATGAGTTGGCAGTGCCCTGGTAGCCAGGAGGGCCAACCATGTCCTGGGGGACATCAGGCAAAGCATCATCAGCCGGTCAAGGGAGGGGATTGTCCCGCTCTGTTCTGCACTGAGACGGTCTCACTTTGAATATTGTGTGCAGTTTTGGGCATCACAATATAAGAAAAGGGAAAGCTAGCTCAGCAGCTGTGCTGAAGGTTGGTTCTGGCTGAGTCTAGTGGGGGGACACCATAGCCCACTGACTCTGAAGTAGGTCTGAAGGTATTCATCCCTTCTTATGGGACATAACTGGTTCAACTATACTGATGTGAGAGGTAGCTGTCATATTTTAGAAAGTGTCATAAACTATCAAAGACCCCCAAAGCACCCCTGATCCACAGTGTTGCAACAGATCCACAGTGTTGCAAAACACAGTGTAGAACTCCCCCCACCCCAGGTGAGGTGCTTGGGCATTGACAGGTATACCTGAATGTATATTAAACCATCAAACTCTGTGTTTTGAGGGACCCCCACCACTGAGAAAACCAGAAGAAGAGGACCAACAGAGCACTATCTGGATCTTTTTATTTAATCTGTTTTTCTCTCTCACTCTCTTTCTCTCCCCGCTGCCTCTCTTTTCCTGTTTCTTTCTCTCTCTCTCTCTCATATTTACTGCTAATTAAAATCTCTACTATTGACTTCATCTCTACTATTGGCTTCTCATTTACACCTTACTTTGGGCAGAGGCATCTCTAATAATCAGATCTTTGTTGGATTCCAAAATTTGGATATCAGAAAAAAGGAACTACTGAGTTTAAACAGAAACCTGGAGTCACAGTAGCTGGGAAAAGCCCTCTGCATTGACCTCATCCATGTGGATTCTTCCTGCCTTCTCCAGCAGAATGCGAAGAGACTCCTTGCATGATGTTATCACCTGCCTTGCCCAAGCCAGAGAGTCCAAACCCTGATCTCATCAGACCTGTGCAGAAGACTTATTGTACTTTATCTCTCCCTTTGTGTTCCCTGAATCCTTGCATTCTGTAGACCTGAATACCTGTTCCCCCCTGTAAATTCCCCTAAGATAAAACAGGTTTTTCCCTATGAGGTAATTGTTAAGACCTCAAAAATTTGTTACTCTGGGTTTTTCCCTTATGTCATCCCCTGAAACCCCCTAATTGTAATAATTGTAATAGCTACAAACCTCTGTTGAATATGTAGACCCTAACCCTTTAAATATGAACTTGTAAGTCCAATAAAGCATTCCAGTTTTCTACCTCCGCTGGGATCATCTTAGCATTATTGACCTCCACAGATCCTAACAGATATTTCATCAGTATTTGACAGAACTGTTAAACATCAGAAATACTCTTCATGTGAAGATGTTTCCCTCTAAGCTGAATTAAGAATGGATAATACATTTTGGTGTTAAATTTATTGTCTGTTCTGACTAACACATATCCAGAAGATTTGTGTTAGTTAGATAACAGAAGACACCTTTGCCTGTTCAGTACTGGTAGACAATATATGATTCTTACTTAAAGGTTGTTTAGGTGAGAGGGAAAGCATCATTAATACTAAAATAATGTTTTCTTTTCACTGGCTATTAAGTAGTGAGGTTTTTTTTTCAGCTTTTGTGTAGGCGTAGTCCCCATAGTCAGTACCGTATTCATATAGATCATGTGAAGTTTTAATGTAAAGTTTTTGGAAGGGGTGTTATAAATCTCTGCTTTTCAAGTCTCATTTTGGTAAGTATATTCGTAAGGAGATAGAACTTTGATTTCTTTAATGTCATGCAAAAAGAAAAATTTAAAATGAGCGTGAACTTACCAAGAAATTACTTAAAAAAAGAATACTATTGACATTCTAATTCATTTGAGATTTAATCAAATGACACTCACTATATAGTTATACATTATGTAGAAGCCATACATAATGTTTTCAGACTTTAAGAATTGGTTTAAAAATAATTCCCAAATTGAAGGAATTAGGGTGTTTGTTTCTACATTATTTTTTTCCTAAACAGTTACATTAGGTGAAAAATTATTTGTTGTTTTTTTTTTTTTCAATGAGAGAGTTACTTACTAGCAGCACCTAAGAAATCACAGATGTGAAAACTTGTTGCATGATAGTCAAACCATCGTTAAATCGTAGCTGTCCCTCAAGATATCCAACTTTGACTTATGTTCCTGGTTCAAGAATTATATATACCTAAGGGTGCCTTTCTAACTACTGAATTAATCTGTAACCATAGAAACAGCCGAACTGACCGCTAACTGAGATATTCATCCTGGCAGAGAGCTCACCAATTCTGCAGAGACCTGGTTGTCTGAGGTTCAGCATTTCAGGTCCACAGGAAATGTGTCTGACTCTCAATATTTCTAAGTAAAGGGAAAAGAAGATCTATATATCACCATGCATTCTCATGAAATACACTCTTCCCATCACTGAGTTAAATACAGTTTTTACCTTTTAATTTTCCTCAATTGTTCATGAAGTACAACAATGCAAGTTTTGACTACAAGAATTTATAACATGAGTTATATTCAGGACTACTTAAGTTTGGACTCAAAACTGAAAGTATTTGGTTAATGAGTTTCTATGAAATAAAACATGTTTCTCTTCACATTCTACCAAGTTTCTGCTGATAACTTCTTAAGGTCATGTGTTTAAAATCTAGAATATATAAGAACCAATCTGTGCTATCCCTTTTAAATGAGACTTGAGGCTTGATGGTTGAGAAATGCTGAATTTTCGGGGATCAGAACTCTATGTTAATGATGTTATTATTAAGGTTTCTTACTTTTTGAAAAAAAACCCTAATATTAAGGGGTTTTCTTTTGGTTGTTATGGAATTTTTTGTTTGTTTGGGTCTTTTTTTTTCAGTTAGAACAGTCCATCTATTTAAGGGACACTCTAAGGATTTATTTGTTGGTTGGTTTGCTTCTTTTGATTAATGAAGATACTTAAGTTTTAGAAGAGTGCTGGTTTTTGGATGCACACTTGTTGTTGTAACCTAAGTCTTCCAGATAGAGAATATCAGTATATTCTTATTTTAGATTGATCTTCAGAACAAGTCACTTTAAAAGTTCCACCACTTAGTGAGAGTTAAGCAGTCTGCATTGCTCCCCAAGTTTATAAAATTATCTTCAAACTTCTATTCGACTCAGAAACTCAAGGAGTGCAAAAATTAGAAAAAAACCCCAACAAATAATTTAAGAAGCATTTGTGTTTCTGGCTTCGTACTGGGCTATCAGAAAAGGGCTACAGCTTGTCGTGTGGTTTTACCCAGGATATTTTATTTTTACAGCAAGGTAAAAGTCATGGACTTGATTAAGAAGGAAAAATGAAGAGTTTGTTTAAATGTGAAGAAAAACTTAGCCATTTAATGTAGCTGCCAAAAAAACATAAGGTCATAAGGAACTGGGCCTCTAAAGCACGGACTTCTCTATGTGGATATGTGTGTGACTGTGCCTGTAGATGTATATAAAATGATATTGTCTTAAAGCTAGAAGTTTTTACAAAACTTGTTTACTAAACAGGAGGATCAATAGGGCTCAATTCAAGTATCCTACACTACCTGTAGATGGGGGAAATTGTTTTTGAAGGTAGGTAATGGGTACTTCTATAAGTTCTGTTGGTTTGGGGAGGGAAGAAAAAGTGGTGCAGGAAAATGGTGGTATTTCAAAAAGAAGTCTTCATAAATAATTGAACCAGAATTGAACCCCAGTGCACCTGTTACCTGACCATACTTTGATAATATGCACTTAACTTTACTAGTATTTCTCAGCAGGTCTAAAATATTCTGTACTTAATTTCTGCGGTTTTCGATACTGTGAGCAGAAAAGGTCTATGGCAGATTTTGGAATGCTTAGGTTGTCTCCCCAAGTTCCTTAAAATGATCATCTCACTCCATGAGGATCAACACGGCCAAGTCAGATATGGCAATGCACTTTCTGAACCCTTTCTAATAACCAGTGGTGTGAAACAAGGCTGTGTTCTTGCACCAACCCTATTCACAATCTTTTTCAGCATGATGCTCCAAAGGGCCACGGCAGACCTCAATGATCAGGGCGGTATCTACACTCGATATTGTACTGATGGAAACCTATTCAACCTAAGGTGACTGAAGGCCCACACTAAGACTTTAAACCATCTTGTCCGGGAGCTGCTTTATGTTGATGACACTGCCCTTGTCACCCACACAGAAGCAGTTCTGCAGCGTTTAACATCCTGCTTTGCAGACGCTGCTGAGCTCTTTGGGCTGGAAGTCAGTTTAAAGAAGACAGAAGTTCTCTATCAACCTGCACTTCAGGAAGTCTTCCATCATCCCCATATCACCATTGGCCAATCAGAGCTCAAATCAGTCCAGCAGTTTAATTACCTAGGTAGCCTCATCTCCTCGGATGGTAAGATTGATGCAGAGACAGACAATAGGTTAGCAAAGGCATATAGTGCCTTCAGAAAGCTTCATAAAAGAGTTTGGCGAAATAAACATTTGAAGAAAAGTACAAAGATCAGTGTTTACAGAGCCATAGTGCTGTCTACTCTCTTATATGAATCTGAATCATGGGTCATCTACCGCCACCACCTGCAACTCCTAGAACGCTTCCATCAACACTGCCCCCATACAATCCTAAACATCCACTGGTCCAGAGCCTCTGGTCAAAGTGACATAATTTCTGCCTGAACTCTTGTTCATTTAAAAATTTATTCATTTAATTCATTCAATAAGGTATATTTGTTATCCCCTAATATGCATCAGTGAACAGGAAACATGCTCACATAATCACAGAATATTCATTGCCATGTTTTTCTCTCCTTGTTCACAAGGTAGTCCTGGTCTTTACCTTCAAACAACAGTTTTGTTTTGGTTTTGTTCAGTTTGGTTTGATTTTATCATAGAATTTTGTTACCATACTAGTGTATCTTAATTACTAACTTTCATTCAGAGGACATTTTCCCCTTTTTTATGGATATGAAATTGTAGGAATGGAGAGCCACAGGGTAGCAGTCTTCATTTTTCCATAGATTTTCTATCAAGAAAGAAGGAATATAGATTGTCCTCCTGTATCTAGGACATCACTCAAAGAATGGAATACTCATTAAAAATCTACAACATCATCCACAGAATCTGTAATTGATATAGAGACCAGTTTATAAGAACATAATTCATCGACTTTAACTATGAAAATTCCTCATCTATTCTCAGGTGGATTTCTTCTAGTCTTTGAAAATAATTAACTGGAGATTCTATAAGGAACAGTAGCTCTTACTATGAAATAATCCTCCTACTTTTCCTCCTGGAAAAAAAATAATATTCCTGAACTTGCTTGAACTTACTAGAACTTTACTACTCTGCATACCATCTTTGTTACATATGTGCAGCTCTGTCATCCTCTTTTACCTGTAACTAAGTGCTTAAAGGCTATGCAGGTTATGAAGCTTTTTTCTCATTCAAGCTCTTGACTTTACAGTATGAATAAAGTATTTTGACAGAAATCCTTCTTTCTTTGGCAGATCTTGAAAAAACAAAATCAGAAACAAACATAACATCACGTGATTTTTCAGTAGTGTTGTCACATTTAAGGTCATCGCTACTTGATCTGATGGTATAAATAATTGTCTTTTTGTGAGTAAACTGTAGAAATTGAAGCAGCTACTGTGCCCACAGATTAGTTCCTTCTACCTACCAGGGTTCATGTGTCCGAGGCTAAGTTATATCAGTTTTGTGATACAATTTGAATTCATATCGATGTCAAATCAATCACAGTACTTTTATCCGTTTTAACTGTAGTTTCAGCTACTTGTGCAGTGAAGCAGATATATGAAGGTTTCAGTCATGGGGCAGTAACAAATGACCATGGGACAGTAATACTTTCTGTAAACCTTTCAAAATTACCACAAATATGTGTCCTAGTTTTGTGAATAAAAGAGATGAATGACAAGGTCTGTTTCAGAATGAGTTTTGTGGACTATGCTTACAAAGTTTTTTGCAGTAAGTTAAGTTAGTTCTGCCTGTGCTTCAGGTCAGTGGTCAGCCATGCAGAATGCAGACTCTGTACATACTCTTCCCCAACACTGTTTCTAGGTCAGGCACATTGCCATACAGCTAAATGTTTTCTGGGTGCTTCAAAGTATCAGTAGATTGATTTCAGATCTTCTTGGAAATCCGTAAGACTCAGTTGCACCTGCCTGTGAAAACATACATCTACCCATAGGTACCTGTCCTCTCATGTTCATTCACTGCTTCTCAGGCTTCCTGCCATAGCATTGGTATAAACCATATGTGTTTCTTCCAGTTCTTTCTCTAGCTCTCTTCTCTCTGCCTATGCTGGTCACTGTACCAATCCTAGCTGTTATCGAGTTGTCTTTTATTACATCCATAGTTTAATTGGTGCTGGACTAATGCAGGAAGAGGTCTTTTCTGAACTGCTTCTCCTCCAGCTCTATGTTATTTTAGTATGACCTCAGGTCTTCATCCATGTCTGATTTTTCCCCTTTTCCATTTAAGAATTGAGGAGAGTAAAAGAAGTTCTGATTTCAGAGGTACTTGAAGATACTGTTTTCAAAATCTAGTGGATCTCTTTGCACTTGCGGTAGCTGATATTATTCTAAAGTCTTTAAACTCAGGTGGGTTTTTTAATGTAAAAAAAAGGATTCTCTTTTACTCTCTATTTTGTGGTACAAGGATAATAAAACTATTTAAAAACCTCTATATTAATATTTTGTAAATATGGCAGACATAACTGGTTTCATTCAACTTTGCTTTTTTCTTAGTAAGCTTGAGTTATCTATGTTGAAAGGCACTGAATTGTCTTGAAGCATAAATTTTTCACAGTTTAAAAAGGTTAATGTTTAAAAACCTTAACTGTGAAAAACGGAACAAAAGTTTTAGACATAGAAATATGCAATAAATGACATTTTTTGCTATTATTGCGGACCATATCTTCATAAATTTATTTGTTCAAATAATCTCTTTGTTTTAAGTAAAAAACTACTAGTTATGACAGAATGAGAAATTTACATTTTATGCATATTTTCATATATGCATATATACATGCATATAGAAAATCATCAATGTTCACAGAGGAAAAAAAATATATTCCAACTTCTTATATAAAACTATGGATAAGTATGATTTCACGTATTATTGAGAATGCCTTTTCTAAGACACATTACCCTAAACTTTGAACTATCTGCAAAATTTTGTTTGTCAGGTGTAGTGGGTTGACCCTGGCCAGATGCCGGGTACCCACTAAAGCTGCTCACTCCCTCTCCTTCTCCAACTGGACAGAGGAGAGAAGAAAACCAGCTAGGGATTCATGAGTTGAGATAAGAGTTGGGAGAGGTCAGTTACTGATTACCTTCACAGGTAAAACAGACTCAAAGTGGGGATATTACTTAAATTTATTACTAACAGGATCAGAGTCAAAGAGTGAGAAATAAAACAATCTTAAAAACACCTTCCCCCCACCCCTCCTTTCTTCCATGTTCTCCCTCCTTCCCCCCAGCGGTGCACGGAGATGGGAAATGGGAGTCATGGTCAGTTGTTTCTGCCGCTGCTCAGGGAGAGGAGTCTTTCCCCTGCTCCCGTGGGGTCCCTCCCACAGGAGACAGTCCTTGATGGACCTCTCCAGTGCGAGTCCATCCCTCAGGCAAGAGTTCTCCACAAACAGCTGTCCCGTGGGTCACTTCTCCATGGGGTGCAGTCCTTCATGAATGAGTTGTACCAACGTGGGTCCCCCACAGGTGCCACAAGGCCTTCCCGGGAAAAACCTGCTCCAGTGTGGGCTTCCCTCTCCACAGGCTGCAGGTCTCTGCCAGAGCCCTGCTGCTGCATCTTGGGCCCCCCACAGGGTCACAGCCCCCTTCATGCATTCTCCTGCTCCAGCATGGGCTTCTCCGTGGGCTGCAGGTGAGTCTCTACACCGGGATGGTCCTCCGTGGGCTGCAGGGGCACAGCTGCTCCACCATGGGCTGCACCACGGGCTGCAGGGGCCACAGCTCTGGTACCTGGAGCACCTCCCATCCCTCCTTCTGCACTGACCTTGGTGTCTGCACTGTTATCCCCATGTTCTTCCTTGGCTGGAATTCTTTCTGCACGAAAACTTTCTGTTCTTAAATATGTTATCGCAGAGGCATTACTATTACTCCTGATTGGCTTGGCCTTGGCCAGTAGCAGGAAGGTCATCCTGCTGGCATTGGCTCCACGGGACAGGGAAAGTTTCTAGAAGCTTCTAACAGAAACTACCCCTGTAGCCACTCCACCCCACTACCAAAACCCAGCCACAGAAACCCACTACATCAGGTAAATGAAGAAAGTACATCTTAGATGTATTAGTTTTCATCCTTCTTTCTCTCCAGAATGTGAGTGATCACATTTGGAAAGTTTGATCATTCTTGCTCATATCTAACAAGATTCCCAAAGTCTCTTTGGGTAAGAGCAGCAGAGAGTGATAAAATGGGTTTTTGTAACACAACTCTTTTTAAATTCAAAATAATTTTTCTTTAAGTAGAAATTACTTAACTTCTCTTATTTGCATCATTCTGAATAGATTTTCCTTGTGTTTCTGCTGTAATTTTCATGGAGGTCAATGGCAAAAGTATGCAAATACCAGAAAACTGTGTTATTACCTCATCAAGAGTGAAAGCCTGAACTTTATTTCAGTGACTTTTATGCGTGATTAAAGCTCAACTTTCCTAACAGGATAATAGTATGTTTAATTAAAAATGAAGTTCATAATAGGCAAATACAACCCACTAAATCATACGAAACATCCCTGTCTTGTAGCCTTACCTTCCAAAATTACTGATAAAGCATGAAAAGGAATTTTGAACTCTCACCTTTTGTTTCTTCGAATCGAACAATTTATTACTTATTCACCTAAGGAAGATTGGTTTCAGGTTTAAAAAGATAAAATCTATATTATGCAAATAATACTTTACAAGTCTTGCTGTTGTTGTGGGATTTTTTCCACCAAGTGATCAAAGAAAACTAAAAAGGTCATCCATGGCCCGCCACCAAAGTAATTAGTATTAAATTAATCAATATTCATTGAGTTATGTGTGAACTGATATTCACAGGGGTTGTAGGCATCTAAGCATCATCCAGTCACTCACTCGCTCCCCCCAGCAGAACGGGGAGGAGAATCAGAAGAGCAAAAGCATGAAATTACCCATGGGGCAATATTAAGACAGTTTAAGTAACGAAAAGGATCTGTACCCACAAGAAAAACAAAGAGTTCATTCATATATTCCCATTGTAAGACAGCTGTTTAGCCATTTCCAGAAAAGCAGAGCTTCGTCATGCTAACAAGTTGCTTGGGGAGGTAGATGCCATAACCACAAACAACCCCTTCTTCCTACATTTTGCTGTATCCATGAACCAAACCTCTGAGCCAAAGTAATGCTTGTACCTGTATTATATACATAAGAACATTAGAAATAACTTCACTGATTTATCAAGGATGTACAGTAGTTTAGTTTTGCTTCAGCCTAGTTCACTGCAGGAGAAGCTGAATGACATGTAGGGTAAATGAGAAATACTGCTGTTCCCCTGGCCCAGAGTGACTTGTGGAACTATGGGAGCTGCAGTGCACATCTTAACTCTAAGATCTCAGGCCCTCCAAAAAAACGAGACAAAATTAGGGGCAAATTTCAGAAGTAAGACACAGGAATGTATTTGCATGGTATGAACTCCTAAATCTGCTACATTTGAGACTGTCTTACACCTGACATCTAAAAAAATCTTTTCCTAGTTATATCTAACATGTTCTAACATGAGTAACGTCTTTGAATGTTTTATGGTATTTTCTGCTTCCATGGTCTCTCAGGTAGCGTAGCTGGTGTCAACTATAGTTTTAAATCTAAACAATAATGATAAATATTGCACATTTCTAGTCTGCAAAACAGTAAATGTCAGCTGCACTGAGACTGTAACTCAAGACAATTAACTGGAAGACAAAAAATTGCTTTTACTTTCCTCTGCTGCCAGAGCTGTAAAGTCTTTGCCAAATTGCCTTTATAAGAATTTAACTTCCCTACTGATTAGTTTGACTCACATTAATTTAAAAAATGTCTCAACTACAACTTCTTAGGCTATAAAAATATCCCTTTTCCTAGCAAGAAGGCATCGTGGTTGTTATTTTATTTTAGTTCAAATCTTTTAAAAATAATTAAATAAATATTTCTGAAATCCCAATAGAAAGAATATTTCTACTTGATTATCTTATCATCAAAATCTCCCTGTGGTATCTTAAAGTAGTTTTTAAGAGCAAGATTTTTTCTTTTTACTCTCCAAAAACTGTTATAGCTACAAAACTTACGCTTAGAAAGGAAGAAAATTTTCTACTTTAGATTCCAAATTCAAACCACATTTTCTATCTCTATTTTACATTTTCTACTTTAAGACTATATAGAAGAATATAAAAATTGTTTCCTGGCTGGTCATCTTTTTTTTTTCCTAGTGTTTCTAAGGTGGAATAATGTTTTTTGTGCATCATTGTGTAATACTAATAATCACTACCTTGGAATAACCAGAGGAAGAACAGTGGAGAAAATTCAAACTATAACCTCTGATAAAGGAATACAGGACTGAGTTAGATGATATGACGATTAATATATGATTCAATTTTGTAATTCAAAAGAGGTAGTAGAGACATCGATGCACACAAATTACAGTTTTAGATTGGTATGCTAAAATCTTTGGAAAACTGAGGAGGGAGATCAGCTAAAAGAAACGGCTAAATAATTTGAACTGTAGGCTTGGAGGTGAACTGCTGGCCTTGGCTGGAGCTACACAACCAAGCAGAAGGCAGGGGAAGGAAAACGTTCTGAATATGTTGGGGAAACAGTAGAGAACTCATAAAGTCAATAGTTACTTCAGGAATGCACCATGTAATAACTTTTTAAACTGATATGCTAGACTGGACAATCTCTTTGTACTAAAAGCAATGTAGTGTTAGCATAGCTCTTCTCATTTTTTTAGAATCATTTTTTTTCTTCTAGAAGTAATACAGTAATAGATTCAAGAGCTTCTCTGTCTTCTTAAGAGACAATACAGTTGTTTTGTAATGTCAAGATTGCGAGTTTTTATAATATATTTTACTGCCCTTTAAACATATTTTGACTGTTTTCATTATCCTGCATTTAATACTTATCAAACCTGACTTATAAATAGCAGTGTACTTCATCACCAGCAAAACTTGCATTAATAGAAAACTTATGACTCTAAAGTGATAATTACCACAATCTAATGAATCACATAAATCATTTATAATGAAGGGAAATAAACAACAACTCAGAAATGAACACATTAATAACTTAGGATTTTTTTTTCCAAGAGCAATGAGTAGTTTAATTTATATAGTGTGTCCATAGACAGTATAACTGGAATTCTATCAGTGAAATAATTAGTAGTTAATCTAAAGGGATAAACATATCTAGCAGAGTCTAAATTGAAAAATTGCTATTAGAATGATCATTAAACTATGAACATTACTATAAAATTATAGTAAATAGCCAATATGGCTATAAAGAAAATGCAACTTCTCGAAGAGATCATTTACCGAACATAATATCTCTCAGTCCCTCACCAAACCCCCTCTCCACCACTTTTTTTTACAAAAAAAAAGTTCCTAGATGGAAAAGGGAACTATTTAAATAAAAATTTGCTTGTTTACTACAGAGAATTTAAAAAAATTACTGGGATTCTCTTTGCCTAAATTTTTAATTCAGGTATATTGGATAAGTATGACCTGGGTATGACTCCAGCCTATTGGAGGCTTTGGCTCAGGACCATTATGTGGCATAACGATGGTGATTCAGAGCAGCATCCATCTTCCTCAGTGAGATAAAGAGATGGGAAGCAAATACGTGCAACTACAGCAGCAATATTGAATGCTTGGTGCATTGAATTTCAAATTTTTTAATGTGTGTAAAGAAACTAGTTTCAATGTATACGAAATGGTGACTGTATTTCCAAACCACTCATGAATACTCAGAAGGAAACAATAAAGTAGTAGAACATTTTAAACCTAAGTATATCAAAAGATTCTAATATACTGCACTAGAATTTCTAAAGCAAAAATAGTATAAGATTACTATATTATGTGCAATAATTTAGCATATTAGTTTTTAAAGAGAAAATTATTGTATATTTAGAACACTAAAAAAATCTATCTTCTCATTCACTCTTGGGTTTTAATATTTATGAATATTCATTATTAGTTTTTTTTATTTTAGCTATAAATGTTATCAACTTTATTATTTCAGCTCATTAGTTATTAAAAGATCAGATTTCTTGAAGTAATGCATGTTACCATTTACTTAAAATCATAAACAGACTACTCACATTCGAGTTCAAATTAGATGGATGATCATAATGCATAACTAACTTGATCTGTTAGAAAAAACCCACTCGGATATGTAATATATATTATATATATATATATATATACATTTATATATATACTTATATGTATGCTCCTGGTGATTGGTGAAATGTCATGGAAGCTTTTCTATGCTGAGTGAAATCACAGTTAGCCAGTTTAAGAAATTTCAAGGGTCCTGGGGAGCATGAGCGAGTGCATCAGTGCTACTCTGACCTTTCTGTCTCTTCAGTCAAGACTGCAGTGGATAAGTTAAGAAAATGTAGGCAACACTCAGAAGCATGTAAAGTGTGAAGATGGAGTAACTGAGAAAATCCCATAGAAATACATTACACTGTCACTAGTCCAGCTGAAAGAAGGCCGATTTTGTGAGTTTACACTGTAGTAATGAACACCTTGTTGTCTCTGCTTTCCAGCTCCCGACACCCAGCCACCACCTACCAGCCTTTTCTCTTGTTCAGGACAAAGTTAATCAAAGTTTTCACTGGGTAAAGGATGTTGTTGGCACTTTATTTTGCTTTTTCCTCAACCATCCAGCTCTTTTGTCAGAAAAAAACATACTCTTACTTATTTAAAGATAAGTGATTAAGTTATTTATAGACAAAGTATGTAAAGTATTGAATGGTTTTTGGGTTTACCTGTTTCTTTGAAAGCATTCAAATGCTGGGTTTATGGTGTTAATATAAAAATATAAAATAGAGGATGCTTTTCTTTTTCCCTGCAGCACTGGAGGAAACTTCTTTATAATAAACAGGAGTACAGAATCTAGAATAAAGATCTAGAATAAAAGTTGCAGCTTACAGGGTAATTGAAACTCTATGTTCCAGCACCCAGTAAGTGTCAACTGATAAATTAAAATTGGCAGAGGACAATGATTGGCTACATTTCCAAACACTTCACAAAAGACAGCAGGGCATATAGTTTGTCTGTAAAGTTCTTGTGACTGTCAGATGTCGTTCAGGTTCGTACCTGATAAGTCATGGAAAACATTATGTTTTTTCTGTTTAGTAAGATAATATAAATTTGTAACTGTACACTCACAATTACTAGCATTGAAAGTAATTATGATCTTTGAATTGTATGCAAGTTATTTTTTTATATCAAGTAGTCTAATGAAAGCTGATTGTCATTTCTAATAGACAGTATTTCTGATCATAAATGCAAACATGTTAGTGAAAATTTAATTATGAAAAATACCCATCATGTATTCAGTTATATCACTATAAAAATTTTCAAATTTAATGAACACCTATTCAACAGATCTCAAAATGGCTTAACTGCGTACAAAAGACTTTCTGTGAAGCTTCCAAAGGTACATTTTATTTTCACCCTTATAAGTAAGTTATATTTTATATTACTGTTACCTCTACAGTTCACTCTAAAAGTCTATCCTTATTTCTACTTTTTGGATAACTTATTTTTTAACATTTTAAACAATTAATATATCTTAATCATAGGATCTGATCCAACATCACTCTATTTGATTTTTTTTATTTCATTCTCATCGTTCAGATTGGTTGTCATGATTCAGTCACACTTTTTTTATGAAGTTATGAAGTTCTGTTACACCGTCCAATAGACAAAATGTCCTAAAACCAAATTCTTTCCTAATTTATGACACACCATTAAAAAACTATATAAATTATTTAGTATACCAAAAAGCTTGGCTTCTTGTTGCAGCCATGCAGCTACCATGTTACTATAAATACATCTTCAATGTTATCGTAATCACTTTTAAAAGTTTCTGTGCTTTAGAGAACACAGACTAGTTTTGTACTATATGTGTGGGAAAAGACAATGTCACAAAATAAACTGTTCATAGGAACAGGTGGTGTGATGTTAGCTTATTTTTGCACTTTTGATACCTTTAGACATTATGGATATCTCACAGGTTGAGTTATGTGAAGACCAGATGGCTCTGCTTTGGGATAGTGAGAAATACAATCCCAAGACAGCATTCAGCAGATGCCTAGGCAGCAGCTCCAGCTGACCAGTCAGGTTTGCTCTTCCACTTCATACCAGGCCAAAGCCAGGAATGATGTAAGATATGGGACTAAGCCACAAACACTATGGTTACTGAGCACATAGAATATTATTTAAAGACTTAAAGCAAACAAATAAACAAATTAAATCCAAACCTCAAATCCATGGTACTTGTGATTTTCTCTTTTTTGGGAGGAAAGGAAAAGATAGGAAAATGGAATAGGGAAAGAAACAATTGGATGTTCCTTCTTAATAAGTGAGAAAAAAATCTTTTGTTTTGATGCAGGTACTTATTTCTTTATCAACTACAGTCACTAAATGTGACAACTGCAAGTGTTGCTTTAATGAAAAGTATATTGTTTCTGTCCAAATAATATTCTGACTAGATCTCCAGAAGCCCTAAATCAACAAAAATCTGTTAAGCCAAGTAGCATTTTTGAGTTTTAAACTATTTGGGGATCAAATGACACCACTCATATTTAATTTCCAATTTTTTTAATATATATAATCAATGAAAAAAAAAGACTGCACTTTTATTTCTGTGACTGACATTCTAATAGAAAGTAGATTTTAAATAACATGATAGCTGGAATAGTGCAGAGGCATTAAAGGAAATAAAATCAAACCAACCAAACAAACAAAAAACCCAACCAACCAACCAACCAAAAAAACAAAAAACAATCAAACAAACAAAAAGCAAAACCAAAGCAAACCAAACCATCACCACCAACAACAAAAAACAAACAAAAAACAAACAAACAAAAATTAAAAAACAAACAAACAAACAAAACACTAAAAAGAGAGATTTGGCAGTAGAAAAAGACTAAAACCCAAAGGATTTGGTTTTACTCAAAATCTTCTTATATATTCTTTTTTTAATTCTTAGCAATTGTTCCCTTCCTCACCATTTGAGTTTCCTTTACTGCTGGATATTTAACAGATAGAATGAGGACAAAATTAAGCTCGGTAGGATCTACATCTACTTCTCCCTTTCCAGATCCAGCTATGTCTCATGAAAACCTTGGACACTCACTAAGCTCCTGTTGCTCTATGCTTCCTATCATGATTTTCATGGAAAGACAACAGAAGAATATCTTCCAAAGGAAAGTCACAAAATATGGGTCTAAATGAGCAGAGGATCTGTGGCTTTGGGATGGCCTAGATGGAGGTGAAAATGCTCTGAGAATGTTGTTTGGAAATATGGAAGGGAGAATATTTCAAGTATGCCCTATATATTCAAAATGCAAGTTGATTTTTCTGACTTAGAGTGTAATATTGTTTTTCCTATTCTCCGTGCAGAAATAGCATCACAAAGTACCTCTGTTGTAGACTGTATTTTGTTGAAAATCCTCCTAAAAAACCCATTAGTGAAAGAATCATAGGTAATAAACCATTTTCTTTCTCTTATTCTTGGCTCTTCTAGAATAGTCTAGAAATTTTATTTTGCAATATCTCTACAAATTATGTCATTTCCTCTTGCTGTCTTTGAACTTTAGTTTTCTTTGTAAAAGTTTGACATCATTTCTTAGCAGTGAACTCTGATTTGCAGCTTTTTTTTTTGAAGAAAAATGAAATCTTTCTTGAATTTTGGATTTTATTGCTAAATTGCCTTATGAGGAGGAATCATTCTAGTCACACTGGTTTCAGACTCCTAAGCCATCTGTTTTTTGTGGTATTATACACACAGGATTTGATCCTCATCTCTCATGCATGGACATATGACATCAGGTTGATTAGTTCCTAAACGTGAAGTAATAACTCATCCTGACAGTTTTCATCAGTATATTGGGAAGTTCTTAGATACTTAGATACTTTGATTGGAATGTTTGAACCACGGGTGTAAATCCAGAGAAAAAGTGACTCTGAGTGGATGATACTCTTACTAAATATATTTATAAACAATATCTTACATAGAATTGATTGTTATCTACATTCATGGTGTATTTGATATTTAATAGTCACAAGCTCCCGTAATCTATGTATATGCTTTATGATACAGTTATCATCTTCTGATTTTATGTTTAAAGACTCCCATTGACCTCAGTGAACTTATGAGCCATACACGAATAGTAAGGCTAGGGATGAAACATGTGGCATAAGACTGTAAGTAACAAAATTATGTATGCATGAAAAACATTCCACCAACAATCTTTATCATGTATTTTCAAGGCCTGTGGAATCAAATTTGCATGGACATAGGTAAAGCATCATAGATTTGCTTACATTCATTGTGTGCAGTTGGGTTTTTCACTTTTCTGGTAGATAGATCACTGTCCCTGTCTGTAGATCACTTTTTGGTTGCTGTGATCCCTTCCTTCCTTCCTTCTTTCCTTCCCCTTCCCCTTCCCCTCTTTCTCTCTTTTCCTTCTTTCTTTTTTTCTCCCACTGTCCCTGACCAACAGAAAATGAGATGAGGAGTTGTCCAATTTTCTACATTACCACCATCCCTTAAAGTAGAAGTCTGGAATAATCATAAAAGAAAATTGCAAATTTTGGATAATTTGAAAAATTGGGCATGCTTGGTAGTAGAAGAAAAGAAACAATCAAGGCAGTAGTATATTTATGAAAATTTGTGTTCTGACAGTCACCAGAGAAGTTATGATAAAGAGATGCTTGTTCAATAGTCGTTTCTATTTTTTTCTGACAGCAAAATTGAGGTAAAAATAAGCACATAAAGAAATCAACGTTGATTTAGCCCTGTGTTCCCTTAAGGAGTATAAGACTGGAAGGCAGATAAACAGTAAAATAGGGCAAGATCATATCTCAAATTATCTCTTGCCTTTCGAACAATGTTTCTCCTTATTTGCTCACTTTTATAACCAATTTTATCTTTGTTATTATCCCTGTCTTCTCATATTTCATATGGGCTAGGAAAATCACCAGTGAATTAATAAAAGTAAAGGAAAAATTTCCAAGCAGAAAACAGTCATGCAATTTAAATCCTAAGGCAATGGGTTGCAGAATCTCTGATAATCATAGATTTTGTTAGAACAATTTATTCTACATAAGCTCTCAAAAGAGGTACCCGAACTATCTCTCAGGTTTGTATGTAATATTGAGAATATATTAGAGACTTAATGTACTCTTTTCAATAATAGAAAACTTCTGATCAATCTAATTAAATTTTCCTCCCTTGTGTAGGGGATCCCTATAGCATATAAAGAGCAGTTTAGGCATCACTGGCTTTTGATCCAATCTTTCCAAAATTTTTGCATTACTACACAGTACTTCTGTATGACCGAAATCGCCTATAGGAAGATAGGCAAGGTCATAAGGCAACATGACTTCAACACACACAGCTCTTCAAGGGCAGGCAGTGCGGGGTGACAAGGATGTCAGAGAGCTGCTGTGAAAGGTGGAGTTGCCTGTACCTTGTGGATGTACCAGGGACCAGAAATAGATGCTGCAGCTGAGACACTGAAACATGGTGGAACAGAAACAGGAGAGGCATGCTGGAGTTATATTGGCTTCCCCACCATTTAGGGTTATGTCACTTCCGTTTTAATAATTTGAAGTTGAAATTAAGCAAGAAGAAATAAGCTAATTATGACAGCTAGTAGTAACTATGATAGCTAGTAATCACATGTTTAAGGTATGTGTCGCTTATTTCAATAGTTCTATTCTGGCACAGGATGGTTTAGAGGACTAGATCAAACCTTGTTGGCTACCAGGCTATTTTGCCAGTCTTAAGTAATCAATATATTGACAGCATGTGCAAAAACTGACTGAATATTAAGTGACTTGATTTCTTAGCAAATATCTTTTGAGACCAGACCTTCTTTCAGTCACTAGGATTTTTGTATCTCATTATCTTTTTAGGATATGATTGGACAGATCTTTACAATAAACTCGAGTCCTGTGTTGCTTACAAAATTCTGAGGTAGAACTTAATAAACACTGTAAAACCTACATTACCACTTCAGAGCTTTCCATTAAGATTTCTCCAGACTCAGATAGGATATTTTTATTTTTTTTTAAATGCAATCCTGATGGAAAAAAATCTGTAAAGGGAGCCTTTGCAGGCTTACCTTACCTTAACTTTAAGGCAAGGTATGGTAGAATTTTGAAGTCTGACTGAGAGCTCTTTGCAATTCAGCCAGGAGTACTAAATCATTTTAGTAAAATCCACCTGATTATAATTTGCAGCTGACTGCCAACTTTTGACTGGACTAGATAATCTCCAGAGGTCCCTTCCAACCCTAACAATTCTGTGATACTGTGATGTTGTGACCTTTGGGTGTAAATAATGTGAGATGTCAATAAACCACAGGTATCACTTGCCTTTTTGCCAGATAATGCCACAAAAGTAATATACACTTTACTGGAATGGGAAATGCTTCTCAAGCCCTGCTTAGCAGTGGGCTTTTTTTCTGGGTAGGGTGATATTCTTCTCAAACACTGTTCTTAGAAGGTTCAGCAAAGATGCATGTAGACCCCAAGTGTTAGTATATGTTTTGTAACTTTATGGTTCACTGGAGCAACAAAGATCTAACAGGATGCAAATGATCATCCCTGTATATAAGAATTGATTAGAAAATTCACAACTTTAGGCCTGGTTGTGGGGAATGACTGTAAAATGTCATTGAAACCATGCGAATTTTGCCATAAATAAGCAAGAGAAGAAATATTGGGCTTTTGAGAGAGCTAAATTGCATTGCATGGTGGTTGTCAGCCTGTCAGTGAATGAGATTAAAACAATTCCTATTGTATAGATCTGTCCAGAAACATAATCTCAGAGAAAATACTTAGATGAAAACTATAAAAACTACAGTTAGGCTGTAAAATCTAATCAGCATCGACTGGCTGAAGGTTTAGGTTTTGTGCACTAACATTTTTTTATTCTTTTTTTTTTTAATAGGTCTTACAGTAGGATTTAGAAGGAGCAAAACCACAATCATTATTGATTTTTCTTTTTAATCTAGTGTCTGTAAATATTTGTTCTTTGTTTCTAATTATTTCCTTTCAAGAAATTCTCCAGTGTCAGCATCCACACATACGAATCCTTTATAGTCTTCATAATATTAATATTGTCAGATTTCTGACTTAATTACACTAACAGGACAACACTTTTGTCTTAAAGTAATTCTTTTTAGAAATATTAATCACAACTTTGAAATTTGACATTAATAAGAGAAAATATAGACATCACTTTAACTGCATGATTTATACTCACCTCTGAAGTAAGTTTTCTCTGCAAAATAACACTGGGGTTGTAAAAAGTTTTCAGCAGTAGACAAGCATTCTATCTTATGGATTTTTAAATCATTGTTCTGAGTTTGTCTATATTGTTATATTTCATAGTTGATTTTTTATTCCAGAATTGTGTGTTCAAGGTGCAGATTCAGTATACAAAAATCAGAAAGTATCCCAAATTAACAATACAACAAATAGACAGTTCTCCAACAAAAACCAGTAATACAGACTTTTCATTGACTTCAAAAGTTTTAGAGGTCAGACTTCGACAACCAAGTTAACCAACTCTTTGGGCATAGGAATAAGCTAGTTGACTTTACCGTGGCCTGTCACATGTTTAAATAAAAATAAATGTATAAATACTCTGTTATCTTACGAATGATATCTGTACAGAACTTTGGACAAATATTTCCTTATTCTCCTTCACTGAAGAAAGTGTTTGCCATAATGACAATGCAGTCAGTGAGGATTCAGAGTAGTTCCTCTCTACAAGGACAGGACCAATGCTATATTTCAACCTTGTGTCCATCTTACAAATTCAACATCTGACAATTAATAATGTTTACAAAGTATTGAAAACATTCTTCTGATTTATTTGAAATTAATGATTTCATCAGGCTACCAAAGTGTAATAATATAAGTAAAATGAGAGAGAATAATAATTGTTGAAGTACACTGTGGGTTTTTTTCTGAATTCCTTCAATCAGTCCAATTAAATATATAACAGGAAATTCTTACTCTAAAGTTGTTTTAAGAATAAATGATGAGGCAATCTGCTGGAAGTAGGGAAATAATTTGTACATATATTATTTTTTTTCTGTATTCATTTCAAACTTGTTATATTCCTGCTGTTTCAGCACTGAGCCACATATGGAGAGACTGAAAAATTTGAAGGAGTTTAAATTTTCATCCACATATTGTTGTCAATATGGATTACTTATTAAACTTTGGGTTTAAAATTAGGGAGTAGGTTACTAATGGCTACTTACTTATGCCTTACACAGGAATGTTAGTGTATTGCTGAAAGGATGAATTTATTTCAAATTATTAGAAATGGAGAGACACTAAAAAGCAACAGACAAAGTAGTAAAGATGAGAAATTCTCGGAAATGTTTTTTCTGATATGGTTTTCTAGCCTGAGTTTAAGCATTCTCAAAGCAGTCTTACAACTGAGAAGAAATGTTTAAAACGATTTCTAGTCATGACAAAGCAGAAAAGAAGCTGAACAGTCAAAACCAGGTAAAATTCTTCAGTTACTTGAGAACAGGATTTTCAACTACAATATTAGTCAGATGCTAACTAAACATTCACAGTATTTAAACCCTTTCTCTCTGAACACAAGCACTGGGAGCTGATTGATCTCCAGCACAACTTGATACTTTTTAATGTATTTTTATAAATCAAATTAAAAGAAGATTTTTCCACTGGTGATAAAAACAACCTCTAGCAAGTAGTAATTATAGATGCCAAGTACAGTAAAGTTGTCTACTTCTTTTCCATTGTACCATAATACTCTCTTCCCTAGCAATTTATCAGGATAAATACCCTTCATGGGAAAAACAAGTATGGAGAGGAAAGCAAAAACAGGTATGGAGAAGAAAGAAAAACATGTTGGGATTACTTTGTTTTTTTGTAGTTGTAAAAAACCAAAGCAAGAATAAAGCTGACAGACTTTTTGTGAGCTATTCTTCGATATTACAGTACAGCAGAAGACTACAGTGCTGATAAGACACTGAATCCCTCAACTGCTCAACTGTAGTTGCTGCAAGCTTCTCTGCTCAGTTCTACCTGTACATCCTTAGCACTTCCTATATTGCTAGGGTAATGTCAGACATCACAACTTTCTTTCTCCTGAATTCTCTCACCATAGACCTATTTTAAGAGCAGGCTATCTGCTGAATTACTCTAGAGAACATTGTAATTCAGTTTCTGGTATATGCAGAAATTTTCATCAATTTCTCTCAATATTTGTAGACACATCCCTCGAACACCTTGTACATCAGACCAGTTGTTCCTACAAATAGACCAAAGTTATCTTTAAATTTGATGGACTTATTTCCAGTTTGTCTGGGAGACAAGACAGAGAGGATAAGACCAGAAAAGAAAAAGAACTTATTCTTCTCTGACTCTTTTCAGTTCTATCTTAGTCGTCAAATTACCATTTGGATATTTGTCAGTTGGAAGAGGCTACATGAAGCTGTGTGACATATAAAAGCAACATTTTGTTTTCAGGTGTGGTGGGTTGACCTTGACAGGATGCCAGGTGTCCACCCAACCGTATCTGAGCTGATGTCATGTGGTATGGAATATCCCTTTGCTTAGTTTGGGTCAGCTAGTCTACTTGTGTCCCCTCTCAGAAGGAATATTATAGTGCTGATGATGTACTCAGCAGTAGCCAAAACACTGATGTGTTATCAACACCCTTCTCGCTACCAATGCAAAGCACCACGCTGAGACACACCTGCTTTGGGGAAATGAACTCCATCTCAGCCAGACCCAATACATCAGGGAACTATAATATTTTTGAATTTATTCAGATTCTATTTGGTTTTAGATCTAGATACAGATAAATAATTAATTATATTGTTAGAATAGTCTATTGATTTAAGTTTCCTTTACATCAAGAACAAAATATAGTGCAACATTGTAATTTTTATTTGGCAAACTTCCACCTGAAATATGAAGTAGACAATGTGAGGAAGAGGGCTATACTTCTTCTTTAGCATAACTGCATATACGTGGAAATATTCTACCACTGGCACTACATTAGATTCAGATAAAATGGTACAAAGTTTCTGCCAGAGCAGACTAAACAACAGCATGCTTAGTTGTCAAGATATGCCAATTATAGAACGAATTTTTCTGTCATTATGACTTCACTGGTGAGCACTGGGTGCACAGGTTACCTCCAAAAGTTAAGAGATACTAACAGGTGAAGTAATAAGCAGTACTGAATACATTTTTGGCATACAATTGGTCTTTGCATGCTTCAGAATATTGACCTAATTAGACCTTCTAAAAAAACAGACTGCAGTATTATGAGGGAGTAAGAGTTACAAGTAAAAAAAAATGGTCGTGGATGACAAGAGTATAAACTTATTTTGCAAATGCCATATACAAAAGAATATATAAAAATAGCTGACATGAGACAATTGCTCCTATAAACAGAAAATAATAATGAAGTAAAGGAATTATATGCCAAAAAAGAAAAATTTCTGAAGGAAAGAAAAAGCAAAGAATCGTTCTACTGAGATTTGAGTACATTGGGGAAATGTGTGAGATATTAGCTTATTAAGTACAAAGAGCGTAGAAAGAACAAACAACAGCAGGAGGAATGATAATCTTTCTAAAGAAATGAATGGCTTATTCGCCAACCAGACTGAAACCTGGCTATTGGTATTCCTCAGAGCCCCATTCCTGGAAAAATAGCCCTTGCTGTTCACAATAATTCCTCAGCCAAAACTTGATTTCACAGTCTTGCTTAAGCATTTTTCATCATTTGTTTAACATGTCCCAGTCTCAGATGCCTTTCCTTTGAATAACTAGTCAGTGTGATCCAAATAGTAGATGGAAAACCTGAAAGCATTTTATATACACAGTAAAATACATATTTCACTTGAATACTATGAAAAAAATTAAGACTAGGTAAACTACAGGAAAATATCTTTGACTTTGATTGCAGTGTCTTCTAAGGAAATACTTGCATTAAACTAACTTAAATCCCAGACTATCCCAAAGCTGTGTTTGTATCAATTTCATTTGATATGCTGTAACATGGTGAGTCAAGACAACTTGTGAGCAATTTTTAAAGGTCAGATCCTGTTTTCTCAAAGTTCAGTAGTAAAAAATGTGCATGAAGCAATGTGATGTGTTCTAGGTACAGTGGATGGTTCTCTGTAAAGCGCACAGCTTTACAAAGTTCAAGGAGTTTTAAAGTCCCTGTTACCAAAGGGAGCATATGCTTTAGACACAGTAACAAAACTGGAGGCAGTATGGATCCTCTTACATACTGTGTGAGTTGGGCCTTTCTTGGGATTCATCTGAAACCATGGAAGAGTTACTCCTGGCAGCAAGTCCATCGTGAAACAGGAAGTGCAGTGTGCTCTATCTTCTCCGTGGTAAACACAGATCAGGGGGAGCATTTTGCTTGTTCTGTCCCCCCTCTACTCCTTATCCTCCTCTGAATATCAGAAAAATTAATAAGCAAGTGATATCTGGTATGAAAGCACAGAAGAATAAGAATGTATGTATGGAGAAGTGTTTTAGTCTTTCATAAACCTTGAAAAAGTCAGAATACTAGTGTGGCATGTGTGAAGGAGGGAAGATACCTACACAAGCTTTAAAATTCGCCTCTTTCAAATACAATTTTTTGAGTTCACATTAGTGTCTGCAGCTTGTGTGAAACATGATATTGATGCCCCTGAGCATCAGTGACAGAGGTTATGCATCTAAATACAGAAAAACTTAAGGCTTCAACCTTGAAAGTTGGATCAGTTATCATATTAAGATATATAAGATTATGAGGAAGAAAAAATAATGAACCAGTAATGTTTCTGTATCCATTCTCCAAGAAATGAATTTTTCTTACTGTTATTAAACTCAGAATTGTAAACCTTTTGTTAATACCTAAACAGAGAGTGAAGATAACAGAAATAAAGCTGATAGACATCTGCATGTCTATGCATAGAGCTCTGAACAGTGAAAACACAAAATATCCACTGGATCTGCTGGACCTATAGAAAAGCCACAGTGTAAGAGGCAGTCACACTATGAACATACCATCTAATGCTTATTACTTATACTATAATGAGAAAGTTCCCAACGTGCTGGTGTGACCAAGTCTTAGGAGCCTTCAGGGACATGTCTGGAGATTGATGGGGCTTTTGTTAACTGGAAATAGAAAAACTAAACAATCAGAAATAAAACATCCCTCCAAATTTAGTAGAATGGTACATATCCTTTTATTCTGTCTTGCATGCCAGAGGAAAATACAGAGCACTTCAAATAAACATAGTATGACTTCAATTTTTAAATAGAAGAGTCATAAAAAAGTATATTATCAGACATGTATAAACTGAAAAAAATCTTTCTTCACACATGTGCATACACCGTATTTCTACTTTCTATAATATCTACACTGTTTTCTAACCATGAGGAAAGCTGCAGCTTCATTAAAACAAGAGTTGAAGCAGAATCAGAATTTCACATGATTTTTTAAAACTCGTAGCTGTTTTTGTTTGCTATGAATTATTCCAGTTTTACTTTTTTCAGAAGCAAAATGAAAATATGCAGAGATTTTACTTTAGCTGCTCTGGCACTCAGTTCAAGCATAATTTTTTTCAGCCTTCATAGTTCCCAATTTTAATATAACAATCCACTTGTCTTTTCCATTCCTACATTTAAGTACTGCTTCTGAGTCTCCATATTTTAAAGTATTCTAAAACTACTCCAACCCACTTTCTATAGTGAATTAAATCCCACAGGTACTTGCAAGCAAAGTAGCTATCCCGTAAATGTGTACACCTTTCAAACATCCTGAGACTGTTCCTTCCTAAGCCATTTAGAGACATAATGTGGTTCTGACATTTAAGTCTCATTTAACCTCTATCTCAGCTGTAAGACTCTCACACTGGTGTGACTGCACATCATTTAGTCTAACTGGCAATAAAACATTATGGTTTTGTTGCTGATGAAAACATAGGTGATGTCTCTGACACGACTGTTATCAACCATAGGTGTACACTTGTTTATCTGATTGTAGCCACAGAGCTTCAGTGCAAGAAGTGACTTTGTCCTGAGGGGCTAAGAGAGTGATTTGAGAAAGGCAGACTGCACTTTTAATTAGCCCTATTGATTCCTTACAAAAGCAATTCTAAGGCTTGTTTTGTTTTGTTGGTGTTCAAAAGAGGGTAGAGCTAGTCTCTGGAGTCCACCTAACCTATGGCAACTTGACCTAAAGACTTCTGTGCTTGTTAATATCAGTTCGCTTCTCCAAAGAGTATACAAAGCTACAGAAGGCCTCTTTGAAAAATATGAAAGAGAAGACACAAGGTGTAGAAACACATGGAAAAAAGATATCCATAGCAAGGATTCCCTTCCCTTTCCTTTTTCCCTCCCTCTGCCTCCCTTCCCTTCTCCCCTCCCCTTCTTATCTAATAATTTTTAATTTTTTTTTTATTTTTCATTACTTGGGAGCCTGTTATTCTTCAAAGAAAAGGCTTAATAGCACAGTCAAGGCACATACATAAAACACGCATGAGCTGTACAGGTTACAGCTTTGGTAGTGTATCTCAGTTGTGTTGTTCAGCATCTGTATTGTCCCTGATGCTGGTGGGAAGGGATGAATTACCATCTCTATTGAATTCTCTGAGTGCCTCTTTCAAGAAAAAGCCCACATAACAAAACTATCAAAATTATTTTTAACTTCACTGCAAGTTTAAATGTTCTAAACTTACGGTTCCTGAGACTGAGATCTTTTGCCTATAAAACATCACCATAATTATTTCAGTTGTCTAAGCTTTGTATGTCAATATATGCACAGGTGTACCATGTAATAACAATATTGGACAAATGGGGAATAACGTTTGAATGAGACAGCTTTTTCATCACCTAGAAAGCTGATCCTTTTCTGTTAGAGAGATAAACTCCCCCCCACATACACAAACATGACTCCTGGAGTTAACAGCCACTTTTAGTGTACATCTGATGAGAGGATGTGATCTAGCCTCTGAAACTTTCCTTCTTTTGACTTCATTGTTGCCAACTTTTCCCTCTGGAGATAAAGATACTCTCTCAAAAGAAGAAAAAGATATGGAACACTGTATCTTCTAAAATATCAATGCCTCAATTCCTTTTTGTTCAAGTATAGCTTCCTTTAAAAAACAAATCTCAGCACCAGAAGATTTTTTAAAAAATGCAAACATCTTGGTAGGAGAAAGAAAAAATACTCTAGTGATATAGTGTCTGTCCTTATCTCCTTACAGTGGATTCAAATCCTTTGTAAAATTTAATCTGAATATGTATTTAGTGACTCTCATTATCTCATTATCATAATATGTCAGCACATGTACCTTCGATAGATGTTTTCTGGTGGGTGTTTTTTTTTTAATTCAGACATTGGATTTTGGCATGTAAAGTCTAAAATTGGTAGTAGAGTCTTGCATGGAGTGTTCATGTCTCTGCTATTCTGTGACTTTTTCTGTCTTTAGATTGCAGTAGATCCTTTTTATCTCTAAGGGATAAATTTTCTACTGCTTGCACATTATTTTCACACAAATCTTGCATTTCCGCACCAATAAGGTAATTGGCGAGAAAATGGTATTTGCAAATATGTGAAATATAGGCTATGGATTAAGTATGTAGAACATAACATTCTGCATTTATGCATAAGGCATTTTCAAATTCAGTTGTCAGAGGTTAAGCACATGTTTTGTCATCTCATCAAAAGATCTGATACTCTGTAATGGGTTGACCTTGACTAGATGCCAGATGCCCACCAAGATGCTCTATAACTTTCCTTGTTACCAAGACAGGATTATGATTAAAGGCTCATTGGCTGAGAAAAGGACAGGGAACCTACTCACCAATTTCTGTTGTGGGTAAAGCAGGCTTGGTTTAGGGAAATTAACTGAATTTTTTTGCCAATCAAAAGTCAGAGCTGGTTAGTAACAAATAAGAAGAGATCTAAAACACTTTCACACAACCCCTCCCTTCTTCCGAGGCTTACCTTTACCCTAGCACAGGTTCCTTCCACAGCTTGCAGACCTTCAGGCAAACTCCTGTTAGCACTGACTTTATAAAAAACAAGATTATACTCATTTCTTTTGTTCTACATGCATTCAAGAACAACAGTAACAACAAAAGAAGTAGAAAACAATCCTTGCAGATAGGTAGTTTCAATAGCAGGCTGCAAGAATATTAGTGGTAATGCCTTAGAAGACTCTTAAAAGTCATAAAAAAGTGGTTAAAATTTTCCCCATAGAGCATAATATTGAAAGTCTTCTTTCATTAGAGGATCAGATAATACCATTGATTATTTAGGTTTTGAAAATAAGTACAATTATGATATGGATACAAATTTTCAGAGCCAATGAACACAGACTATACAGAATTTTCAACAGTGGTTCTGTCTTCAAAAGAAAAAAGATATCTGCTTGAGATAGACAGTGCCTTTTGTCCAGGTTCTTCATTTGAATGGTGATAATTACAAGGATCTGGCTATGCAGAAGACAAGAGAATTGTCCTTGATTTTTTCAAAGTTAAAACTTCACTAGCAGAAAATCTTGGTAGAATAAAGCCCATACATCTCTTTGCACTTCTCTTCTTTGCTAATCTTTTATGATCTGAACAAAATGGATCATTCATAAGTAAAAATCATGCCTTTTTTTTTTTTGAAGATAAAACTGAAGACCTTCAGCAAGCTCTTCCATGCTACTGAAAGCACTGCTCTTGGGGATCTGAAAGGAAAAGGCCATTATGTCTCCAAGGCCATAAAGACCATTGCAGTCTCACAATCTCATTTATTAGGTCTCAGGCTACAAAGATGTATTTTCAGTGTTGACGGAGACAGTGGTTAAAATATTGTTATGAGATTTGAAGGAAATTCTGTGAAAGTAATTGACATTTTGGTGCACTTGATTCACACACAAATTGTACAAATGTAACGCTAAACTTAAAATCAGCTGATACAGGCAGAACTTTGCTTTGATCCACTGACTCTTTTAATAAACCCGAACAAGCTTATTGTGGTGTCCCATAAATTCTACATTGTCTCACATTTCACCAAAAAACATTTGGACACTGCTAATAACTAGTATACTTTTCATTACTTCAATATGTACTTGAACAGATCTTGCTCAGAGGAAAGCACAAAGGCTAGCACTTTACCTAGGGAGTATTACTCTCTGAAAACTGGAAAGAAAGGATCATTTAATTAAGACTGGAGTTTTGTTCATAAAGCTCTTACCTTTAAAAATTTATGTAGTTTTGTTTTATGAACTAAAAACACTGGGTTTTTTTGTTTAAATGGGAAGTTAAAAATATTTTGACCTTTCGTGGCAAGTTTGAGTTTGACACATTTGTATCTTTTGGGGGATTGAACTACTGAAAAGAAGAATTTTTAAAGTTGAAAATCACAAATTTAACCTTTAAACTGGCAGCCTCAGTGTTGATTTCAGGCTGAGAAAAATTAAAATAAGATTTTTATTTTCAAGGTAGAGTATCTTGCCATTGCCAGTCATAATTCCATGTTAATTTATTGCCCCTGAGTAACTCATCTGTTCTTCATATATGTGTTCTTTATATCCAACTTCTTTGTTACTGGCCAAATAAATGACAGAAATAGCTTGATCTTTATAGCTTCTATTCATACTGTGTCAACAGATCAAAACTGCTATCGGGCTTTTAATGAGGGGAGAGCTTAGAAGAGACAGAGATCTTAAAGCATATTTTCTGTTTATGTATTAGTGTTTCTCATGTGTTAAAAAAATGAGACAATCAGAGTGTTTTACTGTCATGCTTCTCAGTTGAAAAGTATCCCACATATTATTACTGCTCAAGCCTTTTGTCTTAGGAGCTTAGATCTCCTTGTATATCCTCTCATTATCCTCCCGCAATTTCACATTTTATTTTTTCCAACCTTTTATTATCTCAAGATAACATTTTTAGAGCATAGCAACTCATAATATTATTCTTCTGCTCCTTATCTGGTGTATATTTTGTTCTTCTTTATGCATCAGATTTAAAATAAAGCTATGTACCTGAAAACAAAGATAGTCTTCTAATGTGTTGTTTAGATGTGCATCTAAGTAGGTTAGACACCTAAAATCTACTCACCGCATTTATATCAGCTCCTTGGGATGCTTCAGAAATCATTTTAATGTTCTCTAATACAAGATTTTAAGACTTAGAGTGGCTAAACTAGGAGAGTGGATGGAAAACAGTTGTATAACTGACATGCATATGACATTGTGCATCCTTTTGGCACCCACCTTTGAGATATTTATATGCATTAATAAGATGCACTCAGTCTTCTCTAGACAAAACAGGCCCAACTCCAGCAGTTTCTCCTCATAAGAGAGATACTCCAGACTCTTAATCATCTTTGCTGTCCTTTGTTGGACCTTCTCAAGAGGCTCCTCATCTTTATTGTACTGAGGAGCCCATAACTGGACACAGAATTCCAGATGTGGCCTCACTAGGGTTAAGTAGAGGGGGAGGATCATCTCCCTCGACCTTCTGGCCACACTGTTCCTGATGCACCCCAGGATACCATCGTCTCTCCTTGCCACAAGGGTACACTGCAGGCTCATAGTCAACTTGTCATTCACCAAGAGTCTCAGGTCCTTCTCAGCAGAGCTACTCTCTAGTAGGTCAGACCCCAACCTGTACTGGTATTCGAGGTTATTTCTCCCCAGATGCAGGACTCTACACTTGCCCTTGTTGAACTTTATTAGGTTTCTTTCTGCCCAGTTCTCCAGCCCATCAAGGTCCCACTACATGACAGAACAGCCTTCAGGTTTATCAGCCACTACCCTCAGTTTCATATTATGAGCAAACTTGCTGAGAGTACATCCTATCCCTTCATCCAGGTCTTTGATAAACAAGTTGAATAAGACTGGACCCAGTAATGATCCCTGAGGAATGCCACTGACCACAGGGATCCAAATGGATTCTATTCTGCTGTTCCTGACCCTCTGAACTCTGGTATTCAGCCAGTTCTTGATCCACCACACTGTCCATTCATCTAACCCACAATTCCTGAGCTTACCGATGAGGATGATACGGGAGATAGTGTCAAAAGCCTTGCTGAAGTCGAGGTAGACAACATCTGCTGTGCTCTTCACATCAACCCATCCTGCCATGTCATAAAAACATTACTATAAAATCTGAAAATCATTTTTGGGATGGTTTTCTTGGATATGTGGGACAAGAAAGTTTCACTTTACAAATTAGAGATTGTTTGTATCATACTTATCCTCCCCTTCAAAAAACATCAAACAGAGGAAATGTTGCCCAGCTGTAGTACTCGCACGCATCTTTAAACACCAAAAAACTATAGTAACATGGTTCAACTACACACACTTCGAAAGATTCATAGTAAGGGAATATTTTAGGAGAAATTACATCTGTGGGACAGAAAATACTCTGAATATTGAATTGTAGTGTTCTACAGATATTGGTCCATACAAGTGATGATACATTTTTTTTAAAATGAAAATTAAATTTTGACAAATCATTTAAGTGTATAGTCAATTTAGTCAAATATTTGTGTAGAACACTTTCAGTACTGCTGCTAAATGGCTGCAGAAGCACCTTAACTATTTAATTATAAACAATAAAGGCCTCAGTACTGATATCTTTACTTAGATCTTGAAAATTAGGTATATTAGTATAAAAGGGAGGACATTTTTGCTTTATTTTTCTGTTTAGTTGGTTGGTTTATTTTTTTGTTGACGGGGGGAGAGCCGTAACCCCCCTTATGCAAGACCCAGAAGGACCACTCTTCATGCAGTCATAGTGTGACACAAAATGGACCTTTATTAAACATGGACACCGGCTTATAAATGGAGAGCAGGGACCCTTCCGGAACAAAGGGTGGAGACTGGGGGGAGTATTCAGGAGTGGTCAATCACAGCAACAAGGAGTGGAACTGTCTGAACATGAACAAATGGGAAACTGTCTCTGGGGAGAACTGCTGAAGCAGGGTAGAATGAATAAGGAAAGGGCTTACAAAGGACCAATAGGAGAAAGGGTAACAGGGATACAGTGAAGGGAATTATAATGCCTTATAATACAAAATGTTAATATAAAATGCCTTATAATAAGGTGTATTATATTAACAATAAAACAATTGCTCAACGGAGTAAAAAGACTGGAAAACAGACACTCTCGTAGTCAGAGTAGTCACATTCAGCACACCACGGCATAAGTGCTCTCCGATCTGTTTTCTTCTTCTGATTTTTCCTCACCAAGTTTTCACCACCACTCATATAATTCTCTCGGGGCACTTCCTACTTTTTTTCTTTTTTTTAATTATTTGCTTTTGGGGTTTTGGTTTTATTTTGTATTGTTTTGGTTTGGGTTTTTTTGTTGGGTTTTTTTTGGTGCTGGTGGTGCTTTTTTACTTCTGTCTGTATTGTTGTATTCTCTTGTCTGGACTTCTTCACATTCATTGACCTGTGTCCTTTTTTATACCTATATTGATGTTTAAGGTACCCAAATGCAGCATTTAAGCTCCTAAGAGGTTGTTCACTGGTCAGTTGAAAATATGAATAAAAATGAAAAAAAAGGGGAGGAATTTCTTTTTTAAGTGTTCTGCCTAGATGAAACTTTGTTCTAAAGAAGATTAATCCAAACACTAAGAATTTTAACTTTGCTTCTCTTTTGAATGTATCTCCCTAGCATTAGTTGTTCCATTTCAGGACACTGGCATTCATTCTTCATGAAGGAAAATATAGTCTGTACTAAAAAATGAGATTACACATGCAGTTTCTGTACAGTTCTCTTATGGTCTTAAAGGTCCACTAAGTTATATAGAAGCAATTTCTCTGCAATCAACTGTCAAACACTATGTAGTTTTAATCTAAACCACAGCAACATATGAATACATTTGTTTCTGTTTTCTGTCCAGAAACAGGCATATGTAAGTCCATATGAATTTCAAGAGATTCTGTAATCTAAGATCTGTAAAGAATATATAGGTATAAGAGACTGGTTATTTAAAAGTGAAAAGTCCAGAGGCTAGTTAAATTGATGCTTGATACATACCTTTGCCAAAAAGAAAAATAAACAAAACCAGAAGAGCAACCAGAGGATTATTGCGTGGGAGACATAAGCAAAAGGACTTTCTTGGGAGCCCCCAAGCAGATGGAGAAAGTCAACCAAGGCATCACCAAGCACATTGTACAACTTTACAAAGTCACTTTCAAACTAACTGGATGAACACTGTCATCAGATTTACGAAAGCTCATGGCACAAACCCTAAGCTGTCACTTCTGAATATGTATGCTATGTTAAGCCAAAGCTGGAAATCTGTTGATATGAAATAATAAGCAGACCTTATGGAAAGTCCTATGGACCAGTGAACATCCCCTGCTGAGTCAACCCCGTTGAATGTCTAAATCACCATAAGTTTTAAGGTTTTCAGAATTAATTCCATAACCCATATTATTTTTAGAATTGTTTTTATATTATGATTTAGCAAATTGCATTATTCTTCTTAAAATACTGTTGTGGGGTGTGTTCTATTGTTAACTTTTTGATCTAGTATATAAAAAAGATTCATTCTTTAATTTTGGTCACTAATAAAACAATAACCCAAATCCTACTTTCTTGTTCCCAAAACTTTCTCATACTAAATATTCTGTCAAAGAAACAAGATAGTGAAGTGAAAAAGGATGTAGCAAGAAAAAAGATGTAGCTTCCAAGTTCAAAAGATGTAGGTTGATCAATAAGGAAGTGTGATGTATTTGAGAGGAGGGAAAGAAAGACGTATTTCAGTACAAGTCAGGAAAACATAAATAGATAGGGAAGCCATTGTTTTCTGGAAGACACTATTTTTCTTCCGTGGGTAGAGGTCAATAAAGTTAGAGTGGAAACTTCAGAAAACAAAAGAATAAAGAATAGATATTCAAATGCTATTTGCCAAAATACCATTTACCTTTTCGCAATTCCCAGAAATCTTGTCTGTTCTGTAGCATAAGAAGTATTGCAAGCAATGATACTTCTGAGAAGAAAAGAAAAAACACAGAAATATGCTTCGTGTTAAGAAAAATTTGAACATAATTTCTCAAAGTGACATTCCATTAAAATAATGATGCTAAATCTTAATATTATCCATTTTGCTATGATCAGCTACACTGTTAAGACTAGACACTGTACTCTCATTCTTATTTTAAGTAGAAGAAACTGATAAGGGCATTGTGTTTCTTAGCAGCAGAGAAAAGTCACCAAAACCAAGGCAATATGACAAACAAAAAAACAAACCCCCAAATACAGCAATTTCCTAGACACACTCTACCCTTCTGTTTCTGAAGAGGAAAGGACAAAAGTGTTTATTCAGAGCAGTGTTTTTTAGAAAGTTTGATTTACACAAAATTTCTCAGATTTCATGGTAATAGAGGAAGGGAAGCAAAGAAATTAAAGGAAATTGTTGTGTAAAAATTACTCACTTTGTTTAATAATCCAGAAACTGTGAAACTAAAGCTATCACAAAGCTGTCTATAATACTCAAGGGAAGAAGACTAGTCAGTATTTTCAGTTTTCTTAGAGTATACTGACTGAAAAAGAAAACATTAATGATGAAAACCAAATCTGTTTATTTTGAACTATTGTATATTTTTTTAAAAATAACATAAGTAAAGGTTTTGTTTCAGTTCTTATTTAAAAGGTAGTTTAAAAAGCACACAGCAGAACTATATATCTACTAAAAATGACAATATATTCAAATTGTCTCTGTTTTTTTAATTGTTAGTTTCTAGCATAAACCTGTGGTCAACATGATTTCATGGAAAATGAACAACATTTTGCATGTTTACCATCTTGTCTTATATCAGCTGCAAAATATATACTGAAAATTCTGGAATAATAATAATCAAAGCTTCTGAAAAACAAAGCCCCTTTTAAAGTGTGAATAAAATTGAAAATGAAGTGACTCGTTTGTGTGGTTGCTTGTTTTGAGGGTGAAGAAAATCACGTAGAGCACATAGAATAATTTTGAAAAAAAAAACTTTGAGTGGTCACTGTCTCTTTTTTTCTCTGGGAAAAACTCATGTTGCATCCCTTAGTAATATTTGGGATATGTGTTTAGGTTTTATTATACCCTACAAAGAGAATTTCGCATAGCAATTTGTTCCAGTACTTAAGAGTCATAACAACCACAGAGGCTTTCTCCCTTGATAATTAACCTGCATGTTCCTCAGTATAGCTTGTCTATAACAGTTTTTTAAGATTTTGTAGACTCATAAGGTTACTTCAACCAATATCCTCTTCTATTTGAATAAGACAACTATTTTCCTCAGTATGGGCCATTCTTTTATTCCTATTTCACATCTTTTACCATTGAATTTCTCTGATATCTTCATTTTCATGTAGTAATCTGGTCTGTATCATCACTATGGTACAAGCCATACTGTTGAACTTATACTGTTTTACTCATAATTTTATATACATATAGATGTAAGTATATGTACAATTGTATAAAACAGATTATTATATATCTACACTGTCTTTCTGACTTAATGTTTAAAAATATTGCTTATATTATGTTTCAATCAAACACTATTTTTAGGCATGGGTTGGGATGTTCAGTTTTAAAGATTAAATATTTACAGATTGTAGCTTTGTCTCCTTATCACATTTCATATTTTCATATCTTCACAGATTTTCATAGAATCAGAGAATCATAAACTCATAGGATGGTTTAACTGTGGGCAAGGACATCTTTCACTAACTTGACCAGGTTACTCACTGTCACATTCAACTGGCATTGAACATTTCCAGGGGTGGGGCACCCACACTTTGCCTGGGCATCCTGTTCCAGTGTTTCACCACCTTCACAGAAAAGAATTTTTTTCCTAATATCCAAACTAAACTACCCTTTTTCATTTTAAAGCCATTACCTCTTGTCTTATCATTACAGACCCTCATAAAAAGTCTCTCTGCGGCTTTTTTTATAGACTCCCTTTAGGTATTAAAAGATAGTGATTATTTCCCCAGAGACTTCTCAGTCTGAATAGCCTCATCTCTCTCCGACTGTCTTCATAGGAGACATGTTTCAACCCTCTTATTCTTTCTGACTCTTCTCTGGAACTGCTCTGACAGGACCATGTCTTTGTTTTGCTGGGGGTCGTGGAAATGGAAACGGTACACATTCGGATGCAGGACTTACAGAAATAAAGACAGAATTATCATTAACAGAATCAGTCACAGGGGTTGTTGGCTCAATATGTATCTCAGCTGTTACATTTCAGGAGACTATCACTTTCTTTAGGACAGTTATCCCCAAGATTTTACATTAGACACACAAGTACCTTTGCATGTCCCACACATTGACTGGTTTTGTAAGTATTTTCTTCTCTCTAACCATTTCTTTTAAGAGTAATATCATGTCTATAGAATTTCTCAGACACGTGGAAATTAATAATAACATATGTGATGCAAATGCTCTTGAAGATAAGAGGAGCAGAAGTGAAACAAAATGAATTGGTCTTAGACAGGAACTAATGGAAAAACTTAAAACTTTCCACCACACAGATAATGAGTTGAGGCTATTCCAAGGAATGATAACTGATGGGTGACTGTGATCCATGAATATGATGCAGTTTAAACTATTCTAAGATGTGCTGAATGAGGTATTTCAGTAGAAAAATTCTTAATTAATGTGACTATAAAAGCTCAGATGAACTTTTGTGAGATATGGTCAGCAATGTTTATATGAAGTGAAATCAGAACAGAAAGACTAGAGCTATGATGGAGTAGGATAAAGACAATTTAATACCTGAAGACAGATAGATAGACAGATAGATAGATAGATAGATAGATAGATGATAAGTAGATAATTAGGTCCTTGAACTATACTAGCTTTCAGGCTTCCTGGGATTTTGCTTTCATATATATACAACTTTATATTTCCAAAGAAACGAAAATACTTCATTTGGTATTTTCCATTTCTCCCGAATTTTCTCTGAATGGCAGAAAACAACCTTTTGGTGAAAATAACCCACATTCAAAATAACCCACATTCATTCTAATAAAACATTGTCAAGTTCAGGATGATTACGGTGAAAACTGAGGGAAATATAAACCAAGCATTTGTAATTCTAGCCTATATTTAATATAAACTTCCTCAAAGCTATGAGGATAAAAAATTAATCATGATGAATTTGTGATGGCATTTCTGTCTTCATTCGGTTGGTTTTATTTGTAATTTGGTTTATGCTGTTCTTCATAAAATGGGTTTTTTCTCTCCTTTCTTGAACTTAAGTTTATATCTACTATCATTTTCATTATTTATTAAATCACTCCTTTTGGGTTGAATGGTCTTCCTCATCATACTATTTTGATAAGTGTTGTGAATTACATGATGAGGTGCTGATCTGGAAAGTAGAAAAGTACCTGGGGATTCTCATGGATACCATGTTTAACATGAACCAGAAATGTGTCCTTTTGTAAAAGGAAGTATATAGTGTTCTGAGCTACATTAGAAGTATTGCCAGCACATCAAGGGAGATGATCCTTCACTTCTACTCAGCCCTATGAGGTCACACTGGGAGTGCTGCATCCAGTGAGGGGGTGTAAGGATGATTGAAGGCATCACTCATGTGAGGACAGGCTGAGAGAGCTGGGACTGTTGAGCCTGAAAAGGAGAAGGCACATGGGGATCTTACCAATGTGTCAAATACCCAAAGGAAGCGTGAAAAGAGGATGGAGCCAGACCCTTTTTTAATCATGTCCAGTGGCAGGACATGAACTGATGGGCCCAAGCTGAAACATGGGACGTTTGATTTTTCTTATTGTGAAGGTGACCAAGCACGGAAAGAGGATGGGAGGTTGTGGAGTCTCCCATCTTGAAGATATTTTAAAGTGATCTGGAAATGATGTGGACAACCGGTTATAGATGGTCCTGCTTGAGCAGAGTTGCTGGACCAAATGATTTCCAGAGGTCCGTTCCAACATCAATCATTCTGTTATTCTTTGACAAACCATTCATACCCATACTTGGGAGTAACTAATCTGATAGATTAAAAATCTGTTTATAGAGACTACTTATGCCTTTTTGTAGTGACTGCACATGGTACGTTAGGAATACTGATGACAGATTTGATATTTCAAGTGCCTTGTCCAAACCATTTTGTCTTTTTTGCCGTTTTAAGGAACTTGACTTGTCACAGATTATCAGTTTGATTTGCTTCATTGCTTTATTCTTCTGTCTCAAATGACTATTAACAGTCTGTACAACAATTTTAACTCACTGCTTATTAAGTTTATGTCTAACTGGATAAATTATTCCAGAATGAGCATTAAACTGTCCTTTGGATACCTGAATAACCAAGCATGTAAAATTAAACTCAGTGTTTGAAGTAGGTGGCTTGATTTAAGGCTTATCTGTAAATTTTTACTTTGCAAATGAACTCTATTTTTGCTTGGAATCTCATGTAAAGATACTGAACAATGGCAACACCTATCAGGAATCTAATACAGATTAAAAAAAAAAAACAAAAACAAATTGTTAGTATGCTGACAACCAGAACTGGAAAGTAACAGAAAATTCAAGATAATTCCATGTATCTGTTTGCATATATTTTCACAACAATGATACATTTTTAATGATCTGATTCCATACTATATTTCACACTATCCTTCAGAGAAAAACTATTTTTCAGTATTTATCTTTATTCTCCTCATGTCTTTTCCTTATACTACTTCGCTTCATACAAACCACCACAAAATACAAAATAGCTGTGAGTTCAGTTTTTTGTAGTGTTTGTTTTGGTTTCTTTTATAATGACTCTTTTTCAGGTGCTTCAACATCACTGTTCTTATTGCTTTCCAAAACCCATCTTCAGAACACCAATGTAAGGTGAAGAATTATTATCCCCATTTTCCATATCAAAGAAATTATATCAAAGTAAGTTTAAAGCTCCAATTGTTAAAAGTTTCTAATGATTTTGAACACAAAAGATGCATAGTAACATTATTCACTACTTTGTGTTCAGAGCAGAGATTTTAGTGACCAACATCAAAGATAAAGTACAGTGCATTTCTGCAAGTTGTTCCACAGGAATCTCAAATTAAATAGTGGCCATCTGTCAAAACTTTCTACATGAGTTATCTGATACCACAGAGGAATCCCATAGCAGATACTCTGTTTCTTCAGAATTACCTGCTTGTGTAAAGCAGTCATTTCACATAGAGGCTTCAGTTTCTGCAAGAAATTAAAGTATTTTTTTCAGTGAAAACCAATTTTTTTTCTAAACCCAAATGAGATGAGAAGATTGACTCTCTTAAGAGGAAAGATATATTCTCTGGAGTGTTATACACAGTCTGAAAGGTGCTCTATATGATTTGAGGGCAGAACAGAGGAGCAGAGGGAGGGAATGAAAAAGCAAAATTTCCTTCAGTCTACTGGTCTTAAACATATTTCTGACTGACAATAACAAAGACATAATTAGATAAGAGCACTGAAATTCCACTAATTCTAAGGGTTATTCTTTACTTGCTTTTTACACTTCACCAAATGCCCATGCTATCAGCTAATGAAAAGCTTATATGAAGAAAAATGTCAGACATTTCCATTTTGTGTGATCCATCTGTAACCCTTTTTGATGCCCACAGGACGGTGACAATTTAGATGTATTTTTTACAGATTTACTCCATACTTCTCAAATCTACTCAGTTTTCACTCATTTTCTTTTCCAATAGACTCTCATACCATCACAGGCATGCAATGAAATAAGGTGACATCATTCAAAACATGATCTCTGTATTATCATTGCAATTGATTTGCCTCCCCTGACTGGAGCAGCTTGACATTTTTTATAGGTGGTTTACTTGAATTGCTCCTCGTTCCAGGCCAACCAGGTTAATAACAGTGAGTTCTCATGTTTGGAGAGCTTTTCTTTTTCACGCTCTCAACTCTGAAGAGGAAGTTGCTTACCGCAGCTCTCTTAGTGCAAGAGTTTTTTTTTCTCTGATCAGAAGGCAGTTGGTACCTATCTTCTTATTCAGTTTTGTTGCTGGTGAATTACAGATATCTTAATTCTTGGTGACTCAGCTCAATATTAAAAATCTAACATAGGATAAACTGTCCAGTCAATACCTTTTTCATGTGCTTAATTTCTTATCTCTGTGTCTTTTCTTGTAACAATCCTAAATTAAATTCATAACTATAATCTGAAATTATAAATTCAATTAATTTGAAAAACATGCAGGACACATCAAGTACCTGTAAATCGGTGTTAAAATGCCATTACTGCCTTATGAAACACAAAATGAATTTCCCCCATCAAAAAAACCTACTACATCAACTCTCATAGTTTTAAAATTATTCTCAAGACTGTCATTCCATGAACTATAACTGTTACACAAAATCTTATTATATTTGTGTTATGGACTTATTTAACGGATTTATGCTACTTGCAGCTTGGATTAATCTCTGAAGTTATTTATCGGTTGTTAAAACTCTATTGTTCTGTCCATGTGAAAGATGTTTTACAGAGAATGTGGCAACTGTTCACTGTCATCAATGAAGCAATCAGGAATAGAGAGAGCAGGCAACGTAGTGTCGCTTCTGAGTTGCAAGTGTGATAGCTATAGGAGTATCTTCGCAAGACCTTGTCTGTTCTCTTCTCCACTGATATGTTTTCTTATGTGTTTGAACAGCAGGGCAGAAGCCAGTATGTTTGGTAAAGTCAATGGAGGAAAAATAAAGTGGTTTGAAATTAACTGTCATAGTACATTAATGATGTTTAGTTTTGATGCATTGATCAAGTGTAAAGCCAATGAACGGACTAAACTCTTCGAGGGCATTGATGAAATAGAACTGATTTAAAAGTCTTTGTTACTTGTATTTTTCGTATATTTTCTGCCTTTTTTTGAAGTAAGCATTTCTTGTTTTATTTTGTTACAATTGCTTAGAATAAGACTTTTTTTTTTGTAATCTGATGAGAAAGAATGTTGTAGTTCATGAAAAGAAAAGTTAGGGAGTATTAAACTTAAATTGTGAGATGTATTTAAAAAAAATGTTCAAAGTTTTACCAAAGATTACAGTGTAGACAGAATCTAATCTTATTACAAAAAAATAAAACTGCTGTTGAAATCCAGTTTTTTACACAGTGGATAAAAACAAACATGCAAGCAAAAAAACTTTAGTTGAGAAAAAAACAATTGACTAAATCAAACTTTCAGACTTTATTTTTCCTATTTGTTATGCAGTAAATTCAGCATAAATTGAAAGGAGAACAAAATTATTTATTTATTCATTTTAAGAAAACAGAGAAATCCATCATTTTATTTATTTGCATAATCACAAAGCTTTTGCATTAGATTTGAGTTTAAAAAATTCCTTGAAAAGTTTCAGTGTTCATTTTGTGAGTGAAGAACCTCCCACAGGGTGAAAGCGTATGCTGCTGTTTAATGAAGCAGGTGACTAGTAAGATGCTTGTGGCACCAAAAAACACAAGTATCTTTGAGGTTTATGAGTAAAATGACTAAGTAACTTTATTTTGGGTCTCCTCCTCAGTGTGCCAATGGCAGCTATGGGAAAGCCATCAGTTGTTTATGTGGGAGCAAAATAAACTTTTGGTGCTATTACAATTTCTTTTTAAAAATAGCCCTTCTAAGATGTTTTGTTTTATGCTGAAGGGCAAGAATGATGACTGAAGGACACTTGCTCCAAGACTTTCCTGAGGACTAAAATGATGTTGGCATGTCTCTTGTTTCCTGGATCCTTGACGGGTGCAGCATTTACCTTTCTCCAATTATCAGTGATCTCTCCAATCGCCACAAGCTTTCAAAGATGATAGAGTGAGACCTTGTAAATACATTGGCCATTCTTCTTGGAGTCAACCACGGGGGTCTTGCTCCAGTTGAAATCCCTCCAGTAATTCCTAATTCAATTCTCATGCACATCTGATCATTCTCTTTGAACCCTGCCTCTAGTCACAGGTATCTGTGAAATTTTGTCTGCAAAAGCTCTGTACGTCTGCCTAGTCTGTGGCCAGAGTCACTGAATTACCACCCTCACTGTGCAATAGACTTCCATTTTCTTTACTCAGACATATGAAATAATGCAGTGGTACAAGGTCTTGTTGCCCACAGTGTCTCCTGCAAGTCTCAATTCCAGCTGAGCTTTGGCTTTCCTGACCTCATCATTGAATGACCTGGGCAATGCTTTAAAATTCTTTTATATCCTATCCCTGCTTCTACCACTTATGGAAAGCTTCTTGTGTTGTAACTGTCATGACATTCCTGTCTAGCCAAGCTGGTCACCTGAAATGTGTTGACTTCCTCAAATGTCTTGGAAGGGAGTTTGGAAGTTCAATTATGAGGTATATAAAGAAATTATTTTAAGGTAACAGAAAAGTATTATTCTGAAAAACCAGAGAAAACATCTGCTGAAAGTGGGAGAAATGGTTATTACTTAGCAAAAATCCATAATCTGTTCATTCCCCTTTCAACCTTATACAATATGAGAGAAATAGGTGCTCAATTACGGCTCTTGTACCTAGTGAGATTCAGGATGGAGGAGACTACGTGCCTTGGGCAAAGCTATGAAGTCATACTGTCTTAAAATCCTGTCCCCCATGTCTTGCCTTTCTTTCTTCAGTTTCAAGGACAATTAATTATATGACAGGAATTAAATTCAAATTTCATGTCTTGGTTAACTGAAACTAAGAGAGTTATCATTGCCTGTTAAATTTTATAGCCCTTTTCTCTAAGAAATTACCCTAAATGAAATGGCAATTAAATGTATGGTAAAATGTTCGGATAAAGTAGATTTTATAATGGCACAAAGAATAGATACTTTTCAACAGATACTGCAGTCCTTAAATGAAATAGAAACACAGCCTCACTGAAATACTTCTGGAAATTTAAATCTGAATAGTTCTTGTCTTTCTAAACTCAGACAAAGAGCAATCATCTATAGAAATTACATAGTTCATGTTGAAAGCCTGAGAGACAGACATAGAGACTAAATTTTCACAGTAAATATTGTAATGCTATAAATTAAATTTATGTACTATTAAGGATACATTTCCTACTGCTGATACTCTGCAGGACACTACATCATTTCATTGCAGGATTTTGAACTGTAGGAAAGTATTAATTTACAGTATACAAGTTAATTAAATTTTTTTGGAAGATTACCATCATATGTTTTAAAATTTAAACACCCTATGCAGTTTTATAGTACCAATGCATGGATAAAATGGTAAAAAAAAAATCAA
Source organism: Corapipo altera (assembly GCF_003945725.1). Lineage (NCBI taxonomy): Eukaryota > Metazoa > Chordata > Aves > Passeriformes > Pipridae > Corapipo > Corapipo altera. The sequence continues at coordinate 8,377,401 of NW_020884903.1, read as the reverse complement.
AACATCAGTATGCCAAAATAAAATTATTTATTATATCATTTGAGTGGAGCAGTTTTAACTGTTTGCCAATATTTGCTAGCAAGCTGGCAGTCCTGGAGCTCTTCTACCACACTGTATTGACATCCCAAATATGTGCAGCACCAAATAACATCATATTTTTGAGTTCCAGGTCTTCTGTAGTATCTCAAATCCCAAATTTTGTGTTTTTCTGTCTATTGGGATAACTCTTGCCCATGTGATAAAAGAGAGAGAAAGAGAAAGAAGTATACATTTATGAGAAGAATGAAAGAACATTTATTTTATGACAACGTATTTTTATCTTTATATACTCAGATAACCCTTTCTAAACCAGGACTTTCAATGGGCAGTTGCATTGTAAATACACAGCCACTTGACAATTTAGAATCATAGAATATCTTGGGTTGGAAGGGACTCACAAGGATCAATAAAGTCCAACTCTTGGCTCTGTGCAGGACAGCCCTAAGAATCACACAGTCTGCCCAAGAGTGTTGTCCAAAAGTTTCTTGAACTCTGTCAGGCTTGCTGCTGAGATCACTTCCCTGGGGAGCCTGTTCCTGTGCTCAATCACCCTCTGGGTGAAGAACCTCTTTCTAACATTCAACCTAAATCTCCCCTGACACAACGTCAGGTCATTCCCTTGGGTCCTGTCACTGGTCACTACAGAGAAGAGATCAATGCCTGCCCCTCCTCTTTTCCTCATAAAGAAGTTGTAGATTTCAATGACGTCTCCCCTCAGTCTCCTCCAGGCTGAGCAGACCAAGTGACCTCAGCCACTCCTCATACGGTTTCCCCTCAAGGCCCTTCTCCATCTTTTTAGCCCTCCTTTGGATGTTCTGTAACAGCTTTATGTTCTTCTCATACTGTGGCACCCAAACCTTTTTTTTTTATTAGCTCGATTCTGCCCAGATGTAGTTGATTAGTTAATTAGTTGCACACATGAACAAACTTGGTTCTGAACTTTTCATAGAATCATTTTGTGGGCTTCCTATAACACTTCTGGATCAGCTTTTGGGAAGCACTGGTTGAAGTCAATTCTGAATATGTTTTGCATCTTCTTTCTCCATATTTTTAATAGATACCTTAGCATGAGCTTCAGAAATTTGACTGGATCCACAATTGTAAAAGTTATCTCTATTGAAGTTTTATGTGACCTCTCTGCCATACCTAAAAATCCACAAAATTTGTATGTACACGCACTACAATATTTGATTCTAGAAATTTAATTGAATATTTTCCAAACATGAGATGAGAAAAGTGAAAATTATAGAATGGACTTTTCTGTTTTCCTAGTCCTTGTCTCCAGAATCCTACTTCCCCATGAAAATATTTCTTTAAAATAAAAATACTGACACCTGACACCTTTTTTCTGTTTTGAGCAACACTCTTTCAGCACTTCATTGCGTCCAGCGCATCCACTTTTTTCTGTGAAAAAAAAGACAGAATATCTGTCTGTTATTTTGGCAGGAAACAGGTATTCTGACAGGCTTAAAAAATACTCTTTACTCAGGAGAATACTACCTGCATGTCCCTGTCTCAAGTGATTTAGTTAGCTTACAGAAGCATGTAACTTCTGAACCATTTGAATTTTATTCGTAACTAATGAGTCTAGGTCAGCCACTCAAAACAAAATGTTTGTGAACTACTTCTGAGATAAGGTGAAGCCCAGACTAAGTTAGAAAACTTTCTAGTCAAATATTCATATAAAATTACATGGCTGTTGTAAAGTCCTTTTTCTTTCAATCCTCACTTTTGATCATCCTCTATACTTCAACACTATTATGCTTTAATCAAAATCATTTTTTATGTTGTCATGCACATTTTCAACACATAAAACCACAATTACACAAAATGACAGACAATTAGTTTTTAATCATCTTCAGTGGAAATGGAAATATAAAAAAATGCTCTTCTTTCTGTTGATCATTATACTGTTAGTAGAGAAAATGAGAAAAAAAAGTAATACTTTGTGAAACAGAATTTACTCATACACCCAAACTGTTAGTCAGGATTTTGAAAGGATGTAAGAAATTGATATAATAGCCAAGCAAGTGAGAAATGTGGTACTGGGCACAATACTGGAGGTGGGGTCTCACGAGGGCAGAGTAGAGGGCAAAAGTCACCTCCTCGAATCTGCTGGCCACCCTTCTTATTATTCAGTCCATTATGTAGGTGTTTTTTTGCTATCTTGCTGTCATTGGTAAGGGTATTAAAGAGCACCAGTGCCGAGATAGAGCTCTGAGGCATACCAGTTGCCACCAACCTCCACCTGGACGTAGAGCCACTGACCAGAGCCCTCTGACTGTATCCATCCAGTGAATTCATTACCACTGAATATTCAACCCTTTGGATCCATGTCTTTTCAATTTTAAAGTAAGGATGTCATGCGGTAACATGTTGAAGGTCTTACAGAAAGTCTAGGTAGGTGACAAGGGTTGCTCTTTTGTTGTTGACCATTGCAGTGACTTCATCATAGCAGGATACCAGGTTGGTTGGATGTGATTTGTCCGTAGTAAAGCCATAGTGGCTGTCTTGGATCACCTCCTTGTCTTGAATGTGCCTTAACATTGCTCCCAAGAGGATCTGCTCCATGACCTTCTCAGTCACAGAGGTGAGGCTCATCAGATTGTAGTTCACAGGATTTTTCTTTCTCCCCTTTTCAAAAATAGAAGTCATGTTTCCCTTTATTCAGTCACCAGAGACTTATCCTGGCCACCAAGACCTTTTAAATATGATGGAGTGGTTTAGAAATATCAGTTGTTGCTTTGGGATGCATCTCATTAGGCTCTGTAGACTTGTGGCTATTCACCTCCATCAGGTGGTCCTGAACTAGCTCTTTGCTTACAGTAAGAGGGAGTTTGCTACCCCAACACCCACCTAGAGGTTCAGAGACTTGAAAGATGTAATTATAAATGACATTTGAGCTTTTATTCTATAGGGAAGTTTACAGAATATGACCAAGGACACAAATATATTTAAATGAAAAGCGGAAAACTCTTTAGAAATGAGCCTTGAAGAGATAATGGTTGGGAAATGAATCATTGTTACTTGATTTTAGTAGTTTAATTTAAAGGTCAAACTCTACTTATTTTACTACTTTAAGCAATATAAGTCATGGTTGAATTTTCTCTCTGTTTCAAATCTATACTGCATTACACCAGCAAAAGTTAGAATCTGATTTGCTTTTTATTTCAAGACTAAATTAGGAATAAGCAATGGAACCGAAGAATGTACATGTAATGTTCTAGAATTGGTATAATTCACATGAGAATTGGTGCAAATATAACAGAATATACACAGTGGTTTTTGATAGCATTCTCTTTGTCTATTAATGCTTTAATTTTATTATTTGCATAACACCAGTTCATTGTAGGCATTTACAAACATCTATTTTATTTAAGGTAAAATTTTAGCTTCTCAAAAGTTTTTGTTCTATATTAATTTTTTCATTTCTCTGGAGAAGAAAACAACTTTTTTTTTTTTTAATGAATGCTAGTGTATCTTTATAACAACAACAACAAAAATGAGATCTTCATTTCTTATAAATTGTTCTTACCACCTATTAACAGCTTTGTTTTAATTGTTTAGATAATTTAGTGAATTCAAGGATTTCGTATTTTCTATTACTTCTTCCCTGCACACTTAACTCATGCCTTATCATGTTTGTGGTAATTATAATTTATCAGTCCATTTGCTCTTTCTACATTAGAAAACCATTTTCAGACACACTTTTTTGGGGAAGCATGATTTCAAAACATTTCAAAATCAAAAATTGATTTAAAAATATTATGGCTTTGTGTGATTTTATGAAGTAAACAAATAAACAAAGTAAGGTACTTCCTTAAAATTTCACAGAAAGTGTTAATTGATATTGACTGTAAACATTTCTATGACAGACACTGTCATATTTTCATAGAAACAGATTGGTCTTCAAGGAAACAAAAATGAACAACAAACCACAACAAAACTTTGTCATGCAGTGACTGCTATGAGAGAACCTAGCCATTGTATTCTGTCATCACAAGCAGAAAAGAAAGCCTGCAAGTCTATTATTAACAAAAGGGAGTATGATAAGGTTGATTTAATTTTCAAAGATGGTTGGCAATTTGTGCAAATGGGCTTTGCTTTCTAAAAATATCTTCAGTCTGAAATGCCTGTATCAAGACATTGTTTTTTCTCAATGATTTTTTTTTTTTCTGTTTTAGCAAATGCTAAATTCTAGAAGATATTTTAAAAATGTGTCACTGCTATGAATGTGCTACAGGGTTACAAAGAAAAGTTTCTTTTTGAGTATAGAATGTAAGTAACTTCTAGTTAGAGAATTTTTCAGAAGATACTCATTAGAAACAGTTTCAATAATACTCTTATATTAAATATAAAAGGAATCACTGGAATTCTGTAATATCTGAGTCTCTGATATTTGTTCAGATTCTCTTCCCATTACCACTCATGCTTTTAACCAGCATTCCTGCATGCACAGAAGTGAGTGACAGACCAAATATGAAACGTTTATGGAATAATGAATTAAAATATTGTCAACATAAATCAAGGATAAGGTGTTTGTTAAATTGAGAACTCAACAACTTTTCTGGAATTAGAGACTTTCAATGAATGCTGAATATAGCTAAGTCCTTTCTTATTCATTTTCTTTCTCTATGCCTCGGACAAAGTATTTCAATATGAATTCAGAGGAGAAAAGGATGTCAGGTAAATGGGAGAATGTTTTAACTGTCCTTAATATTTCTTTTTTTTCAGATTTTGATATTGTTGCTCATCACAGAGGTTATTGATCACTTCTCACCCAAAATCAAGCATAGATTCAATTGTAGGTTTCTGCCCTGACACCAGCAAGCAGAGAAGTAATTGCTTATAAGAACCAGATGCGAAGTATTTCATCCACTTTGCTTTTGAAGTACTTAAATAGAATTTCTACTTCTGTCTGCTTTGGTCCCTTGTAAGTACTCATAGAGATATAAATTTTGTGGATTGGTTTGTCATCAGTGTATTTCAGGATTAGGATAAATCTTGTCAAAAAAACTAACAATGTAAATCACACCCTAATTATTAAGAAGTTAATGTACACTAGAACTCATTTTTTGACAAAGCAACCTATTTCTCAGGCTATTAGTTAAATGCACGGTTGTCCTTATTATCAGGTCCATTGTTCTTCATATGCAGAAATTTATTCCTTAACTAATTTATACTCTCCTTTCGAATTTTGAAAATTATATTTTTTCATCTGTATGTAATACATCCAGGCAATGAGACGTATATACACCAGTACCATAATGACTTTTTTACTATGACTGTTGTCAATCCTCAAAACAGACTTGTGAGGCAGTAATTGAGTGTGAGTGTTCAAAGTCACTTCACAGACTGAAATATACAGTCCTTGATGAAAACTTGCTAGAATTAAGGAGCTTGATTTCCGTCAATCTGTAGTGATTAAGGTCAGCATTGAAAAGCAGGGGATTTCAACTTTTTTTTAGAAACCTAACAATGCTGAGAAGTTCCTAGTGAGATTCTTATTAAGCAGCCAGCTCCTATCAATTTCAACTCTAGTACTGTTTCTGTCTCAGCACATGGATTTGAAAGTTGGAAATCCACCAAAGCTAGTAGAAGACATCTAAATGTCTCTTGAAAGAAATGCCTGAGGAAAACTTGAAGTATTAGAATGGAATGGATTTCTAACAAATGCCAACAGCCATCAGAGAGGTCAACTCCTTACCTCTAGAGTTAGGTTGAAAAGAGAATAACCATATTTGACATTGTGGTAAAAACAGAGCTCAAGTATTTCCTGTGGCGGAGGGCTACTTATAAACGGCCAAGAGGTCATAAAGCACCTGTAGGAATAGGAATACACAAGTATGCCTGACTGGAAGAGTTGTTCACCGAAAACCTATATGAGACTTTATGAGAACGTGAGTGCTTGTTTGCTCGGTGCCTTATTATGGGCCCACCTGGCCCCCACTGCAGGGGCTCCAAGTATGTCTATGAGAACTTTATCTTTTCTTGTAACAGGAATTTAACCTTACTGGCAGACAGGAAGAGAAAACACATAAAACTGTTCATGGGAAGATGTCTTTTCTCAGGCAGCAAAGCTTCCTTGAGCAAACACAAACTCTTTCCTCCTCAAGTAATTCTTCCAAAGATTCTTCTACATTTACAGGACAGTAGGGACAGAGGAGATGCAAGGTAAACTGTGATTTAAGTAAATCACTTACAGTTAATGTTAAATAGAGTAAATGTCTCTACCTCTCTGTACCTTTAAATTAGAAGTTTGCCAAAACTGCTCATAGTTTCATAAATTTTGTTTACTACATTTTAGACATGGAATCTTAACCACAAGGAGTAATCCAAAGGGGCAAAGAACCTAAACTGGTGATATAGAAATCATTTCTGTTTTCTAAATGTCACAAGGCATGAGGTACAAACTGTATGAAATCATCCTGAAACCAACAGGTCAAAACAGAGCTGGAAGTTTTTTCATCACAATAGTCAGGCTGAGTTTAACACAATTTCAACTTCAGTGAAATTGATTCAGAAATTAGGTGAATGAATCTTTTGCTCTATGTGCAGTACAATTGCTTTTATTCCCATTTACTTAGCCCTTTGCACATAGGTTTCACACACATAAACACAAAGAATAAAGAAAAGGGTTTTTTTTGCTTTTTCACTCTGAACTACAACAGAATTGTTAGGTGTGCTGTGCATTATCTGAAATGCTGTGCAGCAAATATCAAGGCAAGCAACATCCTACATATTGTGCCAACAAGCTCATTCATCTATTGCTAAGGCATCTCAATTACTTACTGTGACTGAATTAGAGCAATGCACATTTTTTCGTCAAATTTTACTGTACTTAGAATCATTCTGGTACCAGTTTGCACAACTCTTAGTGGATGTACAATAGTGTACAAGTATCTCTCCAACTTCTGCAATGATCTCAGAAATATAACTGACATATTTGTTAGTAGGTTCTTAAAAACATAGCTGAAGCACAGCTGTGGTACTTACTAAATGATGGATTGAGATAGGAATACTTTAATTAAATATGTCACTTTATGAAGTACATTTTAGACTATGGAGTGATTTGCAAGGAACTTACTGAGGAGACAGAAGGATGGAGGCACAGGTCACCACTCTGCCAAGTTCAGGTCATTCTTTATTATCCAAAAGTTTTAAAAGTTTCTCTTAGTCATCCTTGTTGGAGATAATCCACATTTTGACGCTACTTTTATTGGTCCACAGAATAATACTTTAGTATTGTATCTGGGAAGTGGAGGGTATATATTTAGCACCCAATACTGTTTTATTCAGATGACTGCAGAGCAAAGAAAATGGACTGGGGATTCCCACATGCCCTCTGAGTGCCCTGAATACCAACTTGCTAAGAGGTTTAATTACCATTCAGGGGCTGACAGCTCTCTTCCTCTAAGAAGAAGTACCAGTCTACTCTTTCACTCTAATAGAGACTGGAAAAACATGGAAATTGAGAACATTTTCATAGGAATGCTAAACACTATCTTTTTTGTATACAGTGTCTTTTTTGGTACTGTGCTAGGCAAGATATTGATTTGAAAGATGCAAGAAAAGTAACTTCACACACAGGCTAAGTAGGAGGGCTCACATCAGTATTTTTAGGAAATTATAAAGTTTTCACTTGTCAATGTGTGCAGTAGCAGTGGAAAATCCATCTAGCATAAGGTAAATGTGAAGTTAGAAGAAAATGGATTTCATAGTTTCTGTGAAGATTTTAAACTCTTATATGTTCCCTCCAGACTTCAAATAATTTTCAATGGGGAATAATTAAAGGAAGTGTAGTAATTATGACATATTTGCATATATAGTTGTGGTGGGTTGACCCTGGCTGAACACCCAGTGCCCACCAAGGCCACTGTGTTACTCCTCAGATGGACCAGCGGGAGAAAATACAAATGAAAGGCTTGTGAGTTGAGATAAACACAGGGAGACATCACTCACCAGTTACCATCATGGGCAAAACAGGAGAAATCAGTTTAATTTATTGCCAATCAAATCAGAGTAGAGTGATGAGATCTAAAACCAAATCTTAAAAATACCTTCCCCCCACTCCTCCCTTCTTCCTGATTTTATCTTTACCATCCATTTTCTCTCCCTCCGTTCCCCTAATGGCAGAGGGGGGGCATGGAATGGGAATTGTGGTTAGTTTATCACACGTTGTCTCTGTTGCTTTTTCCTCCTCAAGGGGAGGAGGACTCATACTCTTCCTTTGTTCCAGCATGAGGTCCCTCTCACAGGTGACAGTCCTGCATGAATTTCCCTAATGTTAAATACATGTTCTCCTTCATGCAGGCTGCAGTTCTTTAAAAAGGGCTCTGATGTGGATCTCTTCCATAGGGTGCAGTCCTTCAGGAACAGACTACTCCAGTGTGGGTCCTCTGTGGGGTCACAAGTCCTGCCAGAAAACCTTATCCCGTGTGGGGTCCTCTCTCCATGGGTGTGCAGGTCCTGCCAGAAGCCTGGTCCAGCATGGGATTCCCACAGGGTCACAGCTTCCTTCTGGCACCCACCTTCTCTGTTATCCCAGAGGCACTACCACTGTTGCTGATGGGCTTGGCCAGCAGTGGGTTCTGTTGGACATCAAGGAAGCTTCTGACAGTTTCTCACAAAAGCCACCCCTGTAGCCCACCACTATCAAAGCCTTGCCATGCAAAGCTGATAGAGTAGTCATCTGGAATAGTAACAACAGCATTTTGCATTTTTGAGGTGTTTCTGATATTCTTTTTAAATTTACATCATACTCATATTTTTTATCCTATCTGGCAATTGCTCCAGAAGTCATGGGTTGAGCATTCCTACTGAAAACTAGTATTGAAACATGTTGTCTCTTTGTATGCCATCATCTGATTATTTCATCACACCCACTTGCAGATTATTCATCTCTCTTCCAAGCTGTCAACTCTTGTGCCTTGAGCATTAGTCACACTATTTTGACACTTGTATCACATATATGCCCCTGCAATTTTTTTCTCTGTGCTGAAAATATGAATGCAGTAACAAGTGACAAGCATCAAGGTCTCTTCTCTGCTCCTGGGTTTCATGCATGAGGTGCAGTCAACCAATCTCTCATCTGCTCCCAAGAGCAATAGAAAGTCTGTGGAGCTTATCTGTATTCAAGGGCTCAGTCCTCTATATGAAGACTCATACAGAAAAGGGGAAGAAATATTGTAGGAGTGAGTGGTGAGTTCACTTTCATGCTTAAAATTGTGGTCAAAATTGTCTTACCCCTATCCACAGCATGCAGCTTGCTGTCTGGGTCTCATTTGGTGGACTAGGACAGAGCTGACCAGCCCTTCTGTTACTATCATCAATGCTTTTGTAATTCTGTTCAAATTATTTAACTAATAAACTTTGAATTAATTTTAATTAATTTCCCATTGTTTCAAGACATTTAAGACATATGTCTACCTTTAAGCAAATGATTAGCTGCACTAAATTCAAAGGATGACTAATAACACTCTAAAAAGGTTTTAATACCTCTTTGAAGCTAACCTTAATTTTTATACTACAGTAACAAATCTAACTGAAGGCTTGAGACATTTAATCATCAGGCCTTCGTTCATGTTATCACAGAGAATAAGATTGTTCTTAGATCCTACATCTACACAGAGTTTCTGTGACATGCAGCTGCTCAGAGTCTAACATTTAATTCTTGGTCCCTAACACAATAATGTCAGCACAGCTCTATAACCAGATGAACTATGGTTGACTGCAGCTTATCTTAAAATACCCTTTAAAATGTTAACACCACTATGGAGAAAAAATTCAGTTAAATTTACTGAAAAACTAATACATTTCCATGCCTGCCAATTAAGTACTTGTACAATATGAAACAGCATCCTACATTTCATGTTTCAAAGCAAGAAAAAACATAAAATAATTTAGTCATGCACACACAGACATAAAAAGGGAGTTGCATTGACAATACTGTAAGGACTGGAGGGTAATATATACTGAATTGAGGGCAGTATGTTCTGAACTGACAATGCTGAAAGGACTGGTTGTGGTGACAGGCAAATATTGTACTTCTACTAACACGGATTTCAGTGGGAAAAGTATTGGTACCTTGATAATTGGAGATCTTGATTTTCCTGCTGTCCATTTCTTTAATATGTGAATGAGTAAAACAAGGTAATAGCATCTCTCTTCCATCTCTTTCTATCTCAGTACTGAGAGAGGTGCTGTTGGAAGGCATTAGTTAATGGTCCATAAACATTTATTCCTTAAATCTCAATTTTCTTGGAATTATAAGTTGGTCATAATTTTTTTTCTGTGGCCAGGGACCAGTTAATATTCTATTCACTGAACAGAAACTTAGGGAAAGCTGAGTAAGGTAAAAAGCCTGCCTGTGTTTATCTTTATATTGGGCTAAATACATACACAAGCACTAGTGCACGCAGTAGAAATAACAGGTATGTTCTGATCTAAAGTGTCAGAATGACAACCTCTTTAAATTCTTTTAAATGCTCCATAGGAGCAGGACCTGCCCATTTAGATATTCAGTGGCATGAAAAGTGCTAGCTGTTGGACAGATGAATAAGATTCATGTTGACAGCTGTTTATAGCTCTTTTGGCTGCTATTTATAAAGGGGGGAGGTGTGGATACAAATCTGTCTGTGTCAGCCTAGATGTTTTGATTTCACTATTGCAGGTGATAGTGGTAACCTATTATGTGTAGTAGATGCTCAATAAATTAAGCACAGTGTCATCACCAAGGGGTACCAGCTCTGTTATCAGTGCAGACTGACTGAAGCTGCTCTGAGGAGTGCAATTCACAGCCATTAGTGTATTCTTCTGTGCTTTTTGGCTAGATCTTGACAGTTACACTGCAACTGTCACGTTCCAGTCCGTCTCCTGCAGTTTCTTTCACCAGCTTGGAAAGCATGTGTCAAAAGTACATCTGAAAAATGTTAATTTCTCTAGCTTATTGCTTTCAGGAATTGCAGAAAACATCCTGATAGGTCTTCATGTCTTCATATTTAGGAAAGTGAAATTCAGTGATGAAAGTGGTCTAGTGATTTCTTCCTACAAATAATTTTTTTCTGAAACAGTATTTACTGAATATTTCTATTTTGTATTTACCAATGTGTCTTGTCTTCTCTTATCTATTTCTAAAATTTGCCAAACAACATGGCTTCCAAAACTCACTGTAGGTGAGTATTCTATGCCAAGACATTTTTCCTGATGTTCAAACTATATTTCCATTATATTTCTATTATTATTATTATTACTTATTATTTGAAATGTTATGCTGTATTATGATAAATACTTCCCTCTCCTTTGTATTTGCACCCTTCTGACATTGCTAGTCCTAGTGAATATAAAGAATACAGCACACAGAGTATCTGTTTTCACTGACAAATTGGGTCAGTGGCAATAGACATATTCTGCACTCACGCAGGAATAAATATCTTTTTTTTCTTGTGCTCATAGACATATAAAACCTGAATGTACTGACAACAAATACTGTCAATATACAGGGTTGCCACATGAGTATAGAAAATGTTATAGGAAAATGTCTGTATTTCTAAAGGGAAAAAATCTATTAAATTCTGCATATATAAATACTTCGAGCATTTTTTCATACTTTTTTTTTGTCTTAATCTATATGTGTATTTTGCAAAATGTCCTTAGTCACAGAATAAACCATTAGTCACAAAATGTGTGAATGGATTTAGATAATTTTCTTCACCAAGTTCTTCATGTGGACCTGGATTTCATATTGGCCAGTGGTGTCCTGAACAAGTGAAATAAAATCTCATGTATAAATAAGAAGAGTCATTAGCATAAATAAACAAAACTAAGGACACTCTGGAGAAAAAGCAATAAATGTGTAATCACAACAAGGAATCAGCTCAATCAGGCTTTATGAAGTCCTTTGGATTTACCCTGGATCTAAGTTGAACTCCTACGATGCCTTCATCTAAGTAATCTACCTGAAGTCATTCATTCTAGCTTTACACAGAGAAATTTGCTGTTCAGTGTGATCAGTGTTCAATGTTAGAGTTTCGCTGCAACCTGTCTTGCTCAGCAAAATTTATTAGGCGTAGGAAATTCTAAAAGAAGAGAGGAAAACAATTATGTGTAATATGGTGTAAATGTACCATATGGAAGAGAGGAATTCTCCTCAAAATTAAATAAAAAAAAATATTCAGGCAGATGTTTTGGTTTTGGTTTTTGATTTGTTTATTTTTTGTAGAAGTATCTCTGCATTGCAAGTCTGGAAAGTAATCTTATAGACTACTCGTTTGACAGTAAGGGCCCTATCAGTTCAGCCTGGAACTGGTTAAAAGGACTCAGTACGAGGAGCTGTCTGACACCATCCTCACTCTGGTATTGTGCTAAACTAATGCATTTATATTGCTTTTGATACTTGAATTGCAGAGTACTATATGGACTTATTAAGCCGCCTGATAGGCTCCTTGCCCTTGATACCTGTATGTCACAGGGTAATCAAAACTCTGAAACCAAAAGATCAATTTACACAGGAAATGGTGTTTGAATCTCCATGAGGAATGTTGAGTTGCACTATCATTTTTTCAAGTAAAAACAGTGTAGCAACTATGATTTCTAATCTTAATAGTAAAGCTTTAGTTGCATGCAAACAGTATCTAGCCTAACACCTGCAATAACATCCACAGTCACAGGCCTTCACATATTAATTGACCCTTCATAGCTTAGCTGCCACATTTCCAGACACCAGACACAGTGGATGGTAGCACCCATTGACCACCTGGCCAGTGGCCAGGGAGGGACACCCACACTGGTGATACCTGGGCAGCTGTCACTGACCCAACGTGTCTCTGGCAGACTTTAGGATTCCAGGGAATGCCATGAAGGCACCTCCATGACATATCTGGTGTCTCCACACTGTAACAGGCCCACAGAGGCACAAAAGTAAAAAAACAAACCCACAAACACAAGTAAAGGCTTAATGTAATCTAGTACTTGCCAGTTGGTTCAGAGTTTCCAACTTAAATACTCCATTGAAGGACTCTACACAATGCACAGGCATATTCTTACCTTGGTTTTGTATTGCTTTAGGTCTACAAGATTACAACAACGTGACTAAGAGCAAACATGGAAATAAACATGACAATAATTTCATTTATCTATGTAGAAATTTGATATTTATTAGCTAGTTATTCATGATCCCTCTCTAACAATCAGTGAACATCCATTCCCTGAATGTATTTAATCCAACCCTACAAGAGCTCTCTAATTTATAAGGTTTGTCCTTTGATTCCAGATAGAGTCCTTCTTGGATCAAATGCCAACAATTATCTGGTAATCAAGACAGTAAAAGTAGGTGATTTAAAGTCTATTTTTGTACAATTAATGTTGGAAGCTTTTAGAATGGAAACTTTCCACCTATTAGAATTTCCAAGTAAAGGAAAGTACTGTTTAGAATAATAAAAAACTATTTAGTGAAGACTCTAATTTGATTTCATGACAAGAACAAGGGAACTAATTAAATCTGAAGAGTTGTTGATGACTAGTTAATAGCTATAAACGAGTCAAATAAAATCTAGTGTCAGTGAGTTTCTTTACAGATAATTTAAATCCTATGGGGAGAAGAGAATAAATAAGGTTTTGTGTTATTTCTTTCAAGTATGCCAGTAACATACAGTGTCTCTTCTCCTCATCCCCTCTGTCAAATTGTAACTTTTTTCTTAGCTGTCACTGTTTATAGAGGTTTGCAGAAAAATTTAGATTGGAAAAGAGTGTCTGGGGTCAAGTGACCGACCAAAGCACTTGTTTAAAACTGGGTTAATTAAAGGGTCTTGTCCAGCTGAGTTTTCAATATCCCTAGCAACTGAGCTTTCATAGTTTCAGCTTTCTGCATTTCAGAGCTGCCCTGGGTACCTGTTCAGTGTTTCACCACTCATGGGTGAAGAGTTTTTTCCCTGTGGCAGGTCAGAATTTCCCTTGCTGCAAAAGCCAGCTGTTGTCTCTCTTCCTTTCGCTGTGCAGTTTGGGAATAATGTCTCTGTCTTCTCTATAGCTGCCCTGTCATGGTTGGGCTTTGCGAATGAAGATTTGGGAGCTGCCCTGTGGCCAGAAGAAGATGACACTAAGTTCCTCCTAAACCTGCCCTGCTCCATATCTAGCAAATGCAGCTCCCTTACCCCCTCCTAGTATGTCACTGAGCTCTTGTGTGCACTGAGCTATTTCCATTTTCTGTTTCCTATACTGGGTGGTGAGAATAGCAACTCTGTACATGGGGCTCCAGATGTGGTCTCATAAGTGCCACATAAAGGTGATTAATTCCTTCTCTCAGTCTGTTGGGTGCAGTTTTACAAATGCAGCCCATTAAGTAGTTATCCTTCCTGCTACAAGGGCACATAGCTGGCTTGTGTTTTACTTGAGGTCTACCAGGATCCCTTTGTCCTTTACTGCCCAACTTCTGCATAACTAGGCAGAGAGAGCCTGTATTGTCACATGGGTTTATCCAACTTCTGGTGCAGAACCTCACTTTGTCTCCTCTGAGGTTCAACCTAATTTCTCCAGTTTGTTGAGATTGACCTGAATGGTTTTTTTTTTTTTTTTTTTAAATTGGATTCAATCTCTTCCCATTAGTCTTCATTTCTTAAAAGTCACAAAAGTCATAACTCTGACTGCAACATCAGCCATGCAGACATATGCTGACCTGCAAGATGCAGTCACCTGATCATCTACCATTGACTGAGGGAATATATTTTTCTCTATAAAATATATATTGAAAACCCAACCTATTATAAAATTTCTGTTAAAGGAAAAAATAGTTTTTAATAATTTCCTTGTATAAATCAGTTTTTCTTGAGTATTAAATCCAGAGCATACTAACCTTTCTGATGATCTGTGAATCACCATGTCACCTACCCTTTAAAACTGTGAAGAAAAGGTGATCATAACTTTCTTAGCATTCATAAAATATTATGGTGGTAAAAATAATGTATTTTGACAGTCATTATTAAAAGTCTTTTCACTCAGCACTATTGATACTGAACCCACAAATGTTTGGTCTTGCATCTTTTGCATGGGTTTATTAACTATAACAAAGTCTGTGAGTTTTGAGCAGGCTTTCAGCTGGACATGAAATATATATCTAGCAATTCTTGAGCTCCAACTGTTAGTGATACTTTCAACAGAGTCTTACTTGCTAAGAACATGCAAATGTGGCTTTAGAATCAGTTTTACAGTTGACTTGGATTTTTGCAGATCAAAGAACATGTATATGATAAATATCTACATGGTCTTTTTTTGGTAAGAATATGTGACTGAACTTCACCCGTGCTACTGACTGCTGTGAGGAACATCAGATAAGTTCCCAAACTCATGGACCATGGTGAGCTGCAATGGTAGCTATTTTAAACAGTGTGGTTTATTTGTTTGGTAACAGTCTGACAGTAACCAAGGCTGTGGAGGGTGTTTTGTAGAGTTTTCCTGTTAACTTGCTAATTTTTGACATAGGGACAGACAGTTTAATAATGTCTGCCTAAATAAATGCATCTTTGAGATGTATTTGAGAAAATAGGAGGTTTATGTTTCCTAGATTTACATCACAATTTTCTTGACAACAAGAAATCTTCCTGTAGGTTTTGAAAGGTCAATAATTATCATGTAGATGCTCTTTTGTCATAATAGCTACTGGTGTTATCACATGCTTCATTGTGATTGACAAGGCTTGAAAGTCTGTCTTGTATTAGTATAAAGGGAGGTTTAAAACTCCACATCATTAACTTGTCTTTAATTACAACTTTCTTTATCAGTCCTGACTTGAAGACATCACTTTAGGAAAAAGAATTGTTCTCACTCAGTATACTCCAAGAATAAATATTATTTATGTTGATAATTCATGCAATTTGTAAATTCTTAGTCAAATTTACTTAAAAAATAAACTTCTACCAGGGACTTATAGTTATCATTTCATTATTCATAAAATGAAAATTATATCAACTCAGTTTATACTGTCAGACTACGCCAGAACAGAAAGCAAAGCAAGTTCTGCCACAAAAACCTTAAGATCTGTATCTTTATTTCCTGTAAACACTATTGGACATATGTAAAGTTAAACAAGCTATAAATTAGCTCCATGAAATGAACTGTGGAGTTCAAACATGCTGAAGACTTCCTAAGCAAACAAACCCACTCTGTAATAAATAACTGTTGGTTTGTTACAAATATTTATATGTATATATGTGCATGTTTCACTGGAATTTCAATTTAAGCTCTTACTTTTAAGGACTCATGTAAAGGTATACGTTTATTTTGCCTGGTTTTGCTTTCTGTTTTGTTTTTTGTTTGGTTGGTTTGGTTTCGGGTTTTTTGTTATAGTTTTTTTCTTATGATTACTTTTTCAGATTCAGTCCCAAGATTCTGGTCTGTTAACGTTTCCCCTCCATTCCTTTCTGGAAATCCCACATATGAGTGCATTTCATTTACCTCCACCCCAAATTCTCCCTCTACCACTCTCTAAATTAAATAAATCAGGGAACGATTGTTTTAGCAGTTCCTGTTACGTATTGACCTTAATGGCATCAAAGATTCTGGTATGGTACAAGTGAAGGAGACACCATAGCTACTGCTGCTGTATTAAGCCAATAGGCAGGATGAAGAACTGCAGTGGTTGGGGTGAGGAGGATTAAGGTAATAAGCAAACAGCCTGTCTTGACTTTTTTCTGGTGCTACCACTCTTGTCTTGCCGCAGAAGTAACCTGGGTTATTGTGACAGATGTAGAAAACCTTATTCCCCTAAAGTGTAACACCTTAGCGGTATATCTGCTGACCTTACATAAACATAGCAATTACATTTTGGTCAGACTGTAGGAAAGAGAGGGCAACAATATTTTTTGAAATCAGACATTGTACAGGAGTTTGGATTCCCAGATCTTTCCAAGGATGGGTCACAAAATTCTCTCCTCATCTGTTTCATAGACACAGTCTCAATGTAAAAGGATTTTGAAGGCTTTATTGTATTCCTACTCTACGAGCAAATTATTCTCTCACATCAGAGTTTGAGCATTATGAATGACTTTGCCAAAACTTAAAAAAAAAAAAAAAGAAAAAAAAAGAAATAGAGTTTTCTTTAGAGATTGGTACAAACTCCACAAATTTAGTAGTCCTTCCTTTGTGTTAACCAGACCTTGTCTCTTTGGATGCAGCCTGTTGTTGGGACAGACTCTGAAGACTACAATATATGGTGCTAAGCTTGTGTTGTGAGAAGAGGTGTTACTGTGCTATAAGGCTAATTGAAGCAGGGTTTCTGCAATTAAGTAAGACTAAAGCAGTGTTTTTCATGCCTGTCTTCAAATCTCAAAATAAAAAGAGAACAACGTACAAAGGAAAAAAATCATATTTCTAAATTTGAGATGTTGCATATTAACCTATTCATTCTCTCCAAATAAGCAAGCAGGGTCTGACTGAAAAACAACAGCAAAAAGCCCTTAGTGTTTGCTGTGTGGAAAGGAGCATGTGATAAACAGTAGTCAGTAATAGGGAAATGGCTGCAATAATGCTAAATGAATCAATAATGAGATTTCATGTGTAATATCGGTTTGAGAACCAATTGTCCTGTATTAAGAAAATCATTGCCACACCAGAGGTGAGTAATAGAGGTTAGCCAGAAATTGACAAAACACTCATATGAAAATGGAGACAAAAAATTAGGGTCACTTAGCCAAGGAAATAGGTGCATAAAAAAGAAAATTATTCAAAAATATCTGAAGTTGTGAAAGGCAGACATTGTTTCCTCTCATTTGTAATGACATAAGAGCAATGGGACTGCATGATAGACCTGAAAAACAAAGAAGAGGAAATTAATAAAAAATACTTTTTAAAAAAATGTAGAACCCATTGCCAGAGAAAATAAGCAAAACAAAGAAACTGGGGACTACATAGTTGTAGAAATAATAGGGCACTGTCTACAGAGTTAATTACAATACAGGTAATGTCAGTTGGTGAGGATTGATAAATTTGCATATTTAAATTTCCTATCTCCTCTTAATTTTCAGGCTTAAATCTCCCGCTTAACAGTGAATTGAGACTAAAGGCAGGAACAGGCTATCTCGTACTGTCTACTACAGGCTTCTTTAGTCTTCTTTTGAAGTATCTTTTCCTAGCCCACATTGGAACAAGAAATTAGATCTGAATTTGAAATCTTATCTATTTTTCTGGTCTTGTAATCTTACCTTATAATTTTCCACTCCTAGCTAAACTGTTTAAAACTATCTGAGGATCTGTCTCTCAGAAGCATAAAGGAAGAAAAGACTAAACACCCCATACACAAACTTTCCAAATATGATTGATTCTTTTATAAGTCAACTAAAAGTGTTATGAGTTTGCTTTTCATTGCAGAAAAAAAAGATGGAATTTGAAGATTCTATTTTATAAAGCCCTCTGAAGAGCATCACAGTTCTGTGCAATAATCTATAACTGTATTTTCATTGTAGATATCTTTTATTTTATAGTAGCATTTTATATTCCCTTGAGTCATGAATCAAGCACCATAGGCAAGATTCATCTGCTGAAGATGAAAAGAAGCAGACAACATCCCCCTGGAGTCCATAGCTGATATTCTGCTTCAAACATAGAAATTGAGTAGTTAACTTTCCAGAATGAAAAAAACTTATTTAGCACTGTTATGCACAATTATTCTCTGTTTTGAAGTAACTGACAGTACTTCAAACTGACAAACCAAAGTCTTTGTGAGTTCTTGTGAGATGCAATTTTCTATATGTGTGTGTGCATATGTGTGTGTATTTCACATTCCTTTTTGTCTAGAAGCAGGATGTTTGTGGTGAAATATTTATACTGTCTTTAGTAAAGACGATTTTACTTCTCCTTCCTCATTATTTTATCAGATGCAGTTTAGATTAATATATTCAAAATGAGAGGTTTCACAAATCACTGTCAGGTGGAGCCTCAGTCAGATTTATTATAATTTCTAACACTCAGTCAAAGAAATTAATGCTACTGCTAATAGTCCAATGAATAATTCTATCAGCCCACAAGCATAGTTACTGGACATGCCTTGGGACTTCCAGTGTTCAAACCAGCTGGAAAAGGGACTATCATACAGAAAATATTCTGAGACTCTGGGAAAAGATACAGAGTGTTCCCCTGGCAGCTGCTTGCAGAGTAGTATTACAATCTCAGAGGAGTCTGCCTGCCATTTCACTTGTAGGGTGACTGCAACTATCACAGTTGCTTCAAGTGAGATAAATACAGAGGAAGGGGAGGGTACAAAGTAAGTTAACCCTTCAGAGGTATAGATGGGAAAAGTGTAGAAGAAGACATAGAAAACGCAGAAGCAGAAAAATGCAGAAGGCCTCTGAGCAGACTAGTTTCTGCAGAAAGGCAATCTCTCTAGAAATATATGTACTAAATGATGATGTGTGAAACACGGAAGTGATATTTACTCGGAGATACGAATTTTTCTGGATGTTTACTTACACAGCGACTGGCAAGTCATGTTTCCGTGTGGGAAAAAAACACCACAACCTAAAGAATGTATTCAAAAATTATTCTGAAATAAAATACAAATCAACCTGGAAAAAAAACCAGCATCAGCAAACTTAAAAGATACTTTTCAATTAATATATTTTTCTATAGAAATTATCATCATCTATCCTATAGAAATGCTATGCATTTCAAAAGATCAGTGCCTCAGTCAAGTGCTTAATTAACAGATTTATTTCTCTGGTAAACAAACTTGAAAAGCCTGTCGCTACCTACTGTAGAGAGATTTTTGGATTAAAAAAGGGAAAAAAAACCCTTTTATAATTAACTCCATATAGTTTGAAAAGCTCTCTGATTATAAAAATGACCTTGCTAGAATGAAGAGCTTGGACTACTGTCTGTGACGTGTTTTGTTCTTCAACCATGATTCTAATGTACAGTATAAAAAATATTAATTAGTAGAAAAAGTTGCTTGCATTTACTAGGCAAGAATTGTGTCATTTAAATAATTTCAACATTTTGTGAGTTTTCTCTCTCTTAATCTTAGTTTTGGGAGGACCTAATCATACTTTCCCTCCCCCCAGAATAATTCTAAAATGTCATAATAAAAAAAATCAAATTGATGCTTATGAATGACAGTAATCATTTGAAGAGTTTGGTCCACAGCACTGCTGTTCATCTGCTGTAGAAGTAAGTCTCAATACATGCTCTCCACAAAGCTCTTCTCAGTATTGCGTAGTGTGTTGACCTTAATTGTTTGCTTTTCCATCAAAGTTGTCTCCGTCTATTTCAAAATCCTCAAGCATATTGTAAGTATCTGCAACAAATAAGCAGAAATCCCAAATCAATAGAATTCCCTCAGCAGAGAAGTTTAGATAAAAGATGGTGAAGGGAAATTCTGAAGTAAGCAACATTTTGAAACATACCTTTCCTTCTATATCTTATCTATGTGTGGTGTCCTTTGCATTTGATTTTCTAATTGACTTTTTCTTCTCCCTCCCCATAATAGCTGACATTTATTATCTGTAATCCAGAATTGGTGCTTAAACACTTTTTTCCTCATGCTCAGGCAATGCTGGAGAGATTTCGACCACAGACTTACAAAACTCTCTTGGAAATATTCAAAAAAAGTGACTACCCTGTAGTTGTTGATCAGTCAACTTTGATAAAGAGATATAACCGAAATTTCTTGTCACCATTGTCCCAGTTTCCCAGGAATGGAAAAAAAAAAAAAAAGAAGAAATGTATATGTACCCTTATTTTTTATTTAATTTTTTTTAACCACGTAATAATTTAAGAAATATAGAACAGTTTGATCATAGTAAGTACATTTTATTAACAATTGTTGGTACTCTTAAAATTAGGTGGGAAACACTTTTGACAGATGGTGCAAACCTCTTTCCCCCCCAAAAAACCTATTACTGAAAGCAAAAAAAATTAAAGGTCATTTTGTTACCACTCTCTCTTGTGCACCAGATGTCACAGTATAAGCAGAGAAAGTTACTGCTTCTTTTCTCTAGGATATAGAAGAGACATTTTAAGGTCACAGTAACAAAAAACAGCAGGTAGACGTGATCACAGCTGTACATCAGGCTAGAGAAGTTTTTCTTTTCCATCGCAGAGATCCCAAGTGAATAGCCCTTCATTAAGGACAGTTAGGTTTTTCAAGTGTAACAATTACTTTGTGATCAATGAATAGGAGTTGGACCAGGTCCTATAAGCATGGGTGGCTGCAGTTAACAAATAGGTAATTTCTGGACCCAGAAGACTTAAATCCACATATTTCCACTTTAACATTAACAACTGAATTAAAAGTCTGCTTTGTGTCTAAGATATTCAAAGTGAGTGAAAAAAAACCTTATTACTATTACATATATTCTAATTACAGAATGTATGTAATATGTATGTTCAAAATAAAAGCAAATAAGAGTCTGGATGTTTCAAACCAATCAACTGTTTTCAAAATAGTGTTGTCAGGCTATCTGTATTGAATTTTTGGCTGATGTAAATTGCCTGCCATTTCTTCACTGAAGTCAACAGCTTTATGCTTACTTAAACCTATTGGGGATTTGGTCCTATGCCAGATTAATACAAATCAATTAAAGGATTAATTTTAGACTAAAAGTGTCAAATAACATTTTTGGTTCAAGAAGATAGTCATGAGCCTGACAGGTTTTGACAATAGAAGTTAATTACAAGCAACACATGATGAAACAGAAGTATGAACATCTGATTTCTGCAGACTCTAGAGGCTGCACAGTTGTAAATGAAGCACAGAAATTATTGAGCCAAAATGCATGAGAGAATATCTCAATTATGAAACTAACAAGAAAATTTTGTCTATGCACTTACTTATCAAAACAAATTAAGGGATTTTACTAAGGCACAACAGACTACTGTCTTTTAACCTGCAATAGATTGAAAAGACACTAGATGTTCTCTGTACTGGTCCACTGAAATATTTCTAGTTACTTTGCTTAGAAACTTGCCCATAAAAGTGTTTTTTGTTGCTGTAGATATTTTGGTCTTAATGAAGTTAAACATGGATAACTATTAGCTTTTGCAAAAGGAGAACGAAAAGTGTCCTATTTTTTATTTTCTACTGTTTTCCACAAGGCTGAAACAGTACGTATCTAACCCATCACCTTATATCTTGAAAGAAAATGGCCTTAGAAGTATTTTTATAAATTCAATGTGTGTGTCTGTGGATTTGTGTGCATGTGTATGCACATGCATTTGAATGTATATGTTATCTGTAGAACTCTTACAGTTTCATGGCACTGCCTATCAAGGGCAGTCTTAAGCTGATCAAAACCACAGATTCACCTTTTTGGGCTCCCTTTCCACAAGTTTTATTAAAGACTAATTATATGTCACAGTAATGCAGTGTAAAAAGCCTGTATCTCAGCAGGAAAAAATGGAATTATGTCAGTGTTGCTTGGGGAGAAATCAACAAAGATTACGATAATAATGACCCTTAATACTTGATTTATTTGACCACAAAGCCAAGTTTCAGGGCCCTGAGGACTTCAACAAGTCTCCGTTGATCTGAGCAGCCTCAGCCCATGCTTCCCAACATGTGCTTCCTGTCTGTGCTCCCAGGGGCTTAGGCAGAGCCTGATCTGCGTGGCAGGCAGTCCTGTCTCCAGCAGTACTGTCTTCCTGACTGGATGTCCCAGGTTGACTCTAGAGTTGATCCTATTTCACTTCGTGTGGTATTCCCCAGTCCCTATGTGGTGGGGGAAAACAGTTGTCCCCCTGAAGTTATAAAATGGTAAACTCCCAGGGGGTGGTGACCCTTGTGGTTTGAACCAATGAGCTCTTTTGCAAAATATAAACATATCACACTTAGACTGGAAAAGAGAGTTGTAGTTGTAGTTGTTGTTGGAGAGTGGCCATGTGAAAGCCACGAGCTGAGGGGCCCCCAGCCCCACTGGGGGCTGAACCCTGCCCCAGCCCCGGCTAGGGGGCTGCAGGGACTTGGAACAGTGTTAAACTGGGCTAAGTACCTGTAGCTAGAAAGCTGAAGGAGTTTTCTCCACCGTGAGTGGGCAGATGGAGCAGCGGCAGAGCAGCAATAGACAGAGAAACGGTGGCAGAGAGCCAGAAGGAGATAAGAACTGAAGAAGCAGCAAAAAAACATGCAGCCGAGGAGGAAGACACAGAGTTGTCTGAGAGAGCCGAGAGAGAGCCTGCAGCAGAGAGCAGGACTAAGCTGTACAGAGACAGAGTTTGGGTAAGAACTGAACCAAAACCCCCAGACTCCTTGGAGACCCCTCCTAGAGAGAGGAGGATGATGGACTCTTACTTGAAAGAGTCTTGGAGTGCTACAGCACTGCAGAAAGGAGCTAAAAAGCTCAGAGAAGGAATGCAGAGGGGGTGACCTTGGCTCTCCTGCTGCTACTGCCAAGCTGGCAGTTTTGAGTCAGAGCACGGAGCTCTGCAAAGGGGGCTTGAATCCCCTGAAGATACGGACCACCACGAAGGCTCCTGTACTTCATTGATATGACGTGGTGAAGTGACCCTTGTCCCAGTGAACACAGCCCAGGGAAGAGAAGACCCTCGCTTGGAGACTAAGGGCCCAGGGGCTTGGATACCCCCTCGTGTGTACTGGCAGAGATCCAGCTACAGCTGCTGCATGAGAGAAGAGAACCTGATGCCTTAGAGACACTGCTGCTCTGAAAGTAGAAAGGATCTCTTCCTTCTTCCCTCCTGGACTTTTGTTTGGAAGGGAGAAGAGATTTGATCCATTGTAATAATGTTTTGTCATGGTAGAGATAGTTAAGATTGTGTGTGTGATGTATTGTAATATTTATTTTGTACAGTCATTGTAATATAATCCCTTCCCCCCATTTTGAGTCTCGTGTGGTGTCTGGAAAACCCCTCTCACACTGAGTTGAGAAGAGGGAGGGGGGCTTGGACTAGGGAATTGATTTTGGGGCTCTCAACCATGACAGCCTACCCTGACTCTGCTGAGGTTTCCTGGGCTGTTCCCTGTTTCATGAGGCAGTGCCCTGCATGGGCCATGACCACAGCCTGGCTTCCACTGTGCGGCAACCACCTGTGCCCTGGCAACAAGGCAAAGGGAGCAGGGGACATGCAGTAAATGCTCTGCACAATATGCCCTGTGTGTTGAGAGGGTGAGAGGAAAAGAGATTATAAAATAACAAAGATAAAGTTTTATTCATATCTTTTAGTAGATCTTTAGAGACAACTCCTTGAATATTCACACTAGGTATCCAGGATCTGAAGTCTGGACTAAGATATAAGAACTAATGGTTGGATTTTGCAGTTGGGAGACTACATGTCTTGAGACACCAGGCTAGGAAGAACAAAGCAGCACAGATTTCTAGGCAGTGCTTATTCCTGAAGATTTCACCATGGTTCTGGCTCTTGAAAAGTTATTTTTTTTCTGTTTTCTAAATAGCATGTGAATGGAATAGTGTCCGGCAGCTGACAAAATGTGATTCATAGTGATAACAATATCACACTTCATCAGACTTGTAGCTAGGCAAAATATTTCCTCTTGTGATTCAGTAGTTATCACTTATATCCCAAGGCATAAAGTTATCTCCCTCAGCTCTTATCATTTCATGGTAACAGCAGATGATTCACATTTATGATGATGCCATGCTTACTTATCAAATTTATCAGATTTTTAAAGGTAAACAAATATCTGTCATTCTCTTTTTCATCTTATTTCTTTTGCACATGACTAACTGAAATAGAAGAGGTATTTTTTATTCTTTCTTTATTTAAATAGAAAATCCCTTATTGAATTATTCTTCACATTTCTGTGGGATTTTCTTCCTTGTTTTCTCTCTGTTTAAAAGAAATAACTACAACCGAATATGGTGAATTTCCTGTAGAATTATGCTCTAGAGCTCTTTTTCTTTGTTTATGCTTCCAGCCTTGGCATTGATCTTGGACTGTAAAGGGTCTCAAGTAGAGCCTGAATATCAAGTATTTTCACTCCAATACCCTTTCACATTGTTAAAGCACAGTGGTATGATCACAAGGTATGTGAGAATCAGTCTCTGTGACTCGAATTAACCAAGATATGTATAAAAGATAATGACGTATCATGTTCTCATATGCAAAAAACATGGTGGTCAGAACCTTTTGGTTGCAAAATACAAAAATTAAGTACTTCCCATAACAATATTTATAAAATCATTGTTAGTGTACATGTTAGCACAGAGTAGTAGGGGTCTTATTCTTTCCATGGAGTGCTCACCATCATGTGGTAATTGTGTCAGTGAGTAGTACTAAAAGTCATTCAAGAAACTACACTTTTCTCTAAGGAAGTATTTCTCAACCTATAAAATTTTTGAATTTTAAATTCATTTTTTCATCTACACACAGGATTATTCAGTCTACTGAAATCCAGATGAGTAATGAAGACAAGTGGAAGGTGTGATGTTTTATGAAGTTAAAATACCAAAAAAAGCATCTCAAAGTCATCTCACTAAATATTATTGTTATTCATAAACATTCACCATGTGATAGACTAAATTCATGTCCAAAAGAAAGTAAAGAGCTTACATAAAATATCACTGGGGGAAAAAAGTGCCTCCTGTAATTCAACCACAGCATCACTAGAGTAACATCTCATAAAATGAGAAAGAAGAGCAAAAAAACCCAGAAAAGATTGATAGCTATAGATGAAGCCATATTCTCTAAGTTGCAGTGGTTGAACAAGTTATAAATGGTAGAACTATGAATGAATAAAACAGTTATTGTAACTATAAAAAGTACACTACCTCTACAAGACACTCATTTTATTTATTCATTGTGTATAACGTGTAATTTTAAGGATAGTTTTACTGTCTAATAATATTAAGCAGCATAAAAAAGGAAATATTTTGAGTAGAAATGTCATGAATGCTCATTAACTCCTAAGTATATTCCCAGAATGATGCACCTAGAATATATTAAGCAAACATTTTCCTGCATCTGTTTATTCTGAAACACTAAGAGCAGGTAGGAAAATTCTGGTGAGATATTGTACCTTTTGTGCAAGGTATTCCTTGAATTATTAGATACAATCAAGAAAGAAAATAGGATAAAATTTATGAGAAAACCTCATTCTTTATAAAAAGTAAAATGTTTAGCTTACAAATTGTCATGATTTGAGATAGCCCCAAAATCCGATTCCCTAGCTCCATTCCCCCTCCCACATCTCAACCCAATGTGAGATGGGCTTTTTTCCAGACAAAACACAACCAAACTCAGAATGGGGGAAAGGGAATATATTACAATGACTGTACAAATAAATACTATAACACATTATACACATGATCACAACTATCTCTAATATGACGTATAGTATTTACAATGGATCAGATCTCCTCTCCCCTCCAAATAAAAGTCCAGGAGGGAAAGAAGGACAGATCCCTTTCAGTCCCAAGCAGGAGTCTCTTCTAAGGCAGCAGGTCTCCTCATCTCATGCATGCAGCAGTAACTGGATTGTTGTAGCTGGATCTCTGTTCAATACACACAAGGGGGTCTCCAAGCCCCTCGGCTCTCCTTCGGTCCAAGCGAAGGCCTCACCTGTGGACTGCGAGCAGGGACAAGACTCGCGTCACCACAGGTATATCACGAAATGCAGGGGCATCTTCGTGAAAGTCCCTTCCTCAGGGGATTCAAATTCCCCTTTGCAGAGCTCCGTGCTCTGCCTCAAGGCAGCGGGGGGGCGAAGCCCTCCTCCACATTCCTCTCCGTCCCGGTCCAGCTTCCCAGGATGCTCTGAGCTTCTCAACTCCTCTCTGCAAATGCTGTAGCACTCCAAGGTTCTTTCAAGTAAGAGTCCATCATCTTCCTCCTTCCAGGAGGTCTCAAAGGAGTTTGGGGGGTCTAATATCAGTTCTTACCCCCAGAACTCCGTAGCTCTGCTGCTATCTTCTGCTGCTTCCTCCGGTTCAGTTCTTATCTGTCCTGGTTCTTGTCCAGAGTCTCTGGACACTGCCACCGCTTCTGCTCTTTCTCTGCTCACTCACGATGGAAAACATTTCCCAGCTCACAGTTACAGACACATAGTCCAGCTTAACACTGTTCCAAGTCTCTGTAGCCCCCAACTGGGGCTGGGGGGCCCCAGAGGCCCCGAGGGGCTCCGGGTCCCTTTTCCTCATGACTCCTACAACATGGCTACTTCTTCTACCAACCAAACTACAACTCTTCTCTTCCAGTGCTTGTGATATGTTTACATTTCTGCAGGAGCGCTCATTGGACAGAACTTCAAAACTTCCAGGGGTTTCCACCCCTGGGGGTTACCACTTTTCAGCCTCTGGGGGAAAACAAGGTTCAAACCACTACACAAATTAATTTATATTGTTACTGAAGAATAAAGACATCACTCGAATTCTATCCCAGGCTTTTAAAAAACTTCTCTTCCTGTGTCATGTGAACTACGTGACAGAAGTGCAGAAGAGCAACATCCAAGCTAGTTCAGGTGGAAGTTCAACAAAGTTGGGCGGGGAAGTTCAACAAAGTTTTCATTCACATACTGTGGACATATGTTATATCAACTAACTTCTCTACAGAATACCGTCAGGCATTTAATGCTGAGCTTACTTACATGCAGTACAGCTCTCAAACCTTTATTGTAGGATGCTTTCAACTTCTCCTTCACTGTGGGGAGAAAAAAAGGAATAGATTGTGACAAATAGCTGGTTTTTCCATCACTTAGGATGCCAACATGTAGGAGCATACAGATGCGAAATTCAACTGCCCGCTCACTTTCTGCATGAAATCTAACGTTTCAGTCTATGTTTTTAGTTTTCTGGTGGAAAAAGGAATACTTTTCATGAAATTTGCTTATTGCTCATTTTACCTCAGACACCCAATATTGCTAGCATCTCTTGGTATCTTCTGGATTTTATACAATGAATAGCATTATTTTTACCAATTTTTTTCTATTTTTATGACAGAAGAAATAAATGAAATTCTGAATTTAGAAAGGTCTTGCAACCTGAGTACTTTTTGAGTTGAAGAGAAATAAAAGCACTTGGAATTAACATTGGCCTTGAGAAGCCAGGTATTGCCTTTGTAGACATCCCCATTATCACAAACCCCAGCCTTTCACTTAATCTGAGATACAGTGGTTTCTGAGGATGTGGAAACTTGCCATAATTTCTGTTCTGGTGAGGGTTACTCCTTAACGACATGTTGATTGTTCACAAGTAGTTCATAAACACCCTCAACAGAAAGTGGATTTTTTTTTTCTCTGTAAAAGCTAAATCTGCTTTTCAATACTTTCCACTCTTATAGAGAATTTGTTTACTACTGGATTTTTCTAAAACATTGAGTGTTAACTTGTTAGTCTCTAGAAGCTTTTTTGTAGACAAATGAGATGTCTCTATTATGTCAGCAGGAAACAAATCCCAGAACACTAATCAAAAGTCTTCAGTGCAATCCAAGTGTGCTAGGTTTAAGTAGGATTATTTTGTATAAACCTTTCTGACAGTTGAACCTGTGAGAGTTTCTGCTTGTGACTCTCTACCCTATCTGACTGGTTCACCACCTGTCTGTTATGGCAACAGAAGAAAATGATTGTCATGTGTTAGAAGTCAATGAAACATTAGGTATGTTGAGAAAATGATAATTCTTATAAAATAATAGATTTATTTCTTTACTCTTGTACAGGAGTCATTAAGATCAATATTTTCCAAATAATCACTTTAGATGCAGTTTTGTACTGGTAGTCAATTAACCCTGCAGTTTACATAGATAGATATCCACATGATAAAATTTGTGCAAGTGTATACTGGTTTTACCTGTAGGCACAAAACTATGCCTCCTAAGTTGAAAACTGGGTTGACATAATTTAAAATAGTCTGTAGAAGCTGAATCATTACATGTAACCTAAAAAGAAAACTTGAGGACACTAGATGTTCGATCAGGAGGTGATGAGAGTAGAGGTGGAGAAAGGAAGGATAATCTCCATTTCTAAATAGGGAGACAGCTGTCACAGGAAATAGCAAGTGTAGTGGTAAGGATTTTTAATAAGTCTGTTAAATCAGAAGACATAACAAAATGTCGTGGTTTGAGAGCTCCAAAATCCAATTCTCTACTCCAAGTCCCCTTCCACATTTCAACCCAGTGTGAGATGAGTTTTCCAGACGCCACAGGAGACTCAAATTGAGGGGGGGAGATTATATATTACAATGACTGTACAAAATAAATACTACAATACATTATATACAATCTTACTATCTCTACCATGACATAAAAGTATTTACAATGGATCAGAACTTATCTCCCTTCCAAATAAAAGTCCAGGAGGCAGGAAGGAAAAGATCTTTCCCACTCTCAGAGCAGCAATGTCTCTAGGGCAGCAGGTTCTGTCATGCAGCAGTTGTAGCTGGATCTCTACCAGTATACGCGACGGGGGTATCCTCGGCCCTTAGTCTCCAAGCGAGGGTCTTCTCTTCCGTGGACTGCGTAGCAGGGACAAAACTCACTTCAACACATCATATCGTGGGGCGTAAGACCCCCATGAAGGTCCCTTCCTCAGGGGATTCACCCCTGAGTCAGAACATCTCGGGCAGCTTTCAGTTGAAGGCCTTTGCCTCAAGAGTTCTATCAGAGCTTCTGTGCTCTGATCTCAGGTTGCTAGTTTAGCTTGGCAGCAGCGGCGAAAAGGGCCAAGGTCACCCCCTCCAAGACTCTTTCAAGTAAGAGTTCATCATCCTCCTCCCTTCTAGGAGGGGTCTCCAAGGAGTTTGGGGGGCTTTGGTTCAGTTCTTACCCCCAAAACTCTGTCTCTCTAGAGCTTAGCTCTCTCTCTGTTGCTGGCTCTCGTCTCTCAGACAACTCTGTGTCCTCTTGCTCGGCTGCATGCTTGTTTGTGACTTCTTCAGTTCTTATCTGCTGGCTCTCTACCACCGTTACTCCGGCCAGTGTTGTTCTGCCGCTGCATCTGCTGCTCACGGTGGAGGAAAAAAACTTCCAGCCTCTCAGTCACAGACCTCAGTCCAGTTTAACACTGGTTTCGAGTTTCTATGACCCCAACCGGGGGCTGGGGGCTCAGAGCCCCCCA
This sequence comes from Corapipo altera, assembly GCF_003945725.1. NCBI lineage: Eukaryota > Metazoa > Chordata > Aves > Passeriformes > Pipridae > Corapipo > Corapipo altera. Next base: position 8,347,361 of record NW_020884903.1, on the reverse strand, counting down.
GGGGGGCTCCTGCCCCTTCTCCTCATGGCTCTACAACATGGCTACTTCTTCAAAAACAACAACAACTACCTTCTCTTCCAATCTGCTTGTGATATGTTTATATTTTGCAAAAGCGTTCATTGGTTCAAACTTCAAGGGTCACCACCCCCTGGGGATTTACCATTTTATAACTTCAGGGGGAAAACTGTTTCCCCCCACCACACAATCACACATTTTCTAAGCTGTAGATGCCATCATTTTTATTTTCTAAATGTATAAAAACCTGTGAATCTAAGCTATGCAAAGCTTTAGGATGAATTTTGAAGAAATAATCAAGAAAATATGCAATCAAATGGAGAGTTAAAGGAACATATGCAAAATGGATACTGCAACCTCATGAATTTGTTTGATATAACTATTGCAAGTAAGAAAAATATAGGCAATAATTCTGTTTCAATTTAATATTTGACACAGGGAAAATATTAAAATTAAAATCATGCAAATGCAGGCATAAGAACTTACAGAGATGGTGAAAAAGTGGTTCTAGGGAAGATAAAACTTTGCTCTTCTGCAAAAAACAATAGGACTGAAGGAATGTTTCTGATGATATCATCAAGGTTGGAGGTTTGGTGTGTATTTAGTATTTAAGGTTATGAATACAAATACTAAAAGTTTAATGAGCAAAATTATAGGTCATGACTTTGGCAAGCAATAGAGCAACAGCAGAGGATGGGATTGTTATGTGCAAAGACCTGGATCTGTTCATATTAGGAACTGGAATATAATTTAGTGTGTAAGGCCAGTTTATAGCATAAGGTCATGCTATTAGAGCCTAAAATCACTTTTTTCAACTGTTCTCATTTACAGAGTGAGAAAAAGTAAATGTGTCTGAAGTGTAAAAGAGAAAAGAAACTTTGAAATACTATTATTCTATTATGGGATGGTTATTATGTACTGTAGAAATTAGACATAAGGGGCTTATCAGATAAACTAATTGCAATAAAAAACTCTCACTGACAACATTGTGTACAGTGTTGGCTATGTTCATTCAGTGAAAAATGATTTATATTGAAATATGTGTAACTCTGTGTGGACTATAGGAGAATTCTCTGGAAATCTTGCTTATGGGAATGGTATAAGAATGTCTTAAAATAAATTTATTTTTCTTTTGTGTTCTTATTTTGTTGGTTAGTTACACAATTCACTATTTAGGAAAGTTGTTTTCAGCACATAGTATATTCTCCTGTGTTTGACTTATCAGTTCCATATATTCATAGAATATGGATGAGCCTCAATAGTAGCTTGCTTTCCAGATAATTCCTGGAGAAAATCCTCATGATATTTTTCTCTTCCAGGTTTTTTTTTTTCAACAGAGGAAAATATAAGGACTAATAAAATTTTTAAATTTATTAATTTATTATTATTAAGAATGACTGAGTAACATACAATCTGAAACTCAAAAAACAAATTATAGAACTTCCTAACCGACAAAGAAAAAAAGAGTAAGGCAAGAGTTAGAATTATCCCCACCAAAACCCACTATTAAAATACTATCCCATCTGATAGGGTCATTGCATTATTTAATTACACTGCAGGGTTATATCATCTAGTATCATAAACAGACATGCTGGTTCTTCAAGCTCCATCCTACAGCGAAGTAAGTGGCCCTATAATTTATTCCAAGCTTAATTTTAAATTGTTACACTGTATTGTGTAGTTCCCATTGTTTCTGCTGCTATTTGTTCCAGATATCTCACCATTCAAGTGACTGAGAATTTTTGTCTGAAGTTCAACCTAAACTGTTAATATAATACCTAAAATATTAATATATATAATTCTTTGTAAGTAGACTTTTCTGCATATCACTATATTGAGCCAAACAAGTCTAGCATATCACTGTTATCAAGCACTTCTTTCTCCTGTAGTCACAGGGATAACAACAATTTATGTCAGACACAGAATCACAGAATATCCTGGGTTGAAAGGGAGCCACAAGAACAGAGCCAAACTCTGTCCGGCTTGATGCTGTGACCACTTCCCTGGGAAGTCTGTTCCAGTGCTCAAACACTCTCTGGGTGAAGAACTTTTTCCTAATATTCATATGGGTGACCTGTGGCCTATGCTGAGGAACTAGCCATTGTTCATACTTCTTTTCTTAATAGTCTTCGGAAGATTAGTCTCTACCTACTCACAAAGAAACACAGCTAGTATTAAAGCAAAACAACTGTTAAAATTTAATTTCACATTATCTCCATTAATTTTCTCTAGTGCAAAACAAATATGTAAGGAACAGCTACATTTTAGTATTTCAGAGAATTCCTATGGAGGGCTCTGTGGTCATGAAGAGTTCTGTCTGCAGTAGGTCTAGTGTGGTTTTCCTTTTAGGTAATGGCAGGAGATCAGTTAATTGGTTTAGTGGGAAAAATGTATGAAATTATATTGGTAAGTTTAAATTACTAAAAATTGTTACTGAGATCCTGCATTGTGAGCACAAGGAAATAATAAAGAAGGTTGTTTATAACATTAAATGCTGTGTAGTAATAGAATTTGTTATTTCATAAGTATCTTCTCCAGGAATAAAGGTTTATTTAATAAATAAACTGCTTGTCGTGTCTTGTTCTGGGCACGTATCTGCAAACTTAAAACCCTATAACTAGAGTATGCAGACTGAATCCACAGCTAATAGTCTCTATATTTTTATACCTGAAGTGCTGAATTACAGATGAAATCATAGGCAAAAAGTGGTGTTTCCATTTTCATTTAACAAGATTCCTGAAGTACTCATGAGATTCATAAGACATTAGATGCTATCTGAAAAGCTAGGATTTGTTATAATGGTCAAGATATTATGAGGATTAGAGGAATTTGCATGAACCGTCCCTTGGCTCATAAAAGAGTGATAAAGGATAAAAGGTAGCATTAACTATTCAGAGGTCTTGGCTATGTTCTCTACTGCAGCTGCACCAACTGCACTCACTCACTTGATCACAACTAAATACAAAAAAACCCCAGCCAACAACATGAAACCTAGTGTCATAAGGTCTAATAACCAGTATGTTATTGAAAATAAAGCTATTAACTGTGCGTTTAAATTTTTTTCATGCCACAAGCCTGGTTAGAGACTGCTCTGCAAAAATTTACTTCTGTGTATTTCCAGACCATCTAAGATTATTCTATTTTTTTTAATCAAGGCATATGTAAGGTTTGGAGAAACATATTCACCACAAAGCAGAGTCTCACAGAGGATGTGTTAGGTGTTTGAAAAGTATAATGAAGCTATGCTGCCAAGTTTTGCACCAACTATTACTTCATCCCACTTCACTAAAAGTAATATTAGTGGCACTTCAAATTAGTTGAAGCACGGAATAGCGACTGAAATGATGTGCTCTGCTAGCAAAAATTAAAATATATTGCAGCATACTCCACTTACCTTACATTTCCTTTCATCAGAAGAGATCCAGGGACTACTTTTCTCCTTGCCTTAGAGTGATTCAGAGGGCAGCATAACCCAGGACTTTGTGACTTCTGCATAAAATGAAGCTAAAAGAAGTCATTTAAAGGAGAAAAAAAAATATTCCTAGAGGTTAGTGGAAAACCTTCAGTGTAGGACTTCAGTTTGAGCCCTGCATTATAATTTGATTATAATAAATATCTGTCAGATACTTAAAAAAAATCTGTTTCCCAATGTCTGTCTGTAAAGATAGCAGTAGAGTTCAGGGGAGTTTTTTTTTAATAAAGTATGGCTTATAATTACAAAAATGTTCAAAGCCATAGGAAATATTTGATATTATACTATTTGATATTTATTCCCAGAAATAAACACTGGGGAAAAGAACCCTATTTCATAAGTAAAACTTTCTGTTGGCTCAGAAACCATTACCTACTAGAGCAGCTCTGAATTGTCAAGTATATCACGCCGTTGAAAAGGTTGTCTATTCCCAAAGAGCACACAAATTCTGGATAAGTAACCAGACAAATCCTTAACAACAACAACATCTAAGTAAAATCTTACAAAAAGGAAAGAAGCTAATAGGTTTTGTTTGGACAAGACTTCTTCAGAAAACTTAAATATGAAGATTATTAATAGCAATTATTTTTTGACTCTTATCTACCGATGGAAAGAAGAATCAAAATATCCTACACATGATATGATATTATATGATATATGACATGATATGATTGATATTATGTGGTAAACATGGATGGATGGATGGATGAATGGAGGATGGACAAACAGACGTTGCTTAAAGACATACAGAGAGAGAGGGAGGTGCTTTACTTATACCATCTACATGTTGTGGTTATAGATTTTGTGAGATGTACTGTCATCATTACTTGTCACTTTAAATAAATCTCAAATGTTTTAATGTTTTTTAGTTGTATATCATCACTCGACACAGCCTTGCCCCTGTGGGTAACCCATGTCAAGAACGGTTCTCAAGTATAGAGTCCAATATGCTAAAAAAGGAAATTAACAAAAGAACAAACTGGCAACAAACAGTCTTTTGGTTTCCTTTCTGCAAATTTTTGATGGGTTTTTCTACTTCATTAACTAAATCTGGCTGAGTGAAGACTACTTCCCTGCAGTATTTGCTACTTTTCTCCTATATGACAAGTAGGGAGTGGTGAGCCAATGAAAAACCCTGGAAGAATGGCAAAATGCTGATACTATCTGATGAACCAGGAAAAAGTTACATAGGGAACACTATCTCTTTCAGCAACATTACTCTAACTGTTGAAAAGACAGCTAATGTGTAGGTATAACTTTGTTGTGGGTGAACCTTGGTAGGCATCTCAACCACACACAGCTGCTTGCTCACATCCCTTGCAGTGAGATGGAGTATATTTCATATTATATTTTATATTATAATATAAAAAAATTAAAATAATAAAAATAAGGGTAACAGTAAGTATTGAGATAAAGACTGTTTAATAGGTAGATAAAAAGCTACATGCACAAGCAAAGTAAATGAGGAATTAATTCATTAATTCTCATGGGTAAGTACACATTTAGGCATTTCCAGGAAAGCAGGATTTCATCGCACCTAACAGATATTTGGGAATACAAATACTGTAACTCTGAGCATCCCCTCTTCCTCCTTATTCCTCACAACTTTGATTGCTGTGCATGCTGCCATATGGAATATCCCTGCTGTCAGTTGAGTCAGCTCTCCCAGTTGTGTTCCCTCCCAAATTCTTGTGCACCCCCAATCTCCTTGGTGGAGGAGTGCATCAAGAAGCAAAAAAGGCCTTAGCTCTCAGTAAGCACTGCTCAGCACTTATGAAAGCATCCCTGTGTTATCAATACTGTTTTCATCACAGGTCCAAAACATAGCCATGTATGAGCTGCTACGAAGAAAATTAACTCACTCCCATCTTGTTTTGACAAGTATATGCATGCCTACTCTGTGTACACATGCAGAGAGAAACAGTGAGAGTTATGCAGATGGGGGGGTTTTCCACTTCAACCTTTCTTGAATTTGGGCTAAACAGAAATGGGAAGGAAGATTGTGTCAAAAAGGCAAAATGTATGTACATATGGTGAATGATGTATTATCTGTATGGAATGATGTTTCACAGAAGAAAGTTCAGGAGGGAAAACAATACTATGACAGTGAGAAATTTCTGTACAGGAAGACTAAAGCATTCCTGTATGTATCAATTGTCATAAACTCAAGAAGTCTGTTTACCTTGCTGCTGATATGATACACAGCTTCAACAAAGAGAACTGCATAGAATATTTTTGGCAGTAACACCCTGCTGTTCAATATACAATCCAACAGAAATCTACATCCATATGTTGCTCACAGAGGTTCCTAAATACTTAGAAATTACTGAGATGGATAGAACATGAAATGCTCGAGTGTTTGTAGATTTGATTGCTCAACAGGATAGGATTTAGGGAGTTTATATGAATAAAATAAATAAAATAATGTGCTAATAATATTGTGCATAGAGAAATATATTGAGAATATTTCAGTAGATAGTGTTTCATAGGTATGTGCATCTTAAGTAATAGGAAGAGGTACAGAATTTTGCTGATACACCCTTCAAGACAGTAAAATAGAACAAGGATGCATAATTTCTAACACATACAAAATATATGTAAGAATTTCAAAGAAAATGCTAAGACAGGGTAGAAGGTCAGCAGTGAAAGAAGCAGAAGTAGCCAGTGAAGGCAAGCAAGGAGGAAAACAATGATAGACTTGTAGAACATACAAAACTTGGCTTATACTTTTTTTTGTTCAGTGGGACACAGCTGTAAACCCATTAAATTTTATCTAGAAACCACTCAAACAAATTTATTTCAAGAAAAGCTCTTGTTGATGTTTGAAATTCCTTTTGTCTTCTTTATTCTCACATTTGTTCTGTTGAAGATAGTTATATGCAGCTCCAGAAAAAAATTATAACACAAGGTAGTTTTTACACTGTTTTGCATTTATCAAAGAACTATGCAAAAAGTAAATGTCAAACAAACTAATATTTTAATTGTTTTATAGATAGAATGATAGAATAATAGAATCAGAGCATCATTTAGGTTGCAAAAAGGTCTTTAAGGTCATCAAGTCCAACTGTAAACCTGACACTGCCAAGCCCACTTCCTTCCCAAAACATGCACCCTGCGGAACACTCTCAGAGACTTACACTGAAGTAAAACGCTGAACAACACTGGATTTCCACCAGCTCTCTCAAAGACTTGCTGAGGCCTCATCCTGACCCAACAGAGCACTTACTGCGTAGCTGTCTCCAATCTCCTCCATGACACGAGATATATGGGAAAGAGAAGCACTATTGAGAAACTAGTGGCATTTAAAGTGTTTGTTATATCTGTTAATAGTCTTCATTATAACCTGGTGCTATTATTGTAATTCAGTCAGGTCAAATCACTTTTTTTGTTTCCTTTTGATTAAAAAGTGTCTTACTGGGTGTCATTCCACAGATGTTCTGCTAGTAATCTCCCTGTGAAATGGTCAATTTTATCTGTTCATTCAGGCAAAATTTCATAATCTATAAAGTTGCTTGTTATTTCTAGCTATCAGAAAAAAACAACCAAACCTAAGAGTCTTCCTTGATGTTAGTGGTTTTCACTACTGAATAGTATAATTCTATGAATCTTCAGAAGTTTACCAAAGCCTAGAGGTCTTGAACTTATTATTTTTTTTTATTATTTATTCTATTTTTCTCCTATCTCAACCAACTAGCATCAAAGAAGTTGGGATAGCAGTAGGTTTTTCATTATCAGTTTACTCTTAACACGAGTCAATAAAAAGAAATATATACCTGCAACTCCACTTCTGTCAAAGTGCATTATGTTCTTTTGCTTTCTTTTCCACTTTCTTTACATGTAGTTTATACCTTTTGGGATAACCTGTATACTGCAAAGTGATATATTTGGCTCTGATTCAAGAAATCATTTAACCTTGACTCAAATGGTCAATCTATTTAGGAAGTACTTCTTTAGGTTAAGTGCATGCTTGTGGTTCCTCCATGAATAGATATGAACTTACTCTGGAAGATTGCAGTGCAAGAATTCTCGAAAGGTAAAATGCATGTATGAGTGCACACATAAGAAAATGCATGCACATGCTGGTGACCTTGAGGTCCTTCAAATCAGGATCTTAGATGAAATATTTTGAGACATCTTTTCACACTCATAATTTTTTTTTTATTCAGCAGATTAAATAGATAATGATAAGACTATTAAGATGTTCCAGATTTTTTACCAAACTTGTTTCACAGAAAGGTAAGAGAGGAAACATAGCTGCTGTTACTTTCACAGTGCAGAAAACAGGATGTACTACTGAATTCATTGAATTTGGTCTCTGTTTCATATAACTAAGGCATTTCCAAATGCAAAACTGTTTTCATAAACACATCTTACATAATAAGAAAGTATGAGCACACATTTGGTATTCTAGATAGGTGAACTTTAGCAGCCAGTGACAAGAATAGACAAAGGATTCTGCTGAATATTGTTGTCTTGTATCTTTGTCCAATTCTGTTTTTGTGATAAATACATTCAGAAAACATTGGCTGTCAGAATGTAAATATATTTTTTCTCTGTAGTACTTGTCAGCTCAATATCACAAGTTTAGCCTTCAGACAGATTTATGGAAACTCTAAAAGTTTTAAATTTTATACCAGAAATGTGATTTAGGTAGGATATATTTTTATACATATTTCTGGGGGTGGGGAAAGATTAAGAATTAATGGAATATGGGCATTATATAATGTTAAAAAGAATTTCTTAAAGCAATGCAATACAACTTTATTTATTTACCTGATCTCTGGATTTGCCAGATTTCATTTAAAAAGTTTTGTTTCATTTGGTCATTTTTTTGTGGAGGGGGGGAAGAAGGAGGAACAGTGTGTAGAATAGCTCAAAGAAGATTTTCACATTTTTATTTTCACTTCAGATCCTACCTTTTTTTTTTTTAACCAGCATACTTTTGTCATTGTAATGATTTGTGTGATATGACATAATTATTATTTACTTGGAAAAATGGAATCAGAGACTTAAAATATAACAGAAAATTATTCAGAGCAAGAAAAAGAGTTGAGCTGTGGAGGACACAGGGAGTAGCACCCAATATCACAGAGAACCTGGACATCCACCTTTACATACAGTTACAATGACCCAAGTTAGGGGGCACAGAATATAGTTAGCACCCCTATTCCTTTATATGTAGCTTCATAGTGAACTGAGACTGAAATGTGATCATTTTACATAACAGTCCTTTCTAGGTCTATGAACCTAGCAATACAACACTATGGTACCATCAGTGTGAGGAAATAAACCTGGGGTGGGAAGCAGAGATAGGAATTGGCCAGCACTGTAAAAAATATTCACGTTTTGAATTGGCATTCAATAAGCCCTAATTCAACATCATGCAGAGGCAGTTGTTCTATCTGGAACAACAAATTTCATGACTTTTTAAAATGATTTTTGTTGCATTAGTTGAAACTGAAACACATAGTATAATATTTTTCTATACGTTCCTAATATACTAGTCCAGTATTTATACTTTGATAAAATTAATATAAATTTTTTATACTACATATTGTCACGTGAGACTAAATTGCATAAGATTAATGCATTCATACCATAAATAAAGGTTTTTCAGCAAAAGCAATATGATTTGCCCAAAACCCTGTACAAGCTTATGTTGTTCTATAAATCTCTGTCAACTGGCTTGGGAAAAAGTAAACAAACTAAACAAAAATATCCCAGAAAAACAAACAAACAAACAAAACCCACCAGCAAAGAAACAAACTAAAATAACCAAGACTATGAGGATAATCTGTGTTTTTCTGAAGACAAATAGGCCATGACTTGAAGTTCCACTTTTAGAGAGTATTTTGATGATGAAAACAATTGGTTGGTTTTGTTTCCCTGAATATAAATCTCATTTGCTTAATCCAAGTTTATTTAACAAACACAAAGCATGTGAAAACTCTAACATAAACTGTTTTTTTTAAAATGAATTCACAGATCATGTAAAGATTTTCAAATTATCTCACGTGTCTTATCCATGAAAAAATAATGAAAGAGTTTTAAAAACCCCTCCTTTTGTTCCTAATAGAGAGCAAAAAGAATTTGTCTTGATGTCAAGAAAAAGGAATAAATATTTAGAACTTGACATGACCTTTTATAATCTCTACTGTATTAAAGCCTACTGCAGTAGCCTTCAGCAGAAAAATATGCTTTTTAACTCTCAGCATAGATTTATTAGGTGCTGTGAGATGTACTTCTCCATTGAAAAGCCAAAAATAGCACATTCATAATGTCACATACTCAAGTGTTTCTGCAATCTCAGAGGGTCTTTCTTATTGCATCTTGGCAAGTAAAAGATTTACAAGCAAAACAGAAATGGCCTTTAAAAATCCTAGGTATTAATGACAGTTTTCTGATAATAGTTTTATTGCCTTCTATTAAGAAAGTTATTACATCAGTCTAATAAAATACTGCTATAATACAATATGATGAATGAGTGCTACCTCTTCCATATTGCATTAACACCATATTAACTTAATTGAATACAGTCATAACTTAGTATGATGGATGAGATGCACAGTATTGTCAGCAATAATGTACGAAAAGGAGAAGTCCATAATTCCTATATTTTCTCATGTTTGTTCTGTTGAAGATAGTTATATGCAGCTCCAAAAAAAATTATAGCACAAGGTAGTTTTTACACTGCTTTGCATTTATCAAAGAACTATGCAAAAAGTAAATGTCAAAATCCTCATACAGAAACAAGCAACTGAGAGTTGATGGGATTTTCTTCATGTTGTTGGTAAGTTTGGTCAGAGTGTTGTGAACACAACTCGTACTTCTGAACTTATTGGCTACCAACCTAGGCATTGGTGTTACTGGCTGAAAAAAGAATCCCACTGAAGCTACTGAGATAAAAACCATGAGATTTCTTTTCTTAGCATTGTCCTCCTTCACAGTCTTTTTTTCCCGCTTCATAAACAGGCAGCATGATACAAAGGTATTTTAACTAAGTCAGGAAGACTAATTCATATCCAGAGAGATGAACAATGCACTTTTGCCAGGTTAAAATGGCATCATGTCATACAGTATAATGTAGTATTGTGCTTCGTAGGTTTATTTTTTCTCTGATATCTGAAAGTAATGAACATTTGTCAGGCTTGGCATTTACATAAAGGACACGGAGACCATTTGTGAAGTATGCTAATGATAAACATGTGACAGTGCTAAGCTTCAAGACTAAGGGATAAGATATCATTGGTGAAAAATGTATACTCAAAGTGGATGAAGAGGTTTCCCTTCACAGCTCTCAGTAATTCATTCAATTTGCTATAATGAATGAGCTTCTGCACACTGTGGAAAATAAAAAGCAATTATGAAGCTTCAGTAGAACAGTTAGCTCTTACTAACGTACATTAACATTTAGTTTTAAAGGTACATCTTCAACAGGTACATTTATACACTTCAAGATAGTATTTCATTCAGTCTACTAAAAGCAGGGGGAGAGAGAAAAGAATTAGATAAAATATAGACAATTATTCATATTAAAGTACAATTTGCAATATATTTGAGATATATTTTTCTTTTTTACACTGGAATTAAGAATTTGCTCTAAAAGCAGATTTTAAAATTACACGTGCAGCATCTGTAGAATCTAGAGTTGAACATGTTTACATCCTTGAGAATGTAGCCTCATTACATTCTGTAAAAGCTATCTAAAAAAATCATTTTATCAATCAACTCATCAAAAGTAGCAGATGTCAAATATTAAGAAATAAGAATAGAAATAAATATTTATATTTAGAAAAACCAGCAAGCATTTCAAGCACATTGACTTAGTTCAGCTAAGAATTCAGAATTCATTCAGTGTTCATTATCAGCTGTAAACACTTTCAAAATTGTAAGGTTTTAAGACCGTAATTAA
>NW_020884903.1:7580259-7735952 GCF_003945725.1 Corapipo altera | reverse complement strand
CCCTAGGTGGAAACGCTGCCCTAGGTGGAAACGCTGCCCTAGGTGGAAACGCTGCCCTAGGTGGAAACGCTGCCCTAGGTGGAACTGCTGCCCTAGGAAACGCCGAAGGCTGCCCCTTCAGAAATGATGCCTTTCGATTCAGTGGGCTTGGGTAGTTTCTTTGTCAGATTGACGACTCCGAGGCAGCTTTCCGTATCTACAGCATATTCTGGCAGAGGTTCAGGCACCGGGTTATATCAGGAGAGGTGTACTTGGCACCATATTATATCTGGTATACTATAGTTTATAATGTTTCACTGCTTTGTAACCATGCAAACATACTTGATTAGGTTATCGCTGGTGAGCATAATCATATTTGTCTTCCTTGTAGGCATAATACTGACAGCATAAAAGCTGGCTTTTTTTTCCCCACAGATCTTTGACAGTATTCTGTTTGTCCAATTAAGAAAAAAATTACATCAAATAATATTATGGCTTTTTTAATATCTTTTTTTTTTTGGGCAGGTCATGAACTGACAGAGATAAGAGAGCGATCTCTGAAGACTATTCTATTTAAATTAGATCACAACTTGATTTCTTATGCTGATCTGGTCCATGAAAAAGCACTTTTTCGTAACCTTTTGGAGTGGTTCAATTTCCCAGTCGTACCAATAAAAGAGGAAGTACTAAATTTTGTGAACAGTTTGATCAAGGTATGACCTACTAACATTCATTTATTTTTAAACTATATGCCCTTAAAATGCCGAAGCTAAATAAAGCTGAATATTATTTGAATTTGTAGCTCCATATAATGAGATTTTTAGACTGTTTTTGTAAAACAGGAATAATAAAGCCACTGTGTGTAGACCAAAATTAAAACAATTTGAGTGACTTGAAAATGGGTAAGAGGGCACCAGATTATAGCTGAGAAAAATCATTCTTTTCTGGATTTCTCCTTTAGTTTCTCACTAAGTGTTTCTTTTTTTCCTTGGAGCATTATTTGCAACTAGGCATTTGCACTGTTCCTGGAAAATGAAGATTTGAACATCAGTGCAAGTTATCTTAAGAAAATTGAGAAAATGTTAGAGAAATTTCAGATATCTCAGATTTTTACATTCTTTTGTTTTAATCACTAAACAGCAGCTAGGCAGAGGAAACAAAAAAACCCATCCTTGATACTGATGGATGATTGTCATGGTTTAACCCCAGCCAGACACCGAGCCCCACACAGCTGCTCACTCACTCTCCCACCAGTGGGATCTGGGAGAGAATTGGAAGGGTAAAAGGTAGAAAAATTGTGGGTTGAGATAAAGACAGTTTAATAGGGAAAGCAAAAGCTGTGTGCACAAGCAAAGCAAAGCAAGGGATTCATTCACCACTTCCCATGGGCAGGCAGGTGTTCAGCCATCCCTGGGACAGCAGGGCTCCATCACCTATAACAGTGACTTAGGAAGACAAATGCCGTCACTCGAAATATCTCTCCCTTCCTTCTTCTTTCCCCCACTTTATAGACTGAGCATGCTGTTGGAACTAGATGATCTTTAAGGTCCCTTTAAACCCCGGCTGTTTTATGATTCTGTGATATAGAATATCCCTTTGGTCTGTTGGGGTCACCTGTCCCAGCCATGTCTCCTCCCAGCCTCCCATGTACTCCCAGACCCCTTGCCAGCGTGGCAGTATGAAAAGCAGAAAAGTCTTTGGTTCTGTGTAGGCACTGCTCAGCAATAACGAAAACATCTCTATATTATCAACCCTGTGTGCAGCACAAATCCAAAACACAGCCCCCTACCAGCCACTGTAGAGAAAACGAGCTCTATCTCAGCACAGTGGTCTAAATGAATAAAGACAAAATATAAATTAAATATTACAATTCTATTTTTTCCTCCCCTGCTGCTCTCTACCTCCCACCCTCATCCAGACACCTTGAGACTTTTCAGAGTAACTTTGTCAATTATTTGTCCTAATATAGCATCCACCTGCTGCCCAGAAAATGATTGGAATTGGTGCAGTGGAATTTTTCTCTCAACTTCGCTCTGATGTGGATCCAAATTTGCAGGCCATAATTGATGGGATTGTGGATGGACTGTTCTTCCTTCCTTCTGAACTTTCTTCCAGTTCTTTATCAGTATGTTATCAAGCTCAGTCTCAGCCTTCAGTAAATCAACCAGGTAAATTACATATTTTGGAGTGTAATCTATTTTAAATTAAAGGGAAAGGCTATGTAAAGCTGATCTTTTCAACCATAATAGGCAAATTATTTCTGAGAGATCAGTGAATTGTGTAGTAATCAAATTGTACCAGAGGCAGTGTGACTTTAGCTAAACCACCTAGTGCCATTCTTGTGATGGAATTCTATGTCCATTTCTTCAGTGTGTAATATCTGTTTTCTATAATGTACAAAGAGCATGACACAACTTCTAAGAACAACTTTATGGCAGCAAGTGTAGCAACTCTGAATAAATCTGTAATTTTGTTAGTAAAGTGTGCTTTCTGCTGTTCATAGGCTTTAGCTTTGAGAGCAATTCAGATCTTAAAAAAAAAAAAAGAAATAAGCCGTGGCTGATCCTATTTTTAAAACTACATTAGTTGTATGCACTATCTACTTAGTTTTGTATTAGTATTTGTCATAGAAAAATCCATAAATGTCATATTATGTGTGAAGTACTTCACATATATGGGAAGTGCTATTACTTGCTTCTGTTATCTAGCTCATTATCTATCTGTTACAAAGATTTACAGTGCCTCTTAGATATAACGTAACTCCTGTGAGTCTCCTCTTCTGCCTTAAAAATTTTAGCACAAAGTTTGGAGGAGAAGATTACAAATCGTAGAAGTGCTTACTTCATCCTCCTGGTTATTGTGGGAAAGACACTGCTGTTACAGTGCATGCTGTAATAATGGCCACACCTCTCTCACTCATACTGTGCAGTTTCAGAGATAAAAGCAATTTTTCTGTGGTTCTGCAGCCTGTCTAATGCTTGGAGTTGTAGTTTGCTAGAACTATTTGGCACTATGTGATGCCTGGCAATTGTGTTTTTTTTTTTCCTTTTCTTTTTTTCTTCCTGTGCCCATGTTGAGGCAGATTTTTACTTCATGTTTCCACTGTGTGGGAAAAAGTATATTAATCTTGTACATGTGCATTCTTATCTTTTAGAACTACTCAATTGAAGTTACTTAAGCTGTAAATTGTATGCATGTGTGGATGAAATAATCTTAGTGCTTCCTAACAGGAGTGTTGTATTTTTCTTTCTGTTTCAACTTCAGTTACTGGGAAAAAATGTAAACTAATAATCTGGGCATTATTTAGTCTGATCTTTTGAACCATATTATGGTCTGGAGAGACTGCTTTTAATGTTACATACCTTGTGATTATATTTATAAAGTTTGTGTATGAATGATCTGTATTTAACAATATACATATTATATACAAAGGGGACAACTTTTCGTGGGACCTGAGAAGACAGCAGTTTTGGTAGAAAAAGGCTATAAGAAGTTAATTTAAAAAGTCTATTTTATTGCTACATAGGTAGATTAAAGGAAAACCTTTTGTTTGGCTGCCAGTTCTCCATCAGGCAATACATTTTGTGTAATTATTTTTGCTATTGCTTGAATGATATTGCGGAATATAATTATGAAAAAATACACATTGATACACTCTCTTTACTCAATTTTTCTTATCATCTGAGACTATTTTAACCTATTAAGGAGACTGATTTAGAACTCAAGGGCGAAACGGAGGTAGTTCAGGAAAAACATGAAAATAAATCGAGTTTTTCTTTTGTGTGTGTGTGTATGTGTACATTTTTTAAATTTATCTGTTTTTTATTTTAGTTCTACCTCAAGAGGAATTATTCACTGGATATTTTTGTCAAGGTAGAAGTTATCCACTACAGTTAGAAACACCTCCCAAAAGAACAGCCGGTATGTGTAGTTATGAAGGAATATGTTAATTATAGAAAGTGCTTAGAGTTGTAATTTAGGTTGAATTTCATTAGAAATGTGCATAGCAATATTGGTTATTCTCTTTCCTGTTGTTATTCTGTGAAATTGAGTACCACAGAAACTACAATTATAACGCTTATAAAAATGACACTCGTCTTAATAGATCTTTCTCTTTTCAAGTAAAAAGCTTAGCTTTTTGGAATATGTAAAGTATGTTAAAAAGTACTGCAATTTTAAAGATTATTTAAATTGCTAATGCTTTTCAGAAGATCTGTGTTTCATAGTCAAAAGCGGCTGTTTAAAACTTAGTCTGAAGTACCTTTCTACTTCTTAGAAAACTGGATTAGATGCTTTGGGAATGTTTACCTTGTATCTAAATGAAAATCAATGTTACAATTTGATTTTTTTTTTTGTCAGTAAGATTATATGAAGTGTTTCTCTGACAAGCAGAGACCGGTAATACTTTGGCAAGTCTTTGCCTGTACCAGTGTATTAGTAGCAGTTCACAGAAGTGTGTCATATTTAACATACAGTATGGTGCTAAGAACTAGATTTTAAAATATGACTTTGCATTACTGTATGTGAATCGCCAGTTTACTTCCTTAGTAGTTTATAAGCTGTCTTAAGAATTGCACAATAATTATTACAAACTTTAAGTTAAAAATAGCTTCATAGTTATTTTCGTTAGTTATTATGTGCCATAATTCCGTAAGAATGATAATTTCTACTGCTTTAAGAGTAAAAGCATGAGGGATATTTTCTATTTTTAGAGATCATGCTAATAAATATTCTGTAGTACCAGATTTGCTAAAACTTTCTTCATTAAGTATATTTCATTTGGGTTTAAGATGATTTTAGTGGTGTTTTGGTGTTGCTGAATACTTTCATTAAAAGCACTTGAGTTCGTGCAAGTCCATATTTAGTAAAACAGTTATTTTTCAGATTCTGTATAAGTTTCTTTGTCTTGAATATATACGGTATAACATTTTGTATAAAATATGTTCCAAAATATCTGCTCTGTTTTTTTGCAGTGAAATGCTTGAAATTTTCCACATTTCCTTGGCTAACTCTGACTTCAACAGATAGACATGTACTTTCATCAAATGAAAGGTGCAGTAATAGAAACATTAGAATTATATTGTAGGTTTTATTTTTCTGAAATAGCAGTTGTCAATTTCTGTCCTTCTGCATCATAAAGCTGTTCCTGTAAACAACCTAATGAGCTACTTTTTGATAAATGATTGTGAAAGCTGTGCTGAGGTTGGACAGTGTCGCTCCTTTCTTAGTGTTTAAATCAGAGTACATTTGGGTTTTTTTTTTCATGATACTTCAGACTGTCTTCTAAATTTCTCAAGTGGATCAAAGATTTCATTCAGTTAATATTAGAACAAGGTGGAACAAAACCATTATTTACTTTACCCCCATGACCACTTGGCAGGAAAATCCATACTTTCAGTAGTCCCTTGTCTAGGTTTATGGCAATAAGTTTAGGTACAGGATCTTATCCAGGTACTGAGTCATTCTGATTGTCTTTCTGCAATGATTGTATTTTTTGGTTTTAACTTTCATTTAGAAAAACAGTGTTTGAAATGGCCCAAGGGAAAATTCAGTAGTTGGGATTCCTTATGAGTTGACACAGAACTGTGATAGATTTCTAGTATAGGTTTTTTTGTTTGTTGTTTCCTTTTGAAAGACCCCTGAAGCTGGAAAACCTCTTTAATATTTAATTTCCTTTATACCCAAGTATACAGAAAGAACAGAAATTTGTAAAACTGGACTTTTTTTTTACAGTGATTTCAGAAACAGTGGTTTCTGAAATGATTAAAGTGGAAAAAAGTGAAGTAGACTATCCTAAAGGTTTTTATTATTTACTAATATACATCTTAGAGAATAGCTAATAAATTTCTTCCTTTACGGAACTTCCCACATAGGTAATTCAAGTGTTTTTAAGTTCTACATGAACCTTAGTAATGAAAGAAACTTTTTTACTGGTATGAGTTAGATTACTTGCTGTATAACACAGATAATTACCAGCTTCAGAGGGACTTTCTAGTATTTGTTATTTTAATTTCAACTGAATATCAGTAATGTTATTTCTCTTTTTGGAACCTAATTTTACACGTGGCTTGATAATAGCTGGAGTTGAGTTTGTTGTATATGGGATGAGCATGGCATAGAAATAATTCAATTTTAAAAGTAGTGTGACTAGTACAGAGGTTTTTTTCTTTAGATTCTTCAGTGTTGTGATTGTAACTTTCTTGTAAATACTTGTTCAAGCTAGTAATTACTGGTTGGTTCTTTTTAATTTTAATACATATTTAAATCTGAACTTTTAGTTCTTTGAGAAGTAACAACCAAAATTTAATTTGGAGTACTTGTGAGCTTCTTCAGGATGTGATTATGCAAGATTTTCCTGCTGAGATCTTCCTTCAAAGGCCAAAGATTGTACAGGCAAGAATTCACATGAAGTTTAATGTTTTTGTTGTGCTGTGGTATAAGTTGTACCAAGGAAGAATTGATGTAAATTATATGATTTGTTTCTAAACAAAATAGCTAAACAGAAGTTCCTTTATGTTAACTCTAGGTGCATAAGAAAGGGGACGTTGGCTACCTATCACGTTTAGAGAATTTTTTGGTTGTAACGTATATTGCTAATCAGTAATGAAGTGTGTTCTGAAGTAATACTTTGTTTCTTCTGGATAAGATAAATTTGTGGTGGTGTTGTATGCACACCCTCTAATGGGCTTCCACAATGAAAGTACTGACTTCATTGGAATTACAGTGTAGAACTCTGCTTTTTCCTTAGAACTGGTAGTCTTGCGTTCAGTAAGAAAACAGTAGTTAAGCCTATTTATTCTTTGCTGTGATTTTGAAAAACCCTTGGAAGCATTTGTGGACTATATTTAGTATAAGACTTTTACTGGCATAGTTGTTCATGAACATGATTAGTATTCAGCTATTGGTGTTGATGGTTTTACCTTTGCAGAGCCTTTTGTCCCTGCTAAACCTGGCTTTTGTAGGAGATGGAAGACATCGTTTAGCTTTGCAGGCTGTGTCATGCTTGCAACAGTTGTGCATCTTCTTGAGAAGCAGGCTTAACTTTCATAGAGATCCAAGCTTTTCTTCCACAGAGCAAGGTAGGTATTTTTAACTATTTGAAATACTGTTGTTTTTACTACAGTTAAGATTGCCTAAAATGATTTTGGAAAGAAGCCCCTGAAACTTATAGCAAATGTAATCTTGTGAAACTGTTTTGCTGAATAAATGGTGTTCAGTACTACTAATGTTAATAAAAAAATTTTGAGTACTTGAATTGTTTTAAAGTAGTTACTCATTTTTACTGTTTGCTGAGATTACTCATTCATCAACTTTTCCCAGTATCCAACTGTTTGTATGTCAGCAGGAGAGGGATTTTTAACTAAAACTAGATCAAATCTGTAAAATAAAAGTGGGCAGAGTTTCAGAAAAGTTTTTGAGCTATTAGTTCTTAACAGTGTAGTTACTAATTTCATTAGCTATGTCAACTTCTTATGCTGGTGGCTAAAAATAGTTTAATCATTGTTTTGAGTTTTGCAGTCATTAAGCCTATTTCACAATACTCTTAATGCTTAAATGTTATAGCTTTAATGGTGTAAATTAGTTGTAATGGTCTTCCTGTTTCCATTTTGTCATCTGAATTGAATCAACTGTGTTTCTGTAAATTGGTAGTCTGGTTTTCTTCATTAAATTGCCACTATATTTGGTGTCTTAATAAGTGATATTGGCTGCTAATTCAGTTATAACATCAACAAGTCCAATAACCTTAGGCAGACACGCTTGTTTCTACTTTTAAAACTCAAGATTTATGATTCAGCTGGAATCTTTAGTGGTTTTGCCTTAGAATTACTTTTCCAAACTCTGCTGCTTGCCAGTGATAGGTTGTCCTAGCTCACCAGTATTTACTTGGTGTTTTCCATATCTCCCCTCGGTTACTTTTACCGTTCATTGTGTTAGTATCTTTCAGAATAATGGATTCCACTAATGGAAAATATATGCTTTGTGTTACATAAAGGCACAGCTTCCCAGAATTCATCTATATCTTACTGTCAAGAGCCAAGAGGTCCTCCTTGTTCTCAGAATCCATCACCTGGAAGTAGTAGCCCTCGGCCATCTGTAATTGGACGGACAGTTCAGCGTCCTAGAGGAGATGGTCAAGATTGGGATGCAGTATCTTCTAGGTGAATAAAACAGGAAATAACTTACACTTCAATTAAAAAAAAAAATTAATATGGGCTTATATCATCAACTCCTTGTCAGTATGTGGAATGATGCAAGAGTTTTGGTAACTGTGAAAATTCAGGCCATGTTTTATGAATGAAACTGTTCTTTAAGTGGTGTTTAGAATATAAAAGAACGTTGCCACATTTTGTAGCCAACCACCTTTTTAAACAACATCTCTTAGTATTAATTGTTATTGCTTGTGCATGTATTTGTAATACATAGACAAGCATTTATTCAGACTGTTGCTATAAAGTTGGGAATTTTTCGGTTTTTTTCAGCCGATGACCTTGTAGTTCTTTTAAGCAGAATGGCTGTCCCATAGGTAACAGTGTATTGTATTGTCAAAAATGCTATGATGTAGAAAGATTTCTATTAGTCTTTAATCTTTACTTTTAAATCTGACAACAAAATTCAGTTCTATAACATCTAAAAATTTTACTCCGATATGAAATTATGAATTATCTGTGTTCCCTCCAAATGGAGAGATTTGTATGTGATTTTGTTACTCATCTTGACACAACAGACTTAAAGCTGCTGTTCAAGAACCAATGTCTTTTAATATGTAGAAGTTTAAAAGTCCTTGTAAATCCTTATTGCATTCTTGTTGGTAGTTTGTACGAGTCTCTGTAGTGTGTGGGCTTAATGATTGAGTAACTCCTAGGCATTTGACTGTGATGAGAATATCTCATGCAGTAAATTGTAAATGCATCTTGAGAGTCATTATATTAGAAGTTTATTTCTGCTCAAGTCTAATATATTAATATTTTAATATATAACTAATATTTTAATGTCGATGAGCTCCAGGCTTAGTGTGTTTTAGGATCTGACCATTTTGAACATTTCACAGTTTAATAGCAGCTGTGTATATTGTGCAAGAAATAGTGATAGCCTGGCTATCAGTCTAGTAACGAAATCTGCATAAGAATAAGGACCGGTTTAGGTGGTGATGAGACATCTAGAAATCAGGGAGTGGTAGTATATTAAAAGTATATGGCCATATTATGAATTGTTCATGACTGTACGCTTTTATCTTCTTGCATCCTGTGTGGTGCAGTAGAACTGCTCACTGTCCATAAATCCCATTTCTTACAAAGATATAATTTAGCCCAGAGGTAGCATAAAAAAACCCATGATGTCAGTAGAAGATATGATAGAGAGAAATGATAGAAGTGTTACTCTGACATTGCTTATTTTGATATGGAAGAGCTGCTTTTAGTGAATCTTGTCTTTTTCAAAATAATTGAATTGTAAATTGTTTGTTTATTACTAACTATATGTAACTTTTCTTTTTCCTTGTTCTTAAATCTTGAGACTCTTCAATCTATCTGTTTGTCTGTTTCAAATTCTACCTGGAAACTTAACCTTTCCTCTTCTGAATTGCTTTTATGACTGATACCTCTACTTCCTTACCCTCTGGTAAGTGCAGCCAAACATACTACACACTACTGAACTCTTCTATTTTTCTTGTAGTCTTCTATTGACCTCTTAATCAGTTGGCATTTAAATTCTTAATTGCTATTCTTTATACATCTTTTGCATTTAATTAGACAATATAGTGCAACACAGTCATGCCACAATTCCTTTTTTTCAGCATGTTTAATAATAACCAAAGGAACCAAACAAAAACCAACTACAAAAGTCAGGTTTTTAAATACAGGTTTTTAAAGCAAATCTTAGGATAAGAAAAAACGTAAAAAATATCTGCTCTGAATTGTATTAATTATAATTCTGACAACAGAATTAGATTATTTTTGAAAACAGTTGAAAAAGAATACAATTATGAACTATATACTGTACATAATATGTGAACTATATCTAATATATATTTAATAAGTAAAATATTTCTATAATATAATCACACCATGTATATTTTGTAACGTATACTTGATTGCACTTAAAGCTTTCTTGGGCAAGAGAATATTTTCTGTTTTACAGTTGGTGAGGTAGTCCTAAGGCTTTAACGTAGGGCACACTTTGTAATTTTCCTTCCAATGATTCTTGTGGCTAGCTATATAGAATGGTTTTAATACAGTAAGTATCATTCAGGATGAAATTTATTTGGTAAGTGGCCTTGAGAGATTTTGTTCATCACAAAAAATAAGTTTCAATTCAACTTATATTTCTCTTGCGATATTGTATTCATTGCATGTGTATTTCTTCCAGTACACAGTACTAAGTGCGTTTGAAGATGGCTGCCAAAACATTAGGCATTCACTTGTGGTGTTACTAGTTCTGACATTTACAAAACCAACCAAACAAAATACCCCTCTTCCTGGAACACTGGTGGATAGCAGAAAAAGGATGGGATGGAAGGAAGGATATGTTTAAGGGAGGAGGACATGGAAATACTTGATGCTGTTTTTGATATGTGTACATATATGGGTTTTCTCTTTGCAAGAGTTAACCATGTCTTTTTTTGTTGTTTGTTTGTTGTTTTAAGTGGAAACAGTACTCAAGCAAATGCAAACTCCAGAATCTCCCTGCATTCCCCATTTGATGTAGGACATATTGATCTACCAGATACTGAAATTGAGGACACTTTGGAATTACAGATGAAGCAACTTAGCCTTCCTCAATTCTGTGTTTCTGTCTTGGAAAATGCAGTACCTCTTCTAAGAACAGGTGAGAAAGTGTTAAATGTTTCACTTATTTATCCTTCTCATTTTTAATACAGACCTCTTAAGAAGTTGGTATTATGAGGTGAGTAGCTCAAGTAAATGAGGGTACAGATAATTAGTGAAGTACTGTAACTAGTTACAACAGTTCTTTTCCTGGGACTTTGTTCAGGTCATAAAGCTTGAATCTTCTGGTTGTTTTCCAGAATTGCTGCAGAAGTTTTAAGTACTTTTTACTGATGGTGGGAAGAAGTGGGTGTGTGGATGAAAAAATAACCACACTTAAACAAACATGTTCTGATTTCTTTGAGCATAGAGTTTACCTCCTGTTCAAGAAATAATAAACAAAAATTCTGGGGAGAAGTTTGTTTTTATTCATATGAATGCAGTAACACATAACTGATTTAAGAAACATAAGTAATGATAACAACTATGATTTTAATTTTAACTTATAAAGTTTCTAAATTACAAAGTCTTTTTGAAGGACAGTCTTTTTGTTCTTATGTTGTCTAAAATGGTATTTAGCTGTAAAATGTAATTCAAAACAGGTATTGTAAACATGGTAAGGTTTTCAAATATAGGAGATGGAAATATACATGTATCTGTCTATGACTAGGATAGTAAAAGAGGCTTTAGCTTAAAAATTGTATGAAATATGTATGAAAATTGTTCAGTCCTCTTTTCTGTTTGGTAATAAACCAACTAAAATGAATTTAAGTTTTGTTTTTCCCTTTCAGAATAGTGATATTTAAATATTAATTAGTCACAAGCACATTTGTGACTTCTGGCATCTTTTATTTATAATGTAAAATTGCAGAAAATGTATTTTCTATCTTTTCCTTTTCTGGTGCCTGTCACTTCAAATCTGCAAAGTTAAAATACAGTTTTTCCACCTTTCAAGTTTTTTTCATTGAATCTTATCATAGATTCAATGAGGAGCAGACTGTATGAGGAGCAGCTGAGGTCACTTGGTCTGTTCAGCCTGGAGAAGAGACTGAGGGGAGACCTCATTGCAGTCTACAACTTCCTTGTGAGGGGAAGAGGGGGGGGCAGACATTGATCTCTTCTCTGTGGTGATGAGTGACTGGACCTGAGGGAATGACCTGAAATTGTGTCAGGGGAGGTTCAGGTTGGGTATTAGAAAAAGGTTCTTCACCCAGAGGATGGTTGGATGCTGAAATAGGCTTCCCAGGGAAGTAGTCACAGCACCAAGCCTGACAGAGTTCAAGAAGCGTTTGGACAATACTTTCAGGTGCATGGTGTGACTCAGGGATGACACAGGGATGGTCCTGTGCAGGGCCAGGAGCTGAACTCAATGATCCTTATGAGTCTCTTCCAACTTAACATATTCTGTGATTCTGTGACCTAAAATAGTTTTGCTTTCAGATAAAGTTGATCTGTCTTTATTTCTCTTTCTGTAAGGTTTTTTACACTTTTTAAACTCTACTAGATGGTATTCTTTCATTCTTCCACTGTGCTGTAATGAGACACAGATTGTAAGGAAACTAATATTGGATCTGAAAGCCTGTGATCTGAAGGCACACTGTGAGACAGTGTGATACTGTGAGGCAGTAACACACTGTTTCTCATGTGGTTATATTTTGAGTTTTTTATCTTCACTAAAATCAACAGGCACTTTTATGAAAGTTATTATCAACTTATATGGTATAATGTAGATTTTCTTCTATTTAAATTAAAAGGAAAAACAGTAAGTTTATATTTTATATTTAGAATAAACCCTTGTTTATAGTGATGTCTTCTGAATATCAAAATATAATACTTTGTCTGCATTTCAGTTTATCCTCTCACTTGTGTTCCTAGGCAGTCGGAGAGTGACAATGGAAGTTCTTGAATTGCTTGTTGAAGACATGTTCCTTATTGGTGATGCTATTTCTGAAAACGTTTGGGAAGATGATAGCCTTTTTGCATTGGAATTGGTAAGATTCCTCAGACTTTGTTTAGCCATATTTAACAGTCTTCTTTTGTAAGCCTCTGACATTTTCTGCAGTGATTCATATACAGATCTAATCTTCTGCTGAGCTACCCTTTTGAAAATTTTAAGTAGTTTATGACTAGTTCTACTGATGACATGTTATTTTTTAAAATGTAACTTCCTTTACTAGACGACACATGGAGTTTCATCTCAAGAAAATAAGCGACCGTTGAGAGAAACTTAAGTAGGGTAGGGGATGTGAGGGAAAAGCACCAACTACAAATGTTGGAGACATTTGATGTAAATGGCAACTTTCACATTCTTTACTCATTATAAACTATCTGTTTAAAATCAGGGAGATAACTGTTTAGATCCAGAATTGTAAGATGCGTACATGCTATCTATTTCCTACACAGGAACTATAGATCCCTGCACAAATTTCAGATATCCTTAACTATGTTGCTTAGCAGGGAAAGAAAGAAGACTTTTTGTCTCAGGAGGGATTCAAAGTGTGAAGGTACTGTTGACCAAATAATTTAAATTGCTGGAAATACATCTGGACACAATTGAGAATTCTTGTATACATGAAATACCAAATTAGTGAATAACAGATGAAATAATAATGGCTGTCTTGCTTTTTTGAAGACAGGTGAAAGCTGAAGCATAAGCTGCCATGGCTTAGGCACAATACAAACATATCAGAGTTACAGATGGAAACTTGTCTAAAAATTTGAATTAAATGCACCTGACTTAAGTTAGAATTCATGAAAATACCAGTGAACATAAAACAATAATAACTGCAATATTAATTCATTAAAATATTGCTGTAGGCTTCCCTATTTTCTTTCACAAATCTTTATATTATTTATAGGACCTATTAGCAAATGAAAATTTTTTCTTTGAATTTAAGGTACTGATCTGTGAAAATCTATGATAATTGATCAACTCCAAGTCAATGCTGAAGATTTCTTGCAGAATATTTCATCTCAGAAGCTTAATACCTTTTTGTCTAGTTGTTTTATGATCTGAATCTGTATGTTTCATTGCTTGTAAGTCTATCAAACTAAAATATAAACTGTGAGCATCAATATATATGTATCCTGCTGATTATTATTAGTAGCATAATGTTTGCTTCCAGGCTACTAACAAGCAAAATTCTGCAAATAAGCTGGGTAATTTTATACAATTGTATTGATTTTTTTTTTTTAAAAGAAGGATGAGAGGAAAAAAAATACTTTGCTGTTTCCTTTGAGAATGAATAGGGATAAAAAAACCTTTGATGTTTTCAAAGTTTGGATTGTGAGTTGATGTCGGATTTTTTTTTTTTTTTTTAATTTTAAGGTAAAGGTTTATTTGCAGGTTCAGACCAGGCCTTAGTATTTCCATATTAAAATTGAAGTTCAAAAGTGTAGTTAGCAAAAATTTAGGCAGAGGGAGGGGAGAAAAGTGGGAGAGGAAAGGTGAGAGAGCAAGCAGTAATGAGTAATTATTGAACAAGTATTCAGAACTAAAAGTGAAAGTAGACTGAGTTCTACTGCATAGTTCTGTTCGTATGACAAACAATACTGTGTATTTATGCAGTTTTAGCATATTTGGTATAATTGTGTTAATGATACTGTGGGTGCTGTATAAACACTGTAAATATGCAGGAATGTTTAATTTTTTTTTTAACTACTGTATTTCTGATTTTGTTTTCAGAAAGACAGATTACTTCTGGTCTTGGGTTTACTTGGAGAAACGATATTATATCACAAAACCAATATAAGTGCAGAACAGCCCAAGGTGATGTTGGTGCATCACAGAATGGCATTTATTAGCATTTCAGTCTTCACTGTTAGATTGCTGCAAATACTTCTCCCTGTAGAAAAGGTATGACATCACTAATTATACGTGATTGTCTTTTGCTTTTGCATTTTAAGAAGGCAGAAAGTGTTGCCTTCCTCAGGGATTAATACTGGGAAAATAACCACTGGACAGAGAAATTAATCTGATCTGCATTGGCTGATATGTGGTCACAGAGGGCAGCTTTGTCCATTCTTAGTTATCAGTGGACACTGCAAATTTCAAATCTTAAAAAAACAATTTTTATTACAGTTTTTAAACAAGTTTTTGAAATTCAGGTTTCTTTTCCCTCCTATATTGTTTTTTCTCTGGTGTGATGTATGGTTTGCAAAGCTCTGCTGCCCCCTGCTAGTTTATAGCATGTATGCAAGTAAGACTAGAATGACATAACATTTAAAATCATCACTCTTAATCTGATGAAATGTAGTAAGGAATTATGTTTCATACATCATAGTGATTTTAATTGTTCTTTGTTTCCAGAGCTCCTTAAAAGGAACTCTGATGTAGTTCTTGAGGTTTGTTTTTTTTTTTTGTTTGGACTTTTTAGGGTGGAGGGTTTTTTCTGTTTATTTCAGATGGGAAGGTCCGATAAAATTTTTGTGTGATGGAATGTGTTAGTGTTAGGTGTTTAAATCTGAATGGGTTTAAATTTTTTAGACCAGTTTTTAGTGAGTGTAGCTTTTTTTTTAGACATTATTCAGGGTAGAAGATCGGTTACTACTGATGGCTTTTTGTCACAAATATTACATCTTGTACTGCAAATAAGTGTAGACATACTAATATCATGACTTTTTATAATTTTTACCTTTATGTTCTTATGCACATAATATATCCTTTCTGTGTATGACAAGAGTTAGAAAAAAGCTACTCTATTTGAGGTCAACATTTTAGTTGAAATAATACTGAACGTTTGCAGTTAAAAATCAAAACCACCAAACAAAAAAGAGAAATCCCAGTTTCTTAGTTTTTAGTATGACTATGTGGAATTGTAGACAGCTTTTTATTAAATACAGAAATATTTGTGGTCTGTGTATTTTCTGCCATCTCGTGGTCAACCAGTGAATTGACTCTGGCCAACAGTGCTTATTAGTGCTGTTCTTGGATCGTACACAACTTTGGTGACTGGTTGCAGGTCTGATATTAGGAGTGACATCTAATTAACTATCACTTTTTAGTGAAAAAAATAATTCTTCATACAGAACTCATTTAATGATCGCGTTTCTCTAATTTTTATGTAGCAGCAGTAGTGATTGTACTTGTTGAATGACTGCAAATGCTATTGTTGGTTTTACTGTATTTTCAGGCTGTTATTCTGACAATTCTTTTCTTTTTCAAAGGCCAGTAAAGTTATACAAAAGAGTTTGCTGAATGCTTTATTTCTTCTCTCTCTGGACATGTCCTTCTCCATGGAATACCCAAGCATTCATGAATCCATTGCAGCTTATCTGGAGCAGATGAGTACTGAGAACTACACTATTTATAAACAAATTTCAGAAGCTGCATATTCAATTGAATGCACTTGTAGCTTTATGGTTGAAGTTCATAAAAAGGTGTGGAATTTTATTATATAAAATACTTTCTGTAGACAAGTTTTATTCCTTCACTTCTTTTTTTTTTATCTGGTAAAAATTATAGTCTAACATGACAGAATAAGATCTGTAAGTATGAGAATTCCATACGATGCAAGATATATTTAATTTATATTTGTTTTTATTAATATTCTTCATGGTGTTTGTAAAAAAATCTAATCTTAAGTAAAAGCAAAGAAATAAACAATTGGAGATTGGAAGCGAGCACTGGACTTTTTTGGGGCAAAGAAGTAAGAAGCAAGAAAATATTTATTTATTTATATTTATGTAAATATGTACTTTAATATATAATATATAATATAATATTTTATATTTATTTAATTATATAATGTGTGTGTATGTATGTTGTCCAGTAGTTAAATAGATTGTTCAGAAACTTTTAAATCCCAACTACTTTGGCAATTGCAGCTTTAAAAAACAACTGCTTCTAAACTGGCTGAGATTTGTGTGTGTTACTTTGTTATGAAGACAATGAATGTGCCTTGCTTTATTAGTTAAGTGCTTCTAGCACAATACTGAAATATTCTTCTCTATTATCTAAACGGATGAGCAATTTTGCAAAATACTAAAACTGATGCTAAAATAAATTAATGAAATACAGGAATAGAAATATAATGCTGTCTTAAATCAGAGTTAATCTATCCTTTATTTAGGTAGGTTCTGGACTTTATAGAAGCAATACTTTGCTTATAAAATACTGAAGTTAACTCCATAAATTTTAAATGGCTCATGTTTAATGTATCTGGTAACCAAATACAACGAAGACGTATGTACTTAAATTTAGAAAAAAGAAACCGGCTCTTTAATATTAAAAATGATTTGTTAAAAGTTTAATAGAATCTCTCATTATACTCCTCTCACATAAACTGCATAATGATTAAAAAAATAGTAATTTGAATAGAGTTATTATGTTCATGCCATGAAATGTTAGACATACATTATTCCCACAGAGTTTATTAGAAGTTTATTTGGATTCATCAGGTGAAGGGTTTTCCACTCTCAGGAAGAGATTCTGAATTTTTTTGTTTGAAATTTATTGAATTAATTATAAACTTCTGTGAAGACTAAACTAAATCTTACTTAATATTCAATTATGATAAATTCTGAAAGATTAAGCAATAACAGAGGATACTTTTAATTTTACTGTTTCTAATAGTTTCTTCCTTTCTCTTCATTTTCCGTCACAGGGGGATGCGAATCTTTCTGAATTAGTTGAATTGGCAGATCAGGCCTTGTGTAGTCTACCTTTCCACCAACACTTTCCCTTGCTTCGAGAATGCATTCACATGTGCTCAAATATGTGAGTACATTACTATGTAAAACGCTGCTTGTGAAAGTATGGGGTTTTTTTAGATTGATAAAGTTTCTCCAATAGAATCTCAACTTGTTTATTCCCTGTATTTGAACAGTTGTTTTCTTTTAGCCATTGAAAGGTCTATTCTCACTGATTTGTGTCATTCTGTAGTGGGTGTATTGAAAATTGAATTTCAGATGCTAAAAACTTAATATTTTATTCCATATCTAAGCTTTTCTGATTTTGTATATAAAGTTGTTATGTGATTTGCAAAGAAACAGTCTTCAAACATCTTGACTTGTCTTTCAGACTTTTTTTAAATCTTTTGTTTTAAGTATATTTGTATAACTTTTATTTTACTTTCAGAAATTGATTTTGGCAAATATGTTGTGATCTCTGAATTTTGTCTGTTTTTCAGGGTGTATATACCCTTGCAGAAAGTATTTTTTAGAGATAATCCTGCAATTGAACAGGAAAATCTGTAGACATCTTTAGATACTGTAAAATAAACAATAGTTAATTATTTTTCATTTTTAGTTGGAAGTCTACTGAGGCCAACTCATTGCTCCAGGCGAACAGTCAGAAGATACTTCTCTGCCTATTATCTCATCCTTCATTGAATATAAAAGCTGAAGCCTATCACTGCTGTTTGGAAGTGGTTAAGGTTAGAACTGATGCTTACTTAACACTCTTGGTGTTGCACTCAATAATGCATATTATATGATTTCATCATTAAAAGCATTTTTAATGCAAATTCAGTTTACTGTGTTATATGCTAGAAAATCTTAGTAGACCTGGACTTGCAGTTTGCTGTTACATTTTTGGTGTTAAATCAGCTTGGTTAAGTTATACTTCAGGTACTGCACTTCAAAATGACAGCATCTCTAGAAAGGGAAAAGCAGTGACTAAAAATCTTTGTTTTTATTTTTTTAAAGCCTTCTTAATAATGCTGGTCGCTTTGTTTTCTGACTGCTGTTATACTGAGTTTTTTCTTTTGTTCTGTTTCTGGTTTTGAAAAGAATTCAAGTGTTCAGTTTGTTTGCTGAAATGAGGTCCTTTGAATCACAGACTCATTTGAGGCCTTTAACTAGATCAGGTTTCTCAGAACCCCATGCAGCTGGACCTTAAATGTTTCCAGGGTTCCACCACCTCTCAGCAACCTACATCACCCTCATTGTAAAAAATTTCTTCCTTGTATCTGGTCTAAACCTGCCCTCTCTTTGTTTAAAACCATTATTCCTTGTCCTGTCACAAGAGACCCTGATAAAAAATTTGTATTTCTTACAAGACCCCTTATAAAGTACTAGAAGGCTGCAATGAGGTCTCTTTAGCCCTCTGATCATCTTTGTGGCCCTCCTAACAAGTCCATGTCTTTCCTGTGCTGGGGACCCCAGACCTGAACACAGCACTCCAGGCGGGGTCTCACGAGAGCAGATGGGTAGAATCACCTCCCTCAACCTGCTGGCCATGCTTCCTTTGATGCAACTCTTGGCTTTCTGGGCTATGAATATGGACTGTCAGCTTCCCCAGCTTTTCATCCACCAGTACCCCCAAATTCTTCTCACCAGGGCTGCTTTAAATCTGTTCATCCCCCAGTCTGTATTTGATATTGGGGATGACCCCAGTCCAGAGGCAGGACCTTGCACTTGTCCATGTTGAACTTCATGAGGTTCACATGGGCCCACTTTTCAAGGACAGATTTGATTCCATTCACAGGAATTTTTCATTTCTCTTTGATTTTTTTTTTTTTGTTCAGGTTTGTATATGTGTAATGTTTGGGTTTAAGAACATGTAAATCCTTTTAGGTACTGCTTGATTTTTTGTTTTTTGGTTTGTTTTCTTTGATTTTTTGGGGTTCTTTTTGGGTTCTTTTGTGCGTGTGGGGAGGGTTTATGTGTGTCTTGATTTTGTTTTATATGGATATTTTGTCACTGCCTTAGTTTTTTGTAATGATAGTCCAACGAATAGAGTGTAAACTTCCTAGAAGTATGACTGTACTCTATGTTGAGAATGGCAATGTCATATTCATCAGGTCATTTTAGATATTCAGTAATCATGGCTCACAAAATAAAAATCACTTTTGTATTTTGTTATAATACTTCATTGTAATATTTATTTTCTGTAATGGACATCATCTATACTTAGTGTGCTTATAGCATAATTCAGTAATGTACAAATATGGTGGAGCTAGTCTTTCAGAAAGAAAATTCCTTATCTCCACTGAATGACACTTGTCTGTTTTTGTGAGATTTTTACCTGCCTATTTTAGGTTTTCCTTATTTTAATGTAAGACCAAACAACATATACAGTTTTTTAATTTATCTTCACTATTATTTAAAACAGGAACAAAATTATTTTCTATTTCTTAGTCCTGTGTAGTAACAGGAATTTTCAGTTAGTGATCTTTAAAGAGAGTTCCTTCCAGGACTGTAAAGTTTAGCTTTCAGAACTAGTCATCCAAAGTGCCTGGAGGAAGCCTTTCACTGCGTGACAACTTCAGGCAGTTTATAAAACAAGATGTAGTACTGGAGATTGTCTTGAATTTTTAAACTAACTGACTTTATTTTTACTGAAGGACTGTTTAGGTATTCATAATATTGCGAAGCCTGTGTCTTCAGTCTGCCATGGAGTACATTTCCTTCTACATCCTAAAGTATTATATGAAATCTGTACATTTGGCCTTCAGGACGATAAGAATGAGGTACTGTGTTTAGTAGCTGTATTTATAAGTTGATGTGCATGCAAAGAAGGTGTTGATATTCTCCACAGTGGTCTGAGGCTTACATGAAGTTTTGATTAAATATGAGTTTTTGTATATAGAAAAGCTATACAAATAATGAAATTGTAGTAAATTGAAAGATTTGGGATTTTTTTGCGATGAATTCAGAGACAAGATAATATTATAGGTATAGGATGCTATTAACTGTAATAAAGACTAATGAAAATGAAATAAAATTGTTTTTATTCATCTTTTCTTGTAATATATTCAGTCCTAATAAAATGCATATGATGAAATAGTATGTATGCTGCTTTACACTTATGGGAGACACAAACTTTGAAGTCTCAAGTCTCTGTAAAAGTGGGGTGACCTCTGAGTTGGTTGAGGAACAAAAAGACACTTTAAATTTGCAATGTCTTTGCTATAAACTTGTATTTCATCACTACAAGCACATCTGTGTTTTAATATAATTACCTGACTATTATAAAAATGTTTTATAATATTATACAATAGGACCAAATTTGTGTTGGGTTTGTTTATATGCATGACTGCTTAACAAGTGTTCATTATTTCCTAACTCACATATAGAGCGAAGTAGGGAGTTGTGAGAGGAAGAAAAAATTACCTAGGTTCTTTGTAACTCCTTTATGGCTGATCTGTAATGTCCCTACAGTCAGAGGGAAAGAACATTGACTAACAAATTATTTATTTATTTTCAGCTTCTCTCCTGGAATGATATTTTTTAAACACAGTACTGTGCACAATTCCATTTAGAAGTGATTTTTTTTAGCATTTTAAAAGGAAAAGTAAAAGATCTTTAATAACGCGCTACGTGTTTATACTTTGTATGTAATTTATCTTTTGCAAGGAAATAATTTATTTTGACTACCCCATTGGATACCATATGGAAAAGACTGACAGTTTTCTCTTAGTGGTTGGTCAAGCATAAGAAATAGATTTCAATTGGTATTGGATAATGAATTTAAAAAGATCAAAGAACGCATATTTACAAAATTATCACTTTTTGTTCTCTTTATAACCTTATAATGCATTTTTATTATACTTCTTACAAAACAGATAATGAAGATCATATCCAAGTTTTTTTTTTTTTTTTACTTCTTCGATGCATATCTGCTACTTAAGTTTTCATAAAGCATCAGTTGAATCTTTCAGGCATGTCACAATGAGAAAAAATTGAGAAGAACCTTGTATTCCAGGGTTGGTCTTAAGATTTGCCGTATGATTTTATAAAGCCAGCCTCTATTTAAAAGATAGGCTAGAGTCATATTATCAAAGGCTGTCCTTATTGGCTGGGGTGAGATGATTTTTAGCTGTGGCATAAAATGCAGGATTTTGACTCTGTTTTTACACTATGTAAGGAAGAGCAACTTGTGAGAAGCTGGCTTTTTCCCCTCTGTTCCCATTGCAGTAATAATTTTCGCTTGTAAATACTCCAATATTGCTTACTGTATAGATTATATACTGTGTACATGGATACAGTATAATTGCTGTATCGTACACCTTTTTTCCTTTTTGATAAATAGCTTCAGATGAATTTTTGTACAATTTGAAACATTTGGTAGCCTTCTCAGTTTGACTATTTGTCTCAAGAAAATGAAATGACCACTTAAGAGGCTATAAATCTCTCTTCTTCCTGTATCTTCAGATGCATATCACAGACTGGGAATAAAATACCCCAGAAAGGTAGGATGGGGAAAGAAAAGAAACAGAATTTCTTCTACCTGCAGGATAGAGGGACCAATAGGTGTATAAATTTAAGTAATGATTTACTTTATTTCAGAAAAGACAAACCAGAGTTCTAAGGGGAAAATGACTGGGTGCTATTTAGGCAGAACTGTTTTGTGTGTTTCCTCTGAGAGGCTTTTCAAGCAACTTAATGTTGTAATGTGTGATGTGTAATGCTGTAATGTGTAACTGGCAATTTAAAAGTAGCATTCTGCAGAAACAATATTTTGTCTTTGAGACTTTTTGTATAACATTCTTAATTACAACATTAACAAACTGACTTAGACACATTGAAAATTGCATTAGTGGTTTTGTTTTTTTTGTTACTGAGCAGGTGAACTCAACAGCCAAGGCCATTCTGATACATTTATTGCAAGGACGGTTAATAATGGCAGTATTGACTTGGAGCAAGTTTATTGAGGCCCTCTGTCCTGTCATTCCTGTTTTACAGGTACTTCTAAGTGCTTTAATCTGAATTTATGTATGAAATCATGTAGATCATGTTAAATAACAGGCAGATGTAGGAGATGGAAAATATAGTAACAGTAGTATGCCTACAGACTTGTTTTATCAGATGTCAAATGGAGAAGTGTTTTATAGAGGTCCTAATATCAGTCAGAGTTAGTACATTGAATTTGTAGACAAATTTTAGCCTGGTGTTACTACAATATGAAATTTGGAATGTTGTAGTACACATGAGCAAGTACTGACTGGAACTTAAATGGTTTGAAGATATGAGTGGATAATCCAAGTATAGACTAAAACGTTCATGCTTTTTAAAATGAGTTAATAATTATTAGAATGTCCCACATATCTTAAATTTGAAAATTGTAACTTCTCTCTGATAATGATACAGTTTTCCAGTTAAATACACAACCAAAAAATAGCAATAGATGTAAGATGTATTTTCAGTATATTTTGATATTTGTTTTTCGTTTCTTTGCTTCCGGTATTATAGAAGTATCAGCATTTACTATTATCCTTAGACCTTAGTTTTCGTATCTCCAACAATGTGCAAATTTTATTTTCATTATCTTTACTCTCAGCTTAATATAATGAGAACTTTTACTTCTCTTAGTTTGATTTTCAGCCTAATTGCTCCATCTGAATTCTTTACTATTTTTATTCTAGTTCTTGAAATTTCCCTTTTGTGGTCTGCTCATAGTCTCCCCGATTAGATATTTTGCTGCATGTACCTGTTATTTTGCCATATTTCTGTCTTTTATTTAACTTAGCTAATACATCCAAGTATACATTTTGTCTTTGTTTTCTCCAGAAATATCACTCTTGATAATTACACGTACTTAATTATTTCACTGCTATGTATTCATTAGTTACCTGCACCTCAGTTACCATAAGTTGAAAAAACTGCTTATATACCTTCAGCCTTTACTCAAGCAGCACAAAATCAAGGCAAATAACATGGACCATGAAATAGATGGCTCAGACAGAAAAATATGCAGAGGAAATACACTGAGAACTTGAAAGTAGTGGGAGAAAGGTTACTTCAGAGTTTTCTCAACTAGTAATTTTAGCTTTTCTGTGTTATATCTATGTGTATATCCAACATATGATTGATATTCAAGATTAAATAAGTGGGGCTTGATTTAATATAAGCTGTAGGCTAAATGTGAGAGATTTTTGTGAGTAGAATTTCCCTCTATTCTGTAGCCTGTAGTGGCTATGTACAATAGAGATTTGAGTAGCACATAGCAAAGGCCTGTGTTTACCCAGTGCATATAAAATGCATTGTACTTTATTCTAATTTTAAAAGGTTTGCAGTATCATTGCTTGACATAAGTGATTGTGGTTTGTCTGTTTGTCTGTGAAAATGCTTTGACAAAGATCTGTGGATAGATAGAATTTAGTGTTTTGAAGTAACTTTCTTGTAGGGACTGAATTCTGTTTATTGAAATGGAAACTGGCCTTACTGAACAGCATCATGTTAATTTACTGAAGGGTAAAACTTCAGGTCAAAGTACCTCTGGGGCACGTAAAGAAATTTTTATTTTTATTTGTGGACAGAATCATTTATTAATTTTAAAAGTGTTTGTGGAGAGGAATATTAATCTGCAGAATTTGAATACTTTCCTAATTTTTTTTTCTGGGTGTTGTTTCTTCCACACCTTCCCTTAACCTCTAAAAAGGGAATTACCTTGTCTAATTTGCTGAGTTAGTAAGTGGATTTTTTTTTCATTTTGGAAATTTTTGTTTGTTGTTTTCTTTAGGGTTATGCTGACACAAAAGATACTTTAGGTAACTGCATTCTCTCTTTGAGTGAAACAACCTCTGACAAAGGAGAGGGTACTCTCCCTAGAACTACGAGACTACAGGCTGCTCTGCGCCTTCTCTTCTCAAAAAAGCAGTTGTAAGTAATGTAGCATTTCAGCATGTCTTCTAATGCTGATGACAACAACATCTTCTCTTAAAAAAGCAACTGATTATTATGCAGTGGGTTGATTTGAAAGGTTAATCAATATTAAGTTAGGTGATTACTCTCCCTCCCCCCATTAATTTTGTAAAGTAATTAATTTCTAGCTATACAACCAAAGTTCTCGAGTATATATCTATATATTATTATATATTTATATATTATTTATATATTTATTTTAATTATTTACTCATTTAGGGTTCGTTCTGTAGCACCTAAACATTTAGCATTCCATCTTTTGAATGAAGAAGGGGCAAACCTGAAACGCCCACGTCTGGATGGTAATGTGCTTTCCAGCATCTCAAACTTATTTATTATAGAAAGAGCCATTGAGGTAAAATTGGATGATAAAAAGGAGTCAATAATTAAGGTGAGTAAACTCTGTCTAAATTTTGTGTCATTGATGAGCTCTTCTACCTACCCAATCGCTGAACTTTGAGAAGTTTGCAATATTTGATACAAATCGGCTTACTTCATAAAAAGAAATCTGTTGTTATATTCTTTCTGTGTGAACTTTAACAGTAGTTTTTATGCTACCTTATACAACAATCAGAAAAAAAATACTTCCTTTCTTTCTTGTCTTCAGAGAAGACTTAAATTGAGTGCCAACAACACAAGCCTGCTTTTTTTATAACAATTTCATTGTGCATGGATAGTCTGATTTTTTTCTCACATAGAGGTTTCCCCACAAAATCAATATTTTTACAGAAACAGGCACAAATAATTTTTGGTATGTTATACTCTAAAACAGATTAGAAACTTAAGTCTGTGTTTTCTTAATATTACTGCTTTTGCAAAGTGAAAAGCAAATCTTGAGTATTTGACCTATGGGAAAACTTATATTTCTCTTTTGTTTTTCCATTTTTGCCATCTCCCCTCTATTATCCTTCCTTACTTACCCTCAACGCTTTCAGATTAACAATATGTAAACAAATGCTAAGATGCTTGTCCTCTGAAAAAAATTATTCTGACAGCTCATTGTACTCTTGATTTATACTCTTTCCCTACATCCTAACCATCCATTTCTCTAACCCAATTAACTATTGCCATTAAAAGTCAGTTCCCTTAGACTTGGAAGCGTATGTAGCATTTCTGTGTAGTGTTGAGCTTTCTGTAGTCCTACTTAAATTAAGTGTTATTTGTTATAAATCTGCATCTGTTGTGCACTAGAAACTATTGGGCTCTTATATTCCACAGGTATTATTAGCGATTTGTTGCAAAAAGATGATAACCTAATCCATTGCTGTTATATGCATGTGGGATTTAATCAAATACATCCTAAGAAGGAATTTAAATATTTTTGTTTTCTCCTTTCTGTTAGGAAATTTGGCTGGTTACTTTGTGTCATGGTAACATGCTGGATACAAATCTAACATAGTTTTACTTTTAGGCAGAAACTGTTGAAAAGCTGCATGATATCTTGACTTCTGATGCTGTTGACCTGGTTTTACGGAAGTCTGCAGCCGAGCAGCTCGCTGTCATTTTAGAAGGTAAAATTATTCAGAAAATTTGTATTCATGTGGTGGTCATTCGTGAGCTTGCAGTTTTGCTACATTTTCTGTATGCTTCTGCTAAGGATACGCTTTGTAATTTTTATGTATATTGTTGGACCAGAATATTAGCACGATTGTGGATGATCTACCAACTGATATAAAAAAAAAGAGTTATTTGTCATTGTTGCCCTCAAGAATAAGAGATCTTATTTAAATAAAACAGCTCCCTTGGGTAGTAGAGGACTAAGCTGAATTCTGTAAGCTCTGCAAGGGCTTACTTTCTGCTTTTCCTTTTTAATGTTCATCAGTTTGTTGATCTGTCTCAGAAGTAATGAAGCTTCCAATTTTTTCCTATTGTTAACTCAGATACACAATCATATATATTTATATAATATATGTTTTTGTTGGTGGTGTTTTTTAATTAGGAAAGTTAATTCTTAGATTACGCAGGCTAACTAAAGGGATTTTATACTTAGTGAAGAATCACAGGTGTTTTTTGTAGTTATACTGTGTTACTCTCATGGGGAGAAGTTATTGAATTAAGAAGATATGATCGAATTAGATGCAAGTAAGCAGTCTTGCATAGAGCATTATTTCACTCGAGGCAGCGTCACAACTGTAGAGTTTCAAACCTTTATGTTTGTACTCTATGTACTCAAACTGATTCAAGTATGTTTTCTTTAAGGAGTTTAAATTCTAATGACAGAAGTTTTTCACCATGAGAAGGTGAAAATCTTAGATAATATTAAAATTAACATCTTTTTTTGTCAGAAAAATTATCACAAAAATGAGGAAATATCTACTTTGTCTCATAAAATGCATTTATTTATGGCTACCAAAGTTTTCAGATATTTCAAAAATGAAACAAAACTTAGGATGAAATTGTAAAGGAAAAAATGCAACTTTATCGGGACAAATGTCATATGAAGGATCACTTTTTAGTTATTAAAAACAAACACAACCAACTCAAATAACATCCTTTTTTTGTTTTTGAGTATTCATAAACCAGGTACTCTGAAGGGTGGGTATCACTGGAAAATACTCTCATACCATTTTCAGTTCCATGTTAAATTGTTAAACACTTCTAAAATATAGTAAGTGAAATCTTCGTTTGACTGAAATTGAGTTGCACTGGGAATTACTGTAATTCTTGAACATAAAAGACTTACGGGAAGTTATGTAAGATATTTAAGAATCTAGTGTTCAAGAGGCTACTATAACCAGATAACAAGACTTTGAGGAGACCTGCCTTGGTAGAGATCTGTACTACTGTTGATTGGCAATTTTGGAAACTTGTTCTCGACAGCAAGACTTTGTGATCTTGCAAAAATAAGTTCAATATTGAACTTTGTACGGAACCAGTCATCCTTACTATCTTTTGTTTTTCCTATAGATACCAAGATGCATGAAATTGTGAAAAAGTTGGGTGTGATAGAAAAGATACTGGCTTACCTTAATGAATGTGTACATGTGGATGGCAAGGTAAAACTATTGTTGCAGGTTCTTCTGCAGGCATTGTGCAGCATGACAGTAGTAGATTTTGCCTTTTTCTGCACTTGTAACACTAGTTTTTGTGCATTAATACTGCACTGAATACAAATGTTTAGTAACAGTTGTAATTGCAATGTATATTTTATTCTGCTTCTGATAATGCTAAGATTCTCTTCATGAGAGAAGATTGATTTGCCTATGGGAAGAGTTACCTATGAGAAGAGTTAGCCAGAGAACTGTGTATGGTGTGGTTCTGGAGCACACCGTGACCTTAAAAAAAAAAAGTGTTATGTTAGATATCATAATCTCTAAATTTAAATTCTGAAGCAAATTATAATTTAAAATGACATCTTATTGTAAATGTGTCATATTGAGTTTCAGGTATAAGTAATTTTCTGACCAGTAGATCACCTCACCAGGGAGTGTCTCAAAAGATAAGATCCTATTTCGAGTTGAGTGTGTATTTGTTGTAGATGACGGAGCTTTCCATTTTTGTAATATGTCTAATCTGATGCTTGATTTTTTTCTGGAATTCATTCTTTGAAATCATTTTATGCAAGCATATTTGGTCTGTCAGGTGCTCAGTGTAACTTTGTGGATAAACCTTTTGTGTATTTCTTGGTGTGCTTGCATAGGATTGTTACCACAGTCCAGCAGTCCAAACCTTGAGTTCTTTTAAGAAACCATGAGACTCTATGTAGTAATGATTCCTTTCCAAGAAATGTACAAGAGAAAAGAACTGCTTGATGCTTAATGAAATTCCTTTTTTGTGATCAAACTAGTACAAATTGCATTCTTCTTCAGAAATGGTAATTTTTTTTTCCTAAATGATCAGGGGCTAAAATTATTTTTTCCCTGTAGCATAAAGGAATGTCTTGTCCAGTTTATGATAGCTCTATACAAGTACTTTTGTAAACCACTCAAGCACGGTTGAAAAAATTGAAATATTGGATTCCTCTGGTTTTTTAGTATGGGGTTTTTTTAATGTCATTTTTTTAGTATCTTACTTTCTTTAAAGAGATAAAGAGTAGTGCATCTATTGTTTTGGTTTGGGTAGTGAGTAGATATTACTTAATACTACAGAAGTACAAGCGTAGGAAATATATTGCCCTAAGCATATCATTCATAGCCAAGTAAGAGTCTAGGATGAACTTTAGAATAATATTGTTATCCCTTTATAAACTTTAATTTAGTCCAGAAAGGGCTCAACCAACAACTCTCCAGGGCCTGTGATGTTAGAACACTCATGGCTAGGCTTCGCGAACGAAGATTTGGGAAGGGCTCTACCCACGTTTGTTGCAAATGTTAGAACACTATCCTGAGGGAATCTACCCCACATTATGGTTCTCCCCTCAAATGATTTTTTTCTTATTTCATCCTAAAATCAATAACGAAGAAAAACCAACAAAAAATCTTACGTATTCTTAGAAAAGTGGCTACCAAGAAAAGGATAAAAGAAGTAGTAGACAGAAAAAGCACCATTTAAAATAAGGCTTTATATGTAGCTGTGCAAAAGACTTTCCATACTAAATAAGTAGACTTTTGTTCATTGAGTATTAAGCTAAACTGTATTTGTTGATGAAGTTTAGAAAACAAATTTTAAAGGCAGAAA
This sequence comes from Corapipo altera, assembly GCF_003945725.1. NCBI lineage: Eukaryota > Metazoa > Chordata > Aves > Passeriformes > Pipridae > Corapipo > Corapipo altera. The sequence continues at coordinate 7,707,006 of NW_020884903.1, read as the reverse complement.
CTCATGGGCAAAGTAATGATACTTCGAAAGGAATACTGTCTTCTCATTCTTAGAAGCCGTGACTTTGGTCATATTTTTGGTCATTCAGTGAGACTTTTAACTGTTAGCAAACTGCTTTCCATTCTTAGATCTTGTGATCTAAGAGGCTGGGACTAGAAAATGAATGTGATAGAATAAATTATTTGCATTAAAAAATTAATAAACTTACATGGTTGTAAATATTTAGGGGTTTTTTATATCCTTCTTAAAAATACATAATTTGAAAGCAAATGTTATAATTGTGTTATGAAGCCGGAGACCAATAAAATGACTGTCAATTAATAATAAAATAAAACCAAAAGTGAGTAAAATTTTTTTAATGAATATGCAGTTACCATCTGGATGAAATGTGCTTGTCTAAGGGAGTTCTAGCTTCTCTATTATAAATGATGGAATATATTGGTTAATGTCATGATAGTTTGTATTAAGCACTTCGCAATAGATTATACTCAAAGTTATCTCTATTTAATTTTTTTCTCTGTTCCTGCAGCTTATGGAATCCATAGTGTTACCATGTCTAACACTCTTACGCAAACTTGTGTGTGCTGATCCAGTTATTCGCCGGTCCCTAGCACAGCAATCAACTGTACTGCTTTTGCTATTCAGAGGTAAAGATTGTATTTTGACCGTAGTACCTGTGTGGAAAGATGGTTAGGTGTTTAACCAAACACCTTCTTAAGAATTTTGGGTCTCTTTAGAGTCTAATATTTAGAAGAAAAATCGCTGTGTGCTAGTGATACCCATGTTGTGATATCTGCTTGAGATGTTGGCAAAAAATGAAGAAAGCAATTGCTTTTAACTGGTGTCCTATATATTATTGTTAACATTTTCCTAACACGTTTTTAATTGTCTTTATTTTATTCAGTTTCCCTGATACTCCAAAGTGATCATGCTGTTTTAACTGAAACCACAGTATTGCTTTGTCTTCTTTTGTTTGATGAAGTAGCAAGAACAGAAACATGGTATGAAAACCAGTTACTTAATAGCATATTTTCTAGTCAAATTTTTAGATTTTAATTGAAGTTAGGTTTTATATATCTCCAAACAAGTTATGCCCCAACTTTTGTAGATCCAAAATCACATATTTGTAGTCCCAACAAAATTGTTTCAGTACTTGTGTTACATACTGTGTAGGTCTACATGGCATATTTTTGCAGTATAAATACTTCAGTGTGAATTTGAAGTTTACTTTATTTTTAAAAAAACCCTTATTAGTCTGTAATCCATCTTTTCCTTAAATAGAAACTCCATAAATCAAATAGCTATCTATAGTCATGTTTTTTGTAACTTAGCTTAATTAGAATTCTTCTATCTACTTTGGCTTTTAAGTGTGGCAGTTGCCTTTAAAAATGTCAGCTTGTGATATTTTATTATTTAAAATTTGCATATACATGAGAAAAACATATGTTTTTAGAATTCATACACATGAAATATACTGAAAAGAATTATAATGCATATTTTTTTCTAATAAAAAAAGGAAACAAGCATGCGAGATTTTAATGTACAGTAGACCTGCAACGAGTATTCCATATGTGTGATCTAAGAACTACGTTAATATTGCAAAAACATGAAGAAACATTGTTTAATAAACAATTAAACAATGTTTAATAAACAAATTATTCATCAATGGGTGATTAAAGATCTATCTGAAGGGAAAAATACATCTATATCCATATAATGAGGAAATAATGAGTGTAGCATTAGGAGAAAATCACATCTTAAAAGAGAGCGTAATAATTATGACTTAATCTCTTGCAGGGCTGATAGCATAACCAGTAATGATACTGGCATACCTGCCTTCAGCTTACCTGTTGCTGTTGTTAGAAGGTATGTGTTGGTGGTGCTTTTTTGGTTGGGATTTTTTTTTTGTTTGGTTGGTTGGTTGGCTTTGTTTATTTTAGTTTGCTTTGCTGTTTTGCATTTGGTGTCCTTCCTGAAGTATGGAGGTGGGAGAATGAAGGGAAACCTTGGATTTAACATGAAAAGTTGTCAGCATTTTTAAACATGGAGCTTTTTCTCCAAGTCTTTTTTTTTTCTGAAAAAGGAATTTCAAAACCTTTATTTGTAAACTTAAAACCCAGCTCTAGTAGAGGATTTAATTTTAAAAAAGCAAACAAAAAGTCCTCACCAACCACTTTTAAAAATTATTATTTCTATTTGTGTTTTTTTAGGTATCATCTCCCAGTCAGGATCACTGCTCATCATGTAGTTAGCCCTAATGCTGTTGTGGTGCCATTGTCTTCTGAGTGCTTGGCTATGAAACCTGTGTCAGATATGCTTAAAATGGCTTGGAATCTGTCATGGTACCATGGGATTGAAAACCTATTGCAACTGATAGATTATGAGAAGGAAGCAGAAATGTGAGCCATTTTATCTTTCATTTTAAATGCCAATATATTTCAATTAAATTAGTGTTCCATGAAGTGCTGTTTGAAGTTAAAAACCTATTTAAACTTCAAGTTGTTATTGGTTTGAGAATGCTGTCCTTTTAAACATAAAGGATCGCATCCCAAGAGGATGAATATATGTTGTCACAGCTAATGTTTTACCTAAATTGCATTTATTCGTGAAGTCTAGAACATTTATTGATGGTGAGTCTAATATCAAACAGTTTTAAATGAGTTTCTGTGGCTGTTGTTCCTTGTAGTTATTGTGTTTCTTTAGGAAGCCACCTGTCTTCCCCTGCTATATAGTCCACAACTATCAAGTTGCATGAATTTTTCTTTCCTTGAAGATTTAAATTTCAAAGAATTATTCTTTTTAATGATAATACTAAGAATTAGGGTAGATAATGAAGAAAATTCTCTTTTTCTTGCTTTGGTTAGCTCTTGATTGAGCATGGTTTCTCTCTTTGAGACTATTTTGTACACAGAACTCAATGGCTCAGCAGATTCCTGATTTAATAGGACTGAAATGCTTGTATCTATATCTCTGTCCATCTCCACATTTTTTTAGGTTTTATTTGTGTCCTTTAAAGGGTCCTACAGGTTTTATTAGTAAAAAACTACCATCGGAAACTGCAGTTATTGATTTGATAAGTCATTTTAATTTGAAGTACCCTCTTGCGAAAACAAAACAATTTCTTGAAAAGAAAATAGGAAAATAGAATAACCCAAGTGACCAACATTTGCAATAACGTGGAGAAAAAGTTTGTTACAAACAATGGAAATAGCACCTTTTGGGTAATTTTTTGAAAGGTGCCAGTTTTCAAAACAGCTGAAACACTTCATGATTTAAATGTGTTGGTGTTTTTGTTGTTGGGGTTTTTTTGAAGAAAGAACTGGTTAACAAAATTAAATTTTTGAGGCAATTTCTGTTTTGTCTTCTCATTTAAACAGGAAAGGGAAGGAGTCAACATTCTCTGAAACAGTTTGTAAAGATAGTGACTTTTAATAATTTTTCTCTATGCCTTTTCAGATTTTTAGACTCGCTAAAACTATCCCCAGAAGATATTCTTATACTGAAAATATCTCACACAAACTATGGACTGCAAGATTGTCTTAATTCAATCATTCAGGCAGCATCCCACAGGGATGTTAGGACTGCTGTCACTAGGCTTAGTTTCTATATTCTGTATGATAGACTTGCTTTAAAATGCTGTTCTGGATCTTGTGGAACCACTTTAAAGAGCTTTGTTTGGCAAAAAGCAATAAGCAGGTAAGCATATTGACTACAAATATCCATTAAAGATTGTGATGCTAAAATGATGGAATTCCTACTTTTCATATTTTAAATTTCTGGAGTTGATATATATGCTGGGGTTTACCAAGCTGGAAAGCAGCTTTGCAGAAAAGGACCTGGGAGTCCTTGTGGACACCAAGCTGAACATGAGCCAGCAATGTGCCCTTGCAGCAAAGAAGGCAGGTGGTATCCTGGGCTACTTTAGGAAGAGTGTTAGCAGCAGGTTGAGGCAGCTGATCCTTCCCCTCTATTCAGTACTGTTGAGGCTACATCTGGAGTGGTCTGTCCAGTTTTGGACTTCCCAGTATAATAGAGAATCATATGGATAATACATAGAGGAGAGAATCCAATGAAGAACCACAAAGATGATGGAAGACTGGAGCATCATTCCTATAGGAAAGGATGAGAGAGCTAGGACTGATAAATCTGGAGAAGAGAAGACTCAGAGCGAGGACCTTATCACTGTGTACAAGTACCAGACGAGAAGTTAGAAAGAAGATGAGACCAGGCTCTTCTCAGGCAATGGCCACAAACTGAAGCACAGTGGGTTTCTGCTGGACATCAGGAAATGCTTTTTCACTGTGAAGGTCACCAAGCACTGGCACAGGTTGAAAGAGAGGTTATGGTGTCTCCATCCTTGGAGTTACTCGAAAGGCGCCTGGACATGGTCCTGAGCAACCAGCTGCAGGTGTCCCTTCATGAGCAGGGTGGCGGGACCAGGTGACCCCAAGAAGTCCCTGCCAATCTAAAAATTACGTGAATTTGTAATTCACGTGCACAAAACCATCAAATATTTAAAATATATTTAAAATAAGGATTGTTTAAAATGCATAGGTAAGCTTTGCTATTATTATTAAATGCTTGTATGTACTAGCTAATTAACTTTTTCTTTCCTGTCTGTGACCTTTTATTATATAAAATTACATGTTTACTATGTGTAAATACATTTAAAAAGATACATAAAAATTTGAATTACAGTAATACAGTAATATTATAGTAATTTAATATAGTCAATATTTTATGTAAAATTATTTAGATATATTTAATACGTTATATGTATAATATATTAGTATAATTCCATATTTGCTATATGTGAATATATGTAATATACATATTTGCTCTATATAATTTCACATTTGCAGGTGAAATCTCTTTTAATGTGCTACAACTATGAAAGTATGTTTATTTACATTGCAGGTTTCTACAAGTGCTTCCAGCTTCTGTGGAGGATGAAAAGCTTTTAGTAGATGTTTTAAGATTTTTAAATAAATTACTTAGAGAACAGAAAGCAAGTCTGGAGTCAGACCATCTAAAGTGGATCTTGAAATCATTGCTTAAAAATGTAAGAATGGGGCTGTATATGTTTATATGATTTGATTGACTATGTAGAGTTGCATGAGATTATGCTTAGGTACATAGCTACATATATATTATTTATTTAACTGAAAGGATGAGGTTCCATACAATTGTGTTGGAACCTTCCATTTGGCAAAAAGAGATAAATGAACGTTATCTGTCTCACATTAAGAACAAGAACTGAAAGTTAGGACAGAGGTTTTTGCTTTCAGTGTGTTTACCACTAAAGTTCTGACTTCAGATGGTTTATAATATGTCTAAGTAAAATATTTTATAAGCACAAAGAAGGTACTATATGAGTGTTATATTTTAATTGCTGTAGGTAAAATGCATGTGTAATATTTAAGGAATGGAATTTTTTTTTCAGTTTTTCTTGACTCCCGTGCTTTATATTTGAGATCTGTTTATTTAAGAAGTGTAAAATTGGAAATTGTAGAAACAAATATGGAAAGAACATTATAAAGTAATGTAAAACAACTTTTATTATAATTGTTGAAATGTAATAATTTAGTATAGCTGTATAAAAACAGTAGTTAAATGCCAAGGATTAAGCAATGGCTGAAGTTTTAGAAGTTTTTAAAGTACTGTTCTTTACAAAGCAAGGCCATCCTGCCTACATGAAAGATCATTCATGGTCTTACAAAGGGATCTTATGTTAAATATAGTCTGCCTGCACTTGCATTTTCCTATTTGAAAACACAATCTAAACATTTAGGAAAAAGTGCTAGCAGACCTAATTTCAATTACTTATAGACTACAGGTACTTCAATTTATATTGGTAGTTGGGAAACCAATAAATTTTTTTAAGTATGGCCCATTCAATATGTTAATATAAAATCTTAAAACCATATGATATAAAGTCTTTCAAGCAGCTGAGACTTACAACCTGAACTAATATTGCTACTATTGTGTTTTCTGTTTTTTTGGGATCTCTTTTTTTGTTGCAGATTATTTCTGTATGTAACTTTGAGTTTTCTTTCATGCTTCAAAATACACTGTGCTTAATGACAGGAAATTTTAAAAGCCTTAACAGTGGATTCTGTTATGGCATTTAGTAGTTTCAAGATTCAAGGTATTAGTAATTATAGGAATTTTTCACTGTGCTTTTTACAGAGTTACTTCTTAGTAAAATAATAATGGATTTTGTGATTTATAATGTGTGCAATTTGCAAGTGTTCAGCAGAAAAATGGTTTTAATGCGGGTATTAAAATAGTGTTTAAACAATGCATTATGTGACTGTATTTTTATTTGTTTCTTTTAGAAGACAAAATCCCTTTTGGGTCTCCTGGTGCGACCAGAATCCCAAGTGCGGGATGAAATAGATGAAACCCAGACTGCTGTCAGGCAGCGACTGGATAAGGAACTCATTCGTCTTTTCAACATGTTATTAGTTTGTTCCATGTCAGTGACTGACAGGTACAGTGTAAATGGACCTGCCTGTGTAATTCTGCCTGAGGATCATAACACCTGTTGCTGCTGAATTTCGGTCACAATTTGAATATAATTATGACTCAATTGTTCTGAACTGTAAAAATGTAATATACACTTCTTGAAGTGAAGATCAACATTAGGTAATCCTTTTCACAGGAAAATTAGGGAGTTGACTAGGAAACTGGAAAGAGTATGTGCTAGTGGTCACTTTTCAGCAACTGGATAATTAAATTAATTGTACGGAGAAGACAGGGTATTTCTTTTTCACTGCTGGAAATTTGCATGAGCAAATGGTAACTTCATTGATTTTGTACCATGCATTCATAGCAAAGTAAAATATTGAAATATCTGAAATATGAAGAAATGTTTATATTCGTTCAACTCCTTTTTGGCATATTTAGGACAGCTACTTTTAGTATCAAAGTTCCAACCTTTTTCTGTCAATTGAGCAAACACAGAAATTGCTATATTATTTTTAATTCAAGTTTCTCATAAAACTTCTCCCACGCTAAAACTCTCTGTCCAGGTGTATTCTAAGAGCTACTAAAATTGCAGCTTAAGATAGTATTTGTTTATTTAACTGCCACAAGATAACTGTTTGTGAAGATACTTTAAAAATGGTGCCTTCTTATTTATTCCCAGGTGGTTGTTTTCTAAAAATTTTGACAGCAGTAAAAGGAGTGTATTTGAGAAATCCCTGCTAATTGTATCTTACACTCCTGTATTTTTTATGTACTGAATTCTATATTTATTGTATTTCGTGGGAAATGTTTTTAAACTTATCTCTTGGACCGGAACAAACATAATTGTAACAAGCCGTTTGCATATGAATTGGACTCAATGATCCTTGTGGGTCCCTTGCAACTCAGAATATTCTGTGATTCTGTAACTACTGAGCTTTGCAACTCTTCTCATTGTGTCATCCATCACCCTCAATCTCTTGGTCTTTATTTAACATGCTCCTTAATAATGAGAGTTGTATCTCATTGGTCTTTTTTTAGTTAAGCATCCCTGTTCTAATCAGATGCAATACATGTTTTCAGAACCCGGGTGAAGCTAGAAATGTCAGATTTAATTCCTTGTTATTCTCTGTTTAACACAATGTTAACTAATTGATATGCTGAGCCTCACAGACTAACAGTAAGAAGAATGAGGCCTTGGCCTCTTGCAAAATGATTCATTGTATGAGCTTCATGTTGAAGGTTGATCTTTTCTGGTTTTTTACAATTAAACCAGAGAGGGCTTGGAACTTGCTGGCTGTTTCAGAACGGAGCTCGCTCTGAAGCTGCTTCAATGCTTAAGGCTAACAGATGCACCACATTTTTATGGGCTTCCTTCATTGGAGAGAACATTACAAGGAATGGTGCATGTTACTGCGCTTCCAGACTGGAGTACATATTCTGCTGAAGTTGAACCTGTCACAATTTGCAAGAAATATTTGACAGGTCTTCTTGAGGTAAGTAACCTATCTTCTTACTTAGCTTTGGGTTTGAATGCTTGTAAAGAACTGTGTAACTAATGGCACTATACTCTTTACAATGTACTTTTAGTAAATGTCATCACTAGAAATACGTATGGGAAGGATGCTTTTTCCTACCAAGTAAATACAAAAAGAATGGAGACCAGATTGAGTGATGTTTATCTATAGTTATGAAGGTTAGTTGTAGTATATGTGCTTTCATCACTGGTTTAAGAGGTAATACCAAGTGACTTAAAAGCAAGATGAAAAATTAGTGATGATTTTAATGACTAAAAAGCTAGGAGGAGAAATCCCAGATAATCTCCCACAAGCAAGATCCATGTATGAAAGGTAGTATGGGGGAACAGTAACCAATTAGATAGGTTGTTACAAAGAGAAAGCAGAAAAGAGCCTGCAGTTGTTGGGAGGCCAAAATTTTTTCTTGTTTTCAGTGTTCTTATTAATTTCCTAAGTCCATGGATGTGGTAGACAACTAGTTTTTGCTCCTAAAATTATATATTTTGAAAATTCCAGTCTTCTTAAAACTGTAGGAAAAGTGTAGTTCCGGCTTTCTGTTTGTTTACCAGAAAGTTAACGTACATTTAAAAGTTTTCAGTTTCAAATACCAAAATCTATTTGTTGTCTTGGTAGAAACTTGAAAAGCTTTAACGTAGTTTTAATTCATTTGTAATCTGAATCATGTGAATTGCAACCAGATAAGTGTCTGGAAGAATAGTATAGAGATTATAATCGTGTTTGTGATTAAGAAAAGATACAGCATTTTAGGGGTAAGTCTTAACTTTCCAAGATTTCTTGAGTAAAAAGAAATAAATGTTTTAGACCTATTTGATTAGATGAGCTCTGTGACTTGAAGTCTACACTAAAAATGGCACCAAGGTTATAGATGTTGTCATGCAAAAGAAAGATTATTATTGGACAAAATAACAATAAATATGGAATGAAATCAACTAGTGATGCATAAGGTCTATGTGCAGAAGAGTTATGCAGTTTTACTTGGCCCAAGTATGAAAATAAATGTAGATTTCTTTTTTAGCTGGAGGGGACAAAGTGGGTTTAGAAGAATTTTGGCAAAATGGGACACTGGAAGAAAGAACAACAGCAAAAATGTAGAGGTTTAAATTGCCGTGTTTTGAGGAGAAAAATACATCTAGAAGTGTAGGTTTTTAGATTATTATTTTCTAAAAAGTATTTTTGGGCATGTTTTGTTGAAAGCAACATGCCTTTTATTTTAGTAAGTATGATTAGATATTTGGTCAGAGAGTTTATTTTATGTTATGATCCAGTGACCTTTATTTCTGTTTCTTGGTATTTGATATAGAAAGCTGATAAATTTATTCCAATTCAAATCACAATAAAAGATATAAATGACCCTTTTCCTTGAACACAGAATTTTGAAAAGAAATTTTATTTTTAATTCCAAACAGCAAAAGAAACCCTGGGAACAATAAATGGACTTTCAGGTCCATTAATAGAAACTTCCAGGTTTCTATTTCAATTTTGTGCTTATTATTAAGCTTGACTGCATTCTTCATTTGAATATGCAAATAAAACCCACAGATCTTCTGAAGTTTAACTGTATGGGAAATGATCGCATGACTGAATGACTCAGAAATAAAGAAATCCTTATAATTCAACGAAAAATCTGTCATCTTTTCATGAGTTTAAATTATGATTTAGTGTGTAAGGCAGTTTGTACTCTCTTTGTATACTGCTTACAGTAAAGCTGCCATGAACTTGTGCCCCCACTCCTAGGTCATCTCATCGTTTTATGTTGAATGGGGGGGAAATGCCATGTCCTTCATGGGAAAAGGTGTTACGAAAAGCACAGTTCTTTGCTTGCTTCACTTATCTCATGAAATGATGGCTCAAGCCAAGGATACGGTGAGTGTGCTACAGTTGTCCTTATCTTGTCATTTGTGAGGGCTAAGCACAGATATATTTTAACTCCTGAAGTTAAATGAGAATTTTCATACATGGTGAGGAAGATGTCTTATAAGTGCTGATCTCACTCATTTAGTATATAATGCCAGATAAATGTGCAGGATAGGCCGAAGAATCGGTTCTAGCCTTACTGAAATTATTTTGTACATAATTCTGTGGATTTTGTAAGGCCTTCTTTCAGAAAGTAAAGAATATGATTTTATTTTTCTAAAAAATGAAAAATCATGATTTTATATAGGATGAATATATTTAAGGATTTACAGCATCATTATTTCTTCAGCCTACAGATAACAGGCTTTCTAACGTGTTTAAACATACATGTGTGTATTCTTTAACTTGTGTATATGTATGTATACATGAAGGAAGGACTGTTGGGTAAAAGGAACTATCATTGCTTATAAGCAAGATTCATATCTGTTCTTTGTGTTCATGTGCAGATTTTGAGCTAGATTTTTGAGAGTTTTGGGAAAAAATAGCCTTCATCCTGAAGCAGTTAAGACAAATTTAGCAATTTAATGTAATCATTTCAGAGAGTTAAAATCCACTCCTCTTAATATCTGTGATAGCCATAAGTGAAAACCTTTCATTATGATTAACCATACATGTAACTAGAAATAGCAATATACCTACTTCTCCACATTCCAGATATCTGTTTCTTCAATTCTCTACTCCTTTCTCAAGCTATTAAGTACTGACAGAGTTTATTAAAATTGCAGGGCGACAGAGTATTAAGTACACTGCAGGAAGACTGCAGCCTCCAAATAATTAGATTATAAATACATGGATGAAGGAGTGAACTTGAACTGATTTTTTTTTTTTTTAATATCGTTATTGTAGAATAATATACATAGTAACATAATGATGGGTGTAATTTTCTTGTGTTTCTGAATCATAATCTGTCTATACAACACTGTTACTGTCTAGACTGTATTAGTAACTTATATTCTCAAAGAAACTTTAAATCCTGGCTGTTGTTTATAATCGCATGATTTAGTGTTAAGTCCTGCTGGAAAGAGAAATACAAAATTATCCTTCTTCTGTGCAAGCAATGTTATATAAAAGTACCCTGGATAACAGTTACTTTAAAAAAAAAAATCCCCTAACTTAAAATGCACAGTCTAATGACTTGCAATTAAAAATAGTTAAGGCATTTTTTTTTCTATATCATTGTTATGAACCACTTTGTTTCTTTGTTATTTGAAGAGTCACCTTGTTAAGTCAGACATAAGATCCTTTACCTTATACCGATGGACAGAAGTTACTTACAAATATTTGTAGGAGTACGTGAGAAATAGAGCATGTACTTAGAGGGTACTAGAATTGCTGCAATATTTTGTTTGTTTACTGTGGTAACATTTTCACTGGTTGTGCTTTGTTGACCTAATTTTTTATTCAATTTTGTATTTTAATTTTCTCCCCAAGGTTATAAACTACAGCACTTTTTGTAATTGATATTGTGTACACTGAGAAAATCCACGTAAAATACTTTGTTCGAAATGAAACATTAGTCATCTAAATGAAATGCTAGTTACCTACTGTGTAAAAATATACAGGACTGAGATTATGAAAGGTGCATACATAAAATTTTGGTTGTCACGGTTCATTATGAACTTAATGCATTGTTTGTGCAGTGCCGTGGTTAAACACAGCATTTTGCAGATATGGTTTGTTGTTGGTATTTTTTTTTTTCGCCTGAGGTAAAGAAATTGATTTGCAAAGTCAAGTACAATTTCGTGGAATCTGCAGCTAAGTAGTATGTGATAGTCTGCAAGACTTTATTTCATCATGCAGCAGGTACATGTGTTGCCTGAAATCGAAGAAATAATTCTCTGGACAATGTTAGTATAGAAGGGTAAAACCCAACCCTTTAATAAGATGTCTTAGGTGCACAAAGATGGCATATGCACACACACACACACACACACACACACACATGACTTTTAGAAAATAAAAATATCATCTAATTATAATATCTAACTATTACCTCATGGAGATATACCCAGGTCAAAAATTGTTTACCCCCAGGACCTCTCCACAGGCACGTGTCCTATAACTGGATTGGTGGTCCCAGAAAACCAATACTTCATCCCACCTTCATCTTCGTCAACTCCCTCTGTCCTGCTTGGACCGTTTTCCAGGGTTCTGGGCCCTCTTGGATAATTTTGGCTAAGGTTATATCAAGGAATGTGCTTATTATGTTCTTTAGGTACATCTACAGATTGCATGTTCTTGCTAGAATCTTTCTCCATTGAAATCCTTGAGAAGAACACTAAACAATATTTCAAGAATTTGGTGTGAAGCATGTGAAAGGGTGATTTGTTACCACCATTATAAAGTGGTATTATTAAAATTCTGTATACTAGGATCTTGAGATCTTAAGGATCTTAAGGCATCACATGAAGAAAATAATGAATTATGAGCAAAGAAATAATAGCACATTCTTATTTGGTAGTTTTCTACATATTTATAAGAGAGGAAGACAGATGTTAAAATAAGCAAATATAAACCAGGTAAGGAGTAAATTTTGAATGGAAATAATTATTCCAGTGTTTCAAGAGAAATATTAAATCTCCTTTTAGCACTGCTGTCCTCATTCTCTGAAGAAGAAGACACAATTTAATTTTATCCTGTAGATAAAGCCAGCAGGTTAAATAAATGTTTATAGGTGCAGAATCTTTTTCTTGGAATATTAGTGTTGTTTGTGTTTAAAGTGCTTTAGTATATACTTGATAACTCAGGCTGTTGGTAGACCACTGTGGATTGAAAGATTTATAAAAAAAGTCTTAATTTGTTTTCTGTTTTTCTAATCAGGACTGGATATCCCTTTGGTCTTTGCCTTATGATAACAGTGAAGAACAAGTTCTCTCTCATCTAGGTCTGGCATGGCTGGTTCCTTTATGGGTAGATAGAGACCCTGAGGTTAGTTAATGCAATATTAAGTTCATATATTATTTTGACCCTTAAACATTTGGAAAATTTTTGTTTCATTAATTTAATATTGAAACTGCTGGTTTGAATTATTTAAAATGTTACTGGCTGGAGCCTAAATAACAGTAATAATACAGTAGAGAGTGTTTCCAATAAACATCATCTGAGAAATCTTTTCCTACATCTTCTATCTTCTATGCTTTCATTAGTCATTCACAATCATGATTCATAGGCAGTTTTCATTGACATTGCTGTTACTTAGCTACAAAGCAGAAACATTTATATGAACTAAAGATTTAGAGCAAATGTATTTGATGCAAATCTGTTGAATTATATGAATTTGCTAGATGGAACTATTCGCAAGGGGTAAAATATGAAGAATATTCAAGACTATCTTATAGATTTTTGAATACTTAATATACTTTAATTTTGTCATTTTGCATACACATAGTTGTGATTACGAGTATAAAGCCAGAGAAATACGGGAAAAGAGGTTGTTCCTTTTTTAAATTATTCCCTTAAGCTCCAGATTCAGCTGATACGACTTAATAATTAAAAAAAAAGTGTTGCTAATTGTCATAAGAAATATCACTTTGTGTTCTGTTTATATGTACTAGGTCAGATTTACAGCACTTGGAATAGGATCAGCTCTTACATCTCTTGAAGTAGGATGTATTGCTTTAGCAGAAAGTTGCCAGAATATTTCAGGAGGCCTTTGGGGAACAGTGATAAACATCCTTCTGGATCAATCTGAATGTAGCATGGTACGCAGGGAGGTATGTTTCTTGTGTCTTTCTGCTGTTGTAGATTGGAAAGTTCTCTTTCATTTTTGAAAAAAAAAATTTTTTTTGTTCTATATATCTATTATCTGATGCTGCACAACACCTGCTGCTTTAAAAGTTAAACACTGCCTGACTAAAATAAATGTTTAGCTTCTTATTTAGAATTTCTCAAGAAGGAACAAGTACAGATTACTTGTTTAAAAAAGAGAAATGATCTAAATAATACAAGTGAACACATAAAAACTCCTAAGGCTTACTCAGGCAGATAAATAGGTTGCTAAAGCATAACTAATTAGCCCAGATTTTAATGGCCGCTTTGTTCCATTTATGAATGCTTTGGTACAAACTTATCACCTGATCTGCAGTAAATATCTGTTCATTGCAGACTTGAAGTAATCTAATTTGTCTAAGCAATAAAGTTTATTTGTGAGAACTGAAAGTTTGTAGTCTGGTAGAACAGCACATAGAACTATATAATGATGTATTTAAACTCTGTACACTTTATTTGCAACTTTCTGTCATCTCTGTTAAAAGGTTTTTCTTCTACTCTGATCAGTAAGAAATAAAAACTGACAAATTCAGTAAGCTTGTTTTTTTCCCAGTTCTACTGGTCAACTAATTACATTTTCCAAAGTAATATTTGAATTTTTATGTGCAAAATGCCTTTGAGAATGTGTGCTTCGTTATTTTATTTAACTTCCAAAATATCGTCTCTCAATTACAGTCTCTTAAGAGTCAGATTATTGTCAAAAGATTGACAAAATATAAAAGAGGGAATTTCAACTCACACACAGATATGTGAAATTAGAGAAACAAACATGCCATGTATTTAAAAGGAAAATATTTGAAACATGTCTGTGTGTCTTAGTGTTCCAATTATTTTATAATAATTAAAAAAATTTCAAAAACATGAAGCTAATAGAGGGAGTAATCATAAACAGTTATCTAGGTTTTCCTGTTCAGGAATTTTTTCCCTAGTACTTCATGTTGTGTAATGCTGTTCAGTAGCATTGACTACTGGAACAGTGATGAAAATATTTAATAAAAAGATAAATTTCTTTCCTACTGATTTCTGTTCTGTCTTTTCCTGGTCTTTTTTTCTTACCAGCCTGCACTTGTGTCATGCCCTAATGACATGTGTTGTAGATGAAGTTTGAGGGCATTTAAGTTATATTCTTCTAATTATTTTTTCCCAACATGAATGTGAGAATTTGTTGTGTTTCAACATACGTCTAAAGCAATGAAATAATAATGTAGGCTGTACTATTCAATCTGATGTGGATTTTTTGTACTGTGATAGCTAGATGGCAATATTGATGCTTTAATTTTTTTTTTCAGGCTGCTTTTATTCTACAAAATCTCCTTGTGATTCCAATTCCTACAGAAGACATGAAAGATTGTATTTGGCAAGTGAGTGACTAGTACATTTGATGAGAAAGGTCATAGTATCACAGAGACGTGACATTTGATACGGGAAACTTGTGTCAGCATACCTATGAAATATAAACTTAAAAAATTTTACATGTTGAAGGTTGCATTTTGGAAAGAAAAATAAATGAATAGACAAACTTCTTTCAAACTTCCAGCAAACTCAATAAAACAAGAAAATTTAGTTTGTGTATATGCTGCATTTCATGAATACGGTATCTTAGGCTCCTAGGAAATTGCCTTACAGATATGGTATCATTACTGTTTTAGGATAGAAATTGATCATTTATTTTACACTTGGGACGTGGGTAAAACATGATTTGAGTGATATGAGGAAATTCTGAGAATGTCATGTTCGTAAAATGTTTTGAAAGAAAGATGAAACAGTTTGTTACTTAGGTCAATTTGAATGTTTCTCATACACATAACCGTTTACTCAAAGCAGGCTGAAATAGAGCAGGTTTCTCAGGACTATGTCTAGTTGAATTTTGAGTCTCTCCAAGTTGAAGACTCCACAACCTCTCTGGGTAACTTGTTCTAATGTTTGACTACCCTCAGATGGAAAAATGTTTTTTACTATGTTTAAATAAAATTTCCTGTATTTCAGTTTTTCCTCCTTGCCTTTTCTCCTATTCATTGACCTATTCATTGGTCAATGAATACCAGTAAGAAGAGCCTGTCTCCCTTTACCTTCTCTTATCAGATATTTACACAAACTAATAAGACCCCCTGGAGACTTTTCCAGTTCTGCTCTTAAGTCAGTCATCTCATTTTACTTTCAACATGTCTGGTCCATTGTACAAAGAGATATTTGGATCTTAGTACCCAATTTTTAAGATCTTAGTGCCTTGATACCTGTGTACATACCTGTACAGCTGTTTTACTAGGATAAGTTACCTATGATTCAGCTGCACTGAAAATCAATTATGCTATTTCTTGGAGAGTTGAATTTTACAGAATGTCTTTTCTTTACATGTGATCATAAAGGAAGATGTGAAAGCAATTTTACAAATCTGGTCCTTGTTTCAGTCTTATTATGTCTAATTTATCAATATAAATATGAATTGTTTAAATTCATAATAACAGGGGATTTACAAAGAGGCAGCCATTGTTACTTGCCAGTATAGACTTTATTAAAAGTTAGGTTTTTAGTCTTTTTTAAAAAAATTTCGATGACTATGGTGAGGTGACAAAAACTGAATCCAGATGCAAAATTCTGGATGAATTCCAGAGCGATCAAAAGAAGCTTTGAGTCAATGTGATTTTTATTAAGAACTGCAATTTAATGGAAATTACTCATCACTTAATAAGTGTTCATGCTGAAAAACATTATCAAACAACACTTTATGGTAACTGGTAAATTAAAACTGTTCAAAATACAAACAACAGTTAAAACTGTAAGATACCACCAGGATCAAATTAGATATTTCAGAGTTACTTTTTTCCCTTGAACTGAATGAGATGATTTGTCTATTTCCTTGAATGCAACCAAGTTTTGTTTTATTTTATTGGGAAATAAACTTGTATTCAGTGTAAATGGAGGGGTTGGGGGATAGCTTCTTGGACATAAATAGTGTTTTCAGATTACTTATTTTGAGTTGATCTGACTCTGCTCTCTCCTGACTACCAAAGAAAGTTTCTAATTAGCACTGACAATTTTTCTTTCCATAATTTTAACTAGTTTCTCTTTGAACTTCTGCAAGATGCCTTCTAAAACTGCCTTGCAGAATATAATTGATTTGAATTTTTCTCAATCTGAGTTCTTTTACCTTCTTTGCCCTTCTAATTTTTATGGTCAGTCTAAACCAGATTATGTGTAGCTTAATAAAGCTTCTTGTTTTCTTCTGTTATCATAGAAAGCACTGAAGAAACACTGTAACAAAGGCAGTCAAATCAAACTTTGTTTGAAATAAGACTATGAAGTCATTATATTCAGGTGTAAATCCAGTGCTCTAGGAAGTCAGTATTTAAAAAGAAATGACTGAAAACCATGCTTCAAGGAGAATTTCTTTTCTTTATGTCTTGTTTTCTAAATAAATCTTAAAATAGAACATTGGCGTAGCTAGATGTGGTATGTCAGTGTAGTTGAGCAAGAGAACTTTCTCAAGATTTTTAGTCTTGTCTTAGTAAAAGCATGCTCTTTTTTCTAAAGAAAACTTTTTCATTACTTGATATCTCTAAGTAGAATTAAATGAGAATTTAAAATTGTACTCTACTAATACTTATACTGTCTTAAAACCATTCATTTATAGCTTTTCATGGATTTGCACTTAGTTGTTAGCACACTTCTCAGGAGCTAAATAGCTACTTCCATTTTGCTAAATCATGACAGTTTGTTTTTTTTTAAATATTATGATTTAGCTCAGCCTTAAAATTTGCATTTTGTTTTTGGAATCTATTAGTTATAGCCTGTAAAACAGTATACACACACATGCATAGTATTAACCTTAATTAGGTTGGGAGATTTTGACGGTTTATTTTACGTACAACATTTCTTTAATGAAATGATGTGTGTGAATTTCGTGTCTTCAGGGTCCTTGTGTACATGATGAAGAATCTGGCCTCTCTCAGACAGGAATACCTGCACTGAAGGCCCTTTTGTATCACTGCCAGTTCTATGAACATGTGAATCAGATGGCGAAACACTGTTACCTAGGATGTTATATGTTTGATTTGAATTCTTACAAGGAAGACAACCTCAACATAGAAAAAGGTGGTGTAACTGGTAAGCGATCTTAATGTAATCTTGTAGTATTTTAAACCTACTTAAATAACTTCTAGTTTTGAGTAACTTACCTCCAATAATTCTTAATAAAAATAGAACTGAAAATATATAAACCATGCACTTAAATATGTTCTGAAGTCAAATTATTGCTCTGAAGATTTAAGTAGGTAAGTCACTAGTTTAACATATCTCAGAAACAGTTTTGAGCTGTTACTTACACCTTCAAAAAGTTGTAAATGGAAAAGACGTAATTGGTTCTGCAGAACATTTTCTTGCAAAATACTGGGGGTAGAATACTTTCAACAATTGTCACTTTATGACATTCGGTACAATGAAAATTGAAGAAAAAGAAATACATGGACTATTTTTAAGATTCCTGTTTCTTGTGTTCAACTTCTAAGCTATATGAATAGGAATGGACTCTAATGTGTTGAATTTGTCTGCTTTCTAAAACATTGAGGTGTAATTTAATTCATACACTGATCAAATTTAATACTCAGTTTGGATTTATTTATTTTTAAACTGCATACCCTTGGAGTATCTCAGATCTAACTTTTATATTGACTAATTTTCTGAACAATATTTCTAAGGCTCACTGTGGTGCATTGTGGGAACACACATTCTTGTTCAAATATGTATTATAATCTTAAATTTCTAAAGCTAGGGAATTTTTCAGAGATCAATTAGTAAAAACTTTCAAGGGATGGACAATTAAATGAATAAGTTCTTTCTTTTGTTTACTTTTTTGTGAGCCTTAGTTTCTGTGTTGCCATCTTTTAAGGCTGGAGATTTAAACAGCTCTTTTTAAGTCTGCTTCTGTAGTTTTTTTCAATCCAACACGTTTCACTGCTCCCACGGTCCTCTCATTTGTGCCTTTTGCTAGTTCTCTTAGGTGATATGATATTATATCTAAGAGCAACTCAAACTCTACGATTGTAGAACTTTTCAGTGAGCAATTGAGATACATTTTTTCAGGTCATTGAAAAGCAAAGCCAGAAAATTTCTTTTCCAGGGTCTTTGAAATAATCTACAGTATTTCAAGAATAAGAAACAAATTTTTTGTTTCTTTAAAAAAGGAAAAACAGTACCTAAACTCAGGGTTTTTGTGTTTTTCCATATGTATTTTTCTCATATTTTTCAGGAATATAAAAAACTCCTCTACAATTTTATGTAAAAATAAAATCGTTAGTTCAGTTTAGTAATTAGTAAAGATACATATAGGACTTCTACTTTTGTGGCATTTGCGCTCACAATCTGCGTAATCTAGTGCTTTATTCTTTGTTATTTTCTTTTCTAAATATATGAAAGCTTCAAACCTTATTATTGACATACTTGTGCTATAAAATTGTTGTCGCTTTTTGTTCTGAAACAAATTTACAAAATATTTGTGCCTTCATTATATTTATGAATGTGGGTTCTCTGTAAACTACTTTCCTTAAAATGAGAATTTGAAGTTTTTGGAAGATAAGGATATCTGTTTATTATGTTTGTGCTATGAGATCCCAGTATCTTCAATGCTTTTGTACTATTGCATTTTAAATAAAACTAAATCTGAACTATTTCAAATAACTAAAGACTATGCAACTGCAGTTTGAGCTAAGTGTAGCTTTTTCCAAACTATTTTATATTGCACTGAAAATATTTTGTTTAATTTCTGTTTATTCAAGGAATTTAATGGATAAGAATTCACAGGTACAATGTATGATAACTTATGTTCTGAGATCTTCAGAAGGATAGCTGCAGTTGGCAGCTTTTTCATTGGAACAATTCTTTGAAAAGCTTGTTATACTCTCTGCTGATCTTACAGTAGTTTTGATTCTTATTTTTTTTTCTTACAGATTTTGATGATTCTCTTAATCTTTGGAAGGCTCCATCCACTCAAAGCAAATCTTCACATTCTCGCTCAACATCTGAAACTATGGTAACTTGCAGAGTAATCTATTTATTTTAAATATAAAGTTGTTAGTGAAATGCTTTTAAGAAAATTAGCACTCTTATAAATCTTAAAAAAACTCTAGCCAAACACAAAACCTGAAATCAATCAGAAATTAGCAGAAGCTAATTGAAATTTACTCTAAAGTAACTTTAATATGCTGGAAAAACCTTTTATGGTTATTAACCTCTGCAAAAAATAAATAAGATAGCTTACCTTGACTAGCTAAATGCAGTGCTAAATTCTGTAGCTTCTCACAGCAAGACATATTCTATAGACATTACTTTGTAATTGGTTTTATTGATAAAGTACAGACATCTCTATCTCTAGTTGTCATTTCTGCTGCTTTTATCCACACCGTCCTTTCAGTGTGAACTTGTTTTTAAATGACACAGCAACAGAACTGGATCAATCAAAACCACATAAGTACATTGGGTATTCTGTGTCATAATAAACTCTGGATTCTGAAAATACTTTCGTAGAATATAAAAGTGACACAAGTGTTTGCAAGACCCAAAATAGACGTGAGAAACATAAAGCAGGTGGTTGCTTGAAAAATTTGGTTCTGACTAGTGCAATAAAAGGCTTTTGTAAACACGTGCCTAAAAAAATCCATTTTTTTAGTTTTATATTCAAAAATGTTTCATTTATGAATAAGCATCCAATCTGTTGTGGAAACCAGAATATCATCACTCTTTTCTGTTAAACAGATGCCCATGCTAATATAACAATGGCTGATAAATTGGAAGATCTTATCTTATTGGCTAAAATAGCTATGCCCACTTTTGCTGTGGAACATGATAAAAATAAAAACAGAAAAGCTAGTATTGAAGTTTTGTTTCAAAACATTTCACAAGTATAATTTTCTTAATGTTTTCCTTCTCTATTATAAATGTATTGCAGTCTAGTACTGATACTGTTATCTGGCATGTTTTTAATAAATGAGGAAAAATTATACTCTAGTTTTAAGCAAAAATTTTTATTATTTTTTATTAATAAATGTGATTTTCATTAATCTAAAACGCACCCCTCCCAACCCGTTTATTTAAACATAAATATTCAAATTTGAAGATTAAAATAAGTAAAAGTGCATGTAAATCAGGAAGTATGTGCTATCATGATTGCTGATTAAAATATTTACATAAGAATCTCAGATTTTTGAAAAGCAGTTATTTTTGGATTTCTTTTACTGAAATAATTCAGTGCCACTTGCTTATAGGAGTGCAAGTTGAACAAATTTCGTCTTGTTTTGTTCATGTTACTTGAAGGAAAAGTTAAATTTCAGCAATTCTTATCAGGGCTGGGTGTCTGATGTACTTAAAATTGTGCTTGAGTTTTATGAAGAATTGGAGAGTTTGTTACATTAAATTTCTTCAGTTTCAGTAGTTTAGAAAAATGAAAAGGGAATGAATAATTTTTAATCTACTAGATCAAATTAATATATTTATATGTGTAAAGTAGCATCATAGTTTAACATAAAGGCTTAGTTCAGCAATTCCATTCAACAGCTGGACAGCTAATTATTAAAAGTGGAAAGCACAGTGTAATACTAAGATACACTCATTTGTATCAGTCTTCCACATAAGGTAGACTTCACACTTGCTAAGGTTATAATCTTAAAGCTAACCATGAGAGTTTTTAAAGTTTGTGTTTTGTTTTGTTTTCCTTCTTTCTCTGATACATATGAATATATCACACAAAGACTTTTGACTGTCATTTCTGACAGTTAATTTGATTTGCATTTGTCCTTCATGGACCTTTTTAGCAGCTGCAAACTCTTTTTTTTTTATATCTATTAACTAAGTTTCTTCCCGTTAAAAAGTACCAGTGATGACATGACAGATTGTAAGTTTGCAAGCTGGATGGCAAAATGCAGAGGTGTGATGTTCCAGTACCAGTATTTATTAGGAGAAAAAAATGGAGGAATGTAACTTTAACTGAGGCTAATTGCAAACTGTATTTCAGAGGGCAGTTAAGTTGTGTGTGTCTAACAAAGTTAGGAAATACTTTTGAAAACTCAAACTTGTCCTGAAATCAGACATTTGTAATTTATTCCTATATAACTTCAAATTTTTGGCTTAAAGTGTGACACAAAGCTTTCAATTTTGATGTATGAGTAAAAGAAATACATTTGTGAAGTCAACCAAAAGTTTGTCGAAGTTTGTTGTTAAAATTTACGTGTTGCTGGCACCGGGAGGATGTTGTTATTCCAAGCCCACAAGATGGCGTGCTTTCCCCATCACAGATGAAAAGAATCTGCAGGTCTTATGGAAGGGAAAACATGTTTTTTTGATGCATGGTACAGCTTTTATGACAACAGCCACAAATAGCCGAGAACCAACAATCAAACCAGGTTGAATTGTTTCTATCAGAAACTCTTCTCTGATATTTTAATATCAGAGAAAAAAAAAATTGTTCTCAGTATGTTCATATCCATTCTTATTCCTAACACACTATTAGTTCTCTCTGCTTTCAGATTTCATATAATCAGTATATTTGAGCTGTCTAATATCAAGAGCTGATTTCACATAGGGTCATGTGACCTTAAGTGAAAATTAAGTGCATCTAAATTATTTTTTGGCTTCATCTTTTTTACTCCATTTCCTAATTTTCCCTCAAATTCGCAAAAAGAAAAATAGAGAAAATTAGAAAGGGAGTCAGAGATCTTATAGATACCATAGATAAAATTTTACTCATTTTATAAAGAGTTGCCGTGTGGGATGAAATCAATGATTCAACATCACGTAAAATGACAGTAACAGATTTGCCTGTACTCTGCTAACTCATATGGACTGTATTTTGTGTCTCTAAGATCCCAGTGGATTACAGATTTTTGTCAAATTTGTCTTTATTTTCTGTGAACTGGAATGTGGATAATGCAAAAAGTCCAGTTCTGAGAAGATTAAAAATGTTGGTCTTTTGTAGAATTAATAATTTAAACATTAACTCAGGTTATCATTACAGAAGGCAAATCCTTACTCTTATTTTAACCAGCATTTGTTTTGTGTTTAGTATATGTGATAAGAAATCACCAATCTGCATGGAGATACCAATTTGCTTCATACTGCATAAATACTCTAGGGCTGTTCTGTGCCTGGGACAGCTTAGCAAAATGAGCAGTTATTTAAAAACTTGAACTAAAAATGGTGTGGGTTAAAGATCTACAGACATTTCCCAGATAGCTTTAAGTCATGGCCGTTCTTTTCTATGAAATCTTGTTGCTATTTTATAAAAATGTGTGCTTTATTTTCTGGAACCATGGTTACCAGTTAAGTGATTTAAACCTTTGAAAGGGAACTGAATAGAATTAATCACTGCAAGCCTATTAAAGCAATGCCAGAGGGATTTTTGTACTAGAGGTTAAGAAAAGACTTTTTATTCCTATCTAGTAGATAAATGGCAAAACCCTCGCATTTCTCCTGTGTTTCCACTCTGATAATTTTTGTATTCTTTTGAATTAGTTCTAATCTGCAGTCGTCATCTCCCTCTCCACACACATGAACCTTTTCTTCTATTAAACCCTCTTCCAGAGTCTCACTGTTAAGCAACACAATGCCTCATTGCTCCCAGAAACAATATGGTGGCTGTAGTAAATATCCTTTACTAGATACTATGTCCCAGACTCCCAGTTCATCCTTATCAAAGGTGATTTATAAAAGTGGTAATAACTTTTTTTTTTCCTGGAAGACAGAAGCGTGTGGAAACAACTTAATTGTGCTGCTGTGTGTTTTCTGTTAAGATAGCAGAAAATTTATGGTTTTAACCTATTTCCCACAGTGAAGCAATTACCAATAAATGTTCCATCAGTGCAGGAAGCTGATATTTTTCTAACCAGATAAAGCTTTTACTGATTTCTTTTTTATTTATTTTTTTAACAAAACTAAGAACTTGTTTTTATTTCCTTACCCGAAGTGTTTAAACAGTTGTAGAAGATAAAGAATTGTTGTGCAATGTAGCTGGTACTATTTACTAATGTGTGAAAGCTTGTATAATTCATAATAATATCTGTAAGATGACTCTCAGTATAGTTATAATTCCTTTTAGGGCTTTACTTCTTTTAAAAGGACCATATGGACTGTTAAAAGCTATGTTTTGGGATATTACTATTTAAGGAAAAGAGTTATGGTTTTTCTCACCTATGAGAATGCTTGGAATTGAAGTATAGTGCTGAATAAATGCCGAATTTACCATGTGTCAAGCTCATTTGGTTTAATATAAAAAATGAATTTTAATAATTATTTAAATTAGGAAGCATAAAACTTTAAATACCTTATTTCAATAGGCAAACATGGTTTTTATTTGTATAATCAAAATAGAATTTGAATTTCAATTGCTCAGTACAGTTAGCATTTTACTAACAAGAAAATTATTTAGCCAAACATTGTCCTAGTATTTATGTGGCACAAGCTCTGTGTGAATCCTGGGTTTTGGACACACCTCCCAAATTTTACTGTAAATTGTTTTCTGTGTTACAATAACCTCCTGGCTTTTTTTAGGGAACAACTGAGCAGACTTGAGGAGAAAGATTCAAGACTGTAGGATGAATAATAGTGGGAGACCAGAGGAAAATGGGGGAGAGAAGGGAGTTAAAACACGCGGGTTAAAAGTAGGAAAGGAGTAATCTGTGTTTTCCTTCTCTCCACCCTTTTTGTCAGTTAAGTCACTTTTTACATTTCTTAGGTAAAAAAATATTGTTATTCTTGCAAAACTTAGAAGAAAAAAAGCAAACTTCTGAAATATTTCAGTCTTCCTTTGAAAGCTCACTGTGAGGAAAAATCTAATAACATTCTTCTTCAAGCTGTAACTGTGTTGAGATTTCATTGGGTTCTCCAACATTCTGTATTCTTTGCACTGTAAAGTGACACGCTTGAAGAAAATTATCTTATGTGAATTGTCCGTCTAGAAAATAAAAACCAGAAGTGAAAAGTGACTTGACATGATAGATACTTGTCCCATGCTCTGAAACAGGCCACAGGTCTTACTGTTAAAAAAGCACATCATTTAGCTGGAGACTCTAGATCTTCTGATCTAAAGCTTGTGGTTTTAAACACAGTAGCAAGAGCGTTAAGAACTTTTGAAAGCATGCAAAAGTCATAATGTGGATGACGTACAATTGGTAGGAGGAGCATGGTAGTAGTGTGACCTTAAAGTTACCTACTGTCATGTGAATATCTCATGTCTTCATTATGAAATCAGTAAATATAAAGATCACAGGATTAAGGTTAAGAGAAGTACCCACAGTTAGAATGACTCTGCCACATCAACTCTGACTGATGACAAATGCGCTTGTGATATTTTTGTCTGAGTGTGTTCTGGTACAAATGGACAAGTGCTCATGTTCTCAGTAGAGCAAATAGTCCATGAAAAATCTGACTTTAAATGCTTCAGTAATGTCTTTCTATCTTTATCCAAATGTAGGTTAAGTCAATTATATGGATGAAAAAGAAGGATGAAGAGGAGGAATTTCCAGTGACGTGGGCATTGATCAGTTTTTAACTGAAATGTTTCAGGCTGTTCATATTGCACATCTTTCAATAGTTTCGATTACTGGATGTTTATTATATACACACATACACACAGTGGACGAAATTTAATCAAATTACTTTTGAACAGTAATATTTACACCGGTTTTTGTTTTATGAGTTTGTGGGTTATGGTAGGTTGTTCACTCGTTCCAAGCAAAGTATAAATAGAAGACTAGTCTACAAAAGCTGGACTCAACTAGTTTTATTTGTATGGCTTTCATAGATTCTGTCTGCATCACCGTCATTGGGGAGTGTTACTGAGCTTCAGGCAACAGTTCCAACAAGTTCAGCCAGTTTTATTCCTGAAGCTGTAGTTGATCGACTTATGGCACAAGGTAAGTCAAGCTTGAGTTGTGTATATAATGATGAATACAATGTACTAGCCTGCACATATTTCATTATTTTCCATGTTGTACATTTGTACAGCTTGCATATTGCTGGAACAATCATGGGTGCTTCCTGTGGTTGTTTTAGAAGACAAACATTAAAAACTTCCTCTAAAATGAAATAAGGTGAAATACATTTGACAGAAAGAAGTGAAAATTGTTGGTATTGGTTGAAATGTAACTCAAGATTTAGGTTTTATTCCTGGCATCTAGTCACCCTTTCAAAACAATCAATCATGGTAAAGCTGTCATATACATACATGCACACACAAGTGTGCACACACACACACACACACACAGAGATGTATATGTAATTCTCCTTGTATGTAGAAAGATAAAAATGAATATAATTAAAAATATAACACATAAAATCATAATAACATATAAAACTTGAATGTTTTATGAAGAATAAGAAGAAATTTATTTTATATAACTACTGTAATCTAATAATCTGTGGGGTTTTTTTGGTTTTGTTTGGTTGTTGTTTTTTTTTTTTTAATTAAACACACTCTAGGTCAAAGTGATACAACCATCACAGAATCTCCAACTCAACATGCTTCTCCCATGTCTACTGCTCTGTCTAAAAAGCGTGGTGTAGTCACACCTGCCCTTTTGTCAGCTGTTTGCAGCCTTCTTCACAATCTGCTTGTTGTCATGCCAAAAGATACTGGAATTGCTCTTCAGCAAGCACATTCGCTAACAGCCCTCAGCAGGTATGAGATCAATAACTGTTAAGCTATAAACAGGGTGTAGCAATAGAGATTCAAATGAGATCTACTTGTGTTTCTTACCTCAACTGTTAAACATATTGATCACTTCTTGCTTCTGAGGTGTTTAGAAATGCCTCTTTTAAAAAATACAATCAACGAAAGAAAAGAATCATGATTATTTTTTTCACAGAATAGGTAGCCACATCGGTGGTTCAATTTGTGGTGTCTGTCTTCTACAGGACAACTGTGTTCCTCTCATAATGTTCTAGGTTTTTGTCTAGATGACCATTAGTCATCCTTTTTGGACGGGTAATTTTTAGTAAAGCAACACATCATATAGTCAGATATTTGGAATTGCAGATCATTTCAGTTGCATTGTATGAAATATTTTGAAGATGAACCAAGAAGTCTCACATTAAAAGATAGTAAATAACACTGGCCAGATTTTGGAAAGTATGGATGATAAATCCTGGTGTTCTGCTTCTTTTAAAAGAAGAAACTACTTCAAAATAGTCTTCAAATTCTATTTCATGTTTCCACTTCTACCATAAAGAATTCTTTCATCTGTAGAAGGTGTTTGGGAGTCCTGAAGTGAAGCATGAAAAATTAGTTCATTTTTTTTGCAAAGGTTTTCAAGAGCTTTTATAGTTGCTCTTCCTAGTGCAAATAACGGAAAAAATTAAACAAACCCAAACAAACAAACTCCCAGCATCTCTGGTTTGAATGAAGTTTATATTATATCAGAGGTGTTTATTCTTCTAGAGAAAAGAAAATAAACAATCAAATAGAAACAATTGATTTTTGCCAGTACAGTAACAGCTATTGGAATTTATATTAGTCTAACTATTTTGAAACAACTTAACTGCTATTATAGTTACCATTGCACTAGAGTTTTTTAAAATGGTGGGATTTACCAATAAGTGCTTCTTATTTTATTTTTACTGTTTATTTATATCGTTCTCTTCTATGGAATGTTTAGTTAGGAGGATGTTTAACTGTTATCTGTATTTCTAACCAAGTTTATTTTATTTTAGTCTTGTAAATGCTAATCTGGTTGAGAGATGTATCATGGAACTGAAAGCTCCATTGGGTCATCCATGTCATAGAGAACATGTAAAAGCTCAGGTTAGTGAAGCATTTGTTACTTTCTAATTTTTTCAAGTTATGAAATTAATTATGTTAACATAATATATATCATTAACTTAGTCTAGACATCCTGCTATAGGCTACACTCGTGCATCTCTGCACTTTTGTCAAGGCTTAAGTGAAAATAAACCATTTTATTCAAAACAGAATAATTATTTTCTGTATTAGAACTATGTTAGAACCATCAAACTGAAAATTAATTATGTTTTAAAAATATAAATTGAGTTTAGCCATTAAAGAAATTATATAATAGAATTTCTTTGTATGGTATTGAAGTACAAGCCAGGTACAGTTACTGACACATACACTGCAACAAACCTGACTGCTTTGCTTTGTCTCCAATCCTGCAGACACTTAGAAATTTTTTGAAATTTTGATGTATGCAAACCATATAGGGCTACTGCTGATAGAACTAGTTTTTTATCACATTTAGTTCTGTATATACAACATATAGAACATACTGTTTCATGGCACAGCACCCTTTTATAGCTTCTGCTGCTCTGCCTTCAGATATACTTTGAAGAAAATTACTCCTGTAATTAAAGAAATGTGTTTTCTGCAGAAATCTTACGAGAATAAATAAATATGTCAGGAGTAATTTTTCCCAAAACTTCAAATTGAACTTCTGTTTTCAGGAAATATACATGTATGTCTCAGTATTAATGACCATTTTTATGTTTTTCTTTGTGAGATTCCAAGGAATATGCTGCTATACACGTAGTGAGAGTCATAACTTTCTCAAAGGAAACCTTTGTCACTAGAAAATTGATTCCATGTGTGTGTTTCCAAACTAAGGATTCTGTTTCATCTTCAACAGTAAAAATTAAGAGAACACTTTTTTAATTTATGTCCTATTATTTATCTTAAAGTGACATATATTAGCTCAAAATATTATGAATCAATTGACATAATGTGAATAAATTTAAAATAATGTGGAAGGTGTAAATATATGGCTTTATTTCATATCTTTCTATAAATATTTAACAGGTCATAATACTACTTCAATACTTGTCATCTGTGTCCAGGCTTCTAAAATCATGTTTGTTGGTGGACTCTCAGCTTGTAATTCAGAATGAACTGTTGAAAACTCTCTTGGAAAATACCTTTAGGATTCTCACCATACGCCCCAAAGATGGGTTAGGTAATGAAGTACTTTGTTTCCAGTATAACCAGATAGAGGCAGGTCTTCATTTATGGACCTCCTTCATGTAAATTGACACTTGCTGTCAGGCTTAGCTTTCCAGGTTTGTGCACATTTGTAAATGCGTTGATTTTCTATGTTGTCTTTGCAGATACTGAGTTAACATCTGTACTTCGTGAAACATGGGCAGACTGTTTCAACCTTCTAGCTACATTATTGTGGAAAAGTGGCCAGATATCTTTTCCATCTGTGACAGCAGCCCTTGCAAATCATTGTACAGCAGTAATTGGTAATGACTATTCCTGGATAGATTTTAACCTAACAACTAATAAAACAAACAATAGAAAAGAGAGTCATTCCTGTTTAGATGCTATTAAGTAATGACCAATGAGATATCCAGAATGAAAGCCAAATGTGTCCAGAGCTTGACTGACTTGTTTCGTTAACTGAATTTTTATAACTCTTTCTAGTATCATGAGACAAACTTTTGAACAGCTAGATAAATTCAGAATTTTTTTTTGCATGTGTGGGTTAGTGATTTTATTTGTAAACCTTTGTAAACTTTTTTGTAAAACCAAATGTGGTATTTGTGAAATGATCCATTAACACTTTATTTTTCCCTATTTTTTTTTTTTTTAGTATCTTGCATAAAATGAAAGCAAACTTTTGAGGGGAGATAAGAGACATAGGAATTCAAGATTATTATACAGGGGTTTATTTATTTCTTTGTTTTTTAATTATTCTTACATTGGTTACTTGCATAGTCAGGCAAGATTCTGTGACATGTTTTAATACTGAAATATGAGCACAGTCCAGACAAGCTTGTGATTTTAACCAAGTGCATGTTAAGTGATTTAATGAATCCAAATCCAATTGTACATAAAGCAGCTGATAGATACTGTTGGGTTTATAATGTAAGCCGTTGAATAAAGTGAGGAGAGTTCAGAAAATTCTTGAACAAATGAGTGACTTGAGTGAAATGGAAATTACTTTTT
Source organism: Corapipo altera (assembly GCF_003945725.1). Taxonomy (NCBI): domain Eukaryota; kingdom Metazoa; phylum Chordata; class Aves; order Passeriformes; family Pipridae; genus Corapipo; species Corapipo altera. The sequence continues at coordinate 7,677,378 of NW_020884903.1, read as the reverse complement.
TTGTTTTATAGTCAAATCAATGCAGAGCAGTTAATTCATTCAAACCTTATAAAACTCAAACTTTTCTTTCTTAGATTTTTTTTAAAGACTTACTAGATGCATAGAATTTGTAGTATTCCTTGTGCAGTGTACAGGTATTACTGCCTCTTGGCTCACACACTTTATTTGATAAGTCTTTCTGAGTTCCAAAGCCCTTGAGCTTTATTCATAATGAAATGTAAAATTTTTTTTTTTTGTTAAACCTTTCAGATACCATTTCTGATTGTATTCATCTGTCTACCACATATCCTGCTTTATATGTGGCTAGTTTACAGTTCCTCTCTGTCCTTTTGAATGAAGAAGGAAGAAGACAGCTCCAAGATAAACCACGCGTATGTCAGAATCCAACTATTAGCTTTCTTCTGGAGCACATTGAAGGATGCCAGGCATCAGTAACTCAACTTACTGCATTAATTATTCAGGTATTTGAAATTTGACATTTTAAAATACAAAATTTTGCATTTTTGTATTTCATTAAAAAAGAATATGTAGTTACCTAATGAAAAATCAATTGTTTCCAGTTATAAACCAAGACATCTTTGAGACATCTATTACACTCATTTTTGAAATTCATGTAATAAGATAGAAGAATTGCAAAGAAGCAACTTCTAGGAAGTGCCTTGCAAGGCAATTATGCTGCAACAATATGGTGTGAAATCCTACACAGAGAAGATGATACACAGATAGAACATCTCTGGCCAAATGCCAATGCACTTTTTTCCCCAATTTTCCGAACATGTAATCATGTTTTTAAGGTTTGAGACACAGTTATTCCCATTAACAGCTGCCTTTGTAAAATTTTTTTAACAAAATGAATCATTAAGCCTTCTAATTCATTCCATGATAGCATAAGGTCAGTGTTGTTGTATTTAATGTATTAGCGTATTTTTGCTAATTCTTGTAGGAACTTGTTGCCCAGCATAATCTATATTGGTGACAAGATGGTTTTTTCTTAGATACTTATTCTGAATGTTCTGTCTTGATAAATGTAATCTCACTGTTCTTATTTTTACTTCTATACACTACCTTAAAAGATTCATTTACCTTTTTTGTATTTGCATCCTTCACTTATTTGTGGATTGTTAAATGCAAAGTTACATGTGCAGTTTGTCACTGTAACAATAATAGTGAACCATGATTCAAAGTGTAGTGTTTTCTGAAAGATGCACATTTTATATAATGTAGTTTATGATTTCTAATGTTCTGGACTCATTGTCTTGCAACTATTTTGGTTAATAAGTATCTTAGTACTATTTTGCTATGTAAAACGTAATTTATTTGACATTTATTCATGCATATTGGATGGTGTGACCAAAATAATGCTCTGTTAATATAATTTCATCTCCTCTCTTCCTATGGGTGCTGAACTCTTGTAGAATAACCTTACTCCTACCAAGATTTGACCTGATCTAGCTAGCATCTGTTACACACACTGTGTTCTTTTGCTGCTGTGTTGCAGCACTGTGGCTCTATAGCCTCTAAACAGAGATTTCACAATGGATCTAGTAAAAACAGTTGTAGTCTAAATGTAAATTTCTTTTTTTGTTGGAAATGCAGAATGCAGTCCATGCTTTGGTGCTTTAATTTGGTGTCAGTTGTCCTTATCAGTGAACTATTGGGGTTTTTTTTCAAATTATCAACTTACTAGTCTTTATTCCTTGACCTTTTCACTCCTGGTTGCAGTGAACCCTTCAGTAAATGATAACCCTAGAGCAATACATTGATATTTTATTGTATATTAAAATTTGAAAATTTTCTTAGGCCATTAATACATGATGTAAGTAGGGGTAAAATCTGTGAGGTTTTATGGATAGGTAGATTAAGATTTCTATCTGAAGTATAAAGTTTTTCTTAAGATGATGTATTTTTGGTTAACTTTAAAATATGTTTTTCTTTTTACTATGATCCAGTAACTGTTCTTATTTTACTGTATTCTTCTGATTACAATGCATGTCATTTGCCATTTTATTGGATGTCAGTATTGACATGATATTTTAGAGAAAATTGCTAGATGGAAAAAATTCTCTAGTGGATCATATATGAAGCACAGACAGCTCCTTGTCTTTCAACTGTCTTTTATATGACTCCAGATAAATATTCTTTTGAAAACACAGAGATTATACTTATGTTATTAGAAAAGGTTTTATGCTTACAAAGACCACACAAAAATAAGACAAAATACTATTTTTCAGTGTTTAGAAGAGTATCTAAAATAGTTAGCAGTGATACTTTTATTCCCAGGAATTTCACTGTATTTAATGTCTCTTCTTCATCATTGTGTTGAAGGAAAATGAGATTGCACTAAAGGCACATCAATTAATTGTCTGCAATAGCTGACCTTGAATATTAGGAAAAGTCTGGAATGCCCAGGCTGAGAACCTAGGTAGAATGTTAAGAAAAAAGTAAGAGGAGTGGGCTTGCAAGCAAAAGAAGAAAAATTTAATTAAAAAAAAATATTTAATTACAAAAAATAATTAAACACTTTAATGCAGACTGTCTATAAACATGAATATTTATAAAAAGAACTCCATATAGGAATATAGTGATGAATCATCCAAATGAAAATGTAGACTATGACAACCTATTTATAGATATGACTACTATTTTTAATATGGTCACTTCATTTCGGTAATGAAATTGCATTTTTTGTAGGTCTGTGAAAGAAAATCTTCAAAGGATGTGCTGAAAGAAGTTGCTACAAATGCACTGCTGTCTTTGTTAGCTGTCAGTAAAAATGCCCAGAAATGTGCTTTGGAAGGTGAGCATTTCAAACTGAATGTTAAATGATTTGTGAATCAAATGCTCGCAGGTATTTTTCATATTATCTTTAAATCATAATGGTTTTTGTCAAAGCAAAAGACCTAGGTTTCAGTGGCAGGGTTTTTTTCAGATTTTTATTATGAAATCTTTTTAATAGTTAAAAGTTTTCAGCTGCAAATAAAATATTATGTTATAACCAGTCTAAAAACTTGTGGTGAAGTCACAGCTCTGTGTTAGAGTGAGAAGAGTCCCATGAGCTTTTACCACTAATGGCATGTTCATCCATTTGAAACTGGAGATTTTTTTATTGACAGTATCTTCCATTTCTTGTTTTATGCTGTGCCAGTACTTTTGTAGGTGAAAGTATGGCCTGTGTTCTCAGTTCTGGCTGTACCTAGACAAAAAGAGATTTCGTTTTCTCAACTTTGTTCTTCCCTGCCTCTTTGTTTATTTAGTCCCCTTTTACAGTTTAAGTAGGACCTTCTTCCCTTGCTATGCAATATCTTTCATGCCTAAGTTTACAGTAGTAAACCAACTTCTAACCAAATGCTTTTTGTGCCCTCTAGAATGCAGCAGAGAGTACTTAATTTGCATTTCTCGTGTATCATGCGTTTAATACCTTCTGGTTAGTCCAAGTTCACTTTATCCTGGGTGCTTTCTTGTTCCTTATATCTCCCAGTTGGGTTTTTTTCTGCTTTTTAAACCTACACTATATTTAAGTAGATAGCCTGGACATATCTATTGAGTGTCTGATCCCAATAGTGGCAGAAAACACTGAACTTCAAATCCTGTGCTTTCTGCTCTTTCTCAGTGTATTGGTGCTGTACTCAACCCTTACTTCAATTAAGGTCCTTCTTCTGTTGATGACCTACTAGATCATCAAAGATATGACTTTCTGTGAAGGCACTACCACTGCAGGAAGTGCATCATGTTCTGTGCTTGCGAAGTCTTCAAGTCATCCTCGCTGTCATGCAATACAGGTCTTAGAAAAAGAGGAATAGGACTTCTGGGATTCAATGTCCTTAAGACACCTGTAGCTCTAACATCATCTGTTCAGCTCTAGAGGACTACTTTAAGTTAAAAATGCAAAGTCTTGCACCTCAAAAGGAGCAACCACTTACAGCAGTAGAGGCTGACTGGAGAGCTGAAATGGGCCTGGTAGGAAGCAAGCTGAATGTGAGAAGACTTAACAGCATCCTGGGCTGTATTAACAGGAACACAGCCAGCAGATCAAGGGGAAAGGATTACCTTTCCTCTACTTACCTCTTGTTACACTAAATCTAGAACAGTGCATCCAGTTTTGCCCTAGTACAAGAAATGTCAACAAACTGGAGTTCAGCAGAGGGCCACCAAGGTGATTGTGTCCACTTGTCCTTAGATGAAAGGCTGAAGGAACTGACTATGTTCAACTTGGAGAAAATAAGGTTTTGGGAGGACATAATAGCAGTCTTCTCATACCTATGAGATTTTGAAGAAGATAGAGCCAGGTTTGTCATAGCAGTGCATGGTGAAGGAGGATGAGAAAGAATGGGCATAAATTGAAACTTGAGGGTCAGACTGCCTGTAAGTAAACCTTTGAAGGCAGTAAAGCAGTGACTAGACATCGTGCGCAGTCTCTGTCTTTGGACATTGTCAAGACCCAACTGGATAAGGCTACATCACCATCATCGTGAAAAATTTCTTCCTCATATCTAACCTAAGTCTGCTCTCTCATAATTTAATATGATTACCCCTTATCCTATTGCAACAAGCCCTGCTAAAATATTTGTCCCCATCTTTTATACACTCCTTTTAGGTACTGGAAGACTGCAATCAGGTCTCCTTGGAGCCTTCTCTTCTCCAGGCTGAACAATCCCAACTCTCTCAGTCTATCCTCATAGATCTATTACGTCCCTCCCATCATTATTATGGTCCTCTTCTGGACTCACTCCAACAGGACCTTTCTGTGCCAGGGCCCCCACAGCTGGATGCAGAACTCCAGGTGGGCTCTCACCAGAGAGGAGTAGAGAGGCAGAATCCCCTCCCTCAACCTGCTGGCCATGCTGCTTTTGATGCAGCCCATGATGCATTTGTCCTTCTAGACTCTAAGTGCACATTTCCAAGTCATGTCCAGCTTTTCATCCACCAACAGCCCCAATTCTTTCTTAGCAAGACTGCTCTCAATCCCTTTATTCCCCAACCTGTATTGATACTTGGGATTGCCCCAACCCAAGTCCAGCACCTTGCACATCACCTTGTTGAACATAATGAGGTTTATCTGGACCCACTTCTTGAGCTTGTCCAGGTCCCTCTAGATGACATCCCATTCCTCAGGCATGTCAATCACACCACTCAACTAGGTGTCATCTGAAAACTTTCTGAGGGTGCACTCAATCCCACTATATTATGGTGAATACATTAAACAGTACCGAACCCAACATGGACTCCCAAGGGACACCACTTGTCACCAGTCTCCATCTGGACTTTGTGCCACTGACTCCTACCCTCTGAGTGAGCATCTAACCACCTCAGCCACTGTACAGTCCACCTGTCAGTTACATAACTCTCCATTTTGCACTTTGAGTCACCTGAACAATTGCTTTCCTTTGTCCCACCTCACGTGCAGCAAATCTGCTGTTATTAGGGAAGGGCTGGGTAATACAAATGGGTGCCCTAACCTCTTGAAGCTTCACTCTTCTAAGCAGCATCATTGAAAATATCCTGAAGAGTTATGACTTATTATCCTCTCTCAAATCATCTTCCTCTGTCAGTCTTACCAGTCCTTCCTTTTGGCATTCCTCTCATGGGACTCTGTTGCAAGAGGACTCAAATGTATTCTGGCTTCTCGAGATCATTCAACTGGATGCACTTGATCTCAGAAACTGTTAGTTACTTCCTGATATTAAGAAGATAACAAGATCATTGCCAGAAAGATATTTTGTGTTTCTTAAAATGTTTTTGAATGTGAATGTAATTATAAACGTTACTGGTTTTTGTCTTCCAGCTGACCTGATAGATGGCTGTATAGAAAACATGAAGCACATTCACGCACAACTGAACTTGGATTCCCTAAAGCCTGGGAAAGCACAGAGGAAAAAGGTAGCTATAAAAGCCAGAAGACTGATATGATAAGGCACTTCCCAGCTCTCTTTCATTTGGTTTGTTTTTTCTTTCTTGAGGAAGATACTGATTGTATCTGTCACAGATGAGACAACTTGTAGTGGATTTGGACACTGGAGCTTCTATAAAGTCTTACTAGGTCTCAGCTTCCTTTTCCAACATGGAGATGACTGCTACTTCAGGAATGTCAGGCAGAAAATCACATCAGTTCATAAATTGCAGCTGTTCTGTCTTGGGTGTTTGCTGGACAAAACCCCTGGGCATGTACTGGTGTTTTTCTCCATGCATCTCTCTAGCCCTTAGGATCTTCTCCCACTTGCAGGGTTCTTCCTCTAGCCAGGATCTTCATGTTCTTCTTTTTTTTTTTTGTTTTCTTTGTTTTAGAGACAATTCCTTTTCAGGAATCCTTTTTGCACCAACTTTTCTTTCTGGAACTCCAAGCTCCTGTTTACTGTAACTTAATCTATGTGCAAAGTACAACACATGATCAGCCTCTGAGTTACTGGTTTTGTCTCAGTCTCATGTCTTTTCATTAATTGGAGGATTCAGGACTTCCCACTTTTAGTCCAGGTTGTCAGAAGTAGCTCATTCTGGATGAAGTCAGCAACTAGAAGGCTTCTGATTGAGGGGTAAAAGTTCAGTTTCAGACATTAGCTTACGTACACAAACATCCTTTTGTAATCTGTCAGTGCTCGTAATTTATGATATTTAGCCTTACAGCAATATCAGAGTACTGTATTGTTTTCAAACATAGTTGGACTTCCAGCCGTGACTTCATGGTTCTATCCAATCTAGCTAATTTTTCCCATCTTGTTTCCACAATAATAATTTTTGTTTTTTCAAGTTTTCTTTCTCATTGTCTTTCAACCAGTGCTAGCCATTTTGTTTTTATCTATTCCTGTGTCAGTCAATCTCCCTCCCATCCCAAAACCACTTTCAGTCTGCTTATGAATGTAAATCATATTTTTTTTACTTTCCCCCTTCTCCTATTATCTGGCTTCCAATTGTACTTTCTGTTCTGTTCGTCTTCAAACTTGGTCTAGGCATCTCAGTTTCTTCTCATCAGACTTAATTGCCCCTGGTTTTAATTTCTTGTCAGTTTTTTTTTTTTTAACGTCACACTTGCGGTCCTTCTGCCGCCTGCACTCCCAGTTTCTTTTCTCCATTCACAATTTTTTTAATTAGCCTTTTTTTTTAACTTCCTTCCAGTTATTCCAGACTCTCATATCACCCAACTCTTCCTTACCACATCTAGATATGTCTTACCATCATACAACAGTTTCATAAGATTTTTTTTGCAATCTGGTTATTTTCTGCCACTTTCATCTAAGAGAATGATTAAAATATAAAATACAGGCAGTAACCTCTGCTGTCAAGTTTGATATCTTGTCCACTCCCACATAAAGCAGAAATTGCAGAAAACATCTTCCTGCAGAGTATTTCTGCATTTCTTGTGCTCAGTAGTATTTTTCTGAGGTTTTGACACAGACATTAGCCCTGATACGTGAGAGTGTGGAACTGTGTTTTAAAACAATGAACTCTTAAAAAAATTTAAGTTTGACCCTGACATTTGAAGGCTACAATATTTTTTCTTCAGAGCTACTAAACATATTTATTATCCCTTCTTCAAGGGTTGGAGGCTGAAAGGTGTCCTGCCCTGGATATGTCTTGTAAAGTTGAAGTCAGCTAGTTCTTTGTATTTTTTTGGGGTGAGAAGAGGGAAGCTGGGGACATTTGCTCCTCTGCTAAACATAGAAGGAATTTAAAACTTGAAAGAAATTAGAGGAAAGAAGCCTCTGAGAAAGGTCAGAAAGGCTTTTTAATTCAAAGAATTAAAAATTCTTTGAAAGATTTGCAAGACTTTGTGGCAGATTTCCCTGCTGAGCTGGGACTGTAGGTTGCTACTTCACATGTAAGTGTATGTAAGCATCATATGTAGTGCATAATGACAAAGAGTTTCATGTGAAGGAAACTGAGACATTGCTTTCATAGCAGACTTAGCTGATCATTCACAAAACTGCCCCTCGGCCCACTTCAAGGCACAACTCTCAAAAAGAAGTGATGAGAGTTGCTTTCTTTTTTTTCTTTCTCTATTTTTAATTGTTGAGAAAAATGTGTTTAACCTAGCTTCATTCTCAGGGCAACCGATGTGTTTTAGCTGATATTCCTTTTCTTTCACAATAATTAATGTGATACTAACCAAGAGCATGGGAAGTATTTACAAATAGCCAAGCTTTCGAAAAAAGCCCTTAAAAATAGGATCTTAGTAAAAATCAAGTTATCCTAAAACAAGTAAATACAACAGTGCAATCAACAGAATCCATAACTTTTGTAGCCTCCTAGAACATTATACATTAAATATGAGTTATAGCTTGTGGCATTTTAGAGTTGTTATATTTATTAACTAAATTAATACACAGGGAATTCCTTGGAATAGTGTCTTGGAGATAGCATTTTATTTGGCTAAAAGTGAGACAAACCAGTTATAAAATGTATTTGTAATGAAGACTTGTATGTTTTTTCTTTATCTACTATACCTGACTTTCATTAACCTTTGGGGGATAGACTGTTACTTCATTTCTGAATGTCATCAACTGTGCATGTTATGATTTATAAGCATACCTTATTGCTTCACCTTGTCCGAGATTAAGCATAAATCCTATTTTACATTTTTGTTCCTTTATAAGGCAGAAATAGTATGCTGTGGTGAAGAGGCTTGTTGGAATTTGATCATCTTTCATAAGTGTTTTACTGTGTCAACCTTATAGAAGTTAGGTCAGCGATCATTAGCCTCTAGTGTCACAGCTCTATCATGAAGATGGATTTTTTGTTTACTTGTATACTTTAATCTCAGTATAGTACCTCACTGTCCAATGATCTGTATTTATCTTCGTGATTTTCTTATCAGGTTGGAAGCTATTTCCTTTATTAAGGATGGGAGGCTAAGACCCTGGGAATATAAGGATGGATTGGTCTGACCAAATGTAGAGATCTGCAAGACAGAGTTAGTTTAACCTTGTTTTTATCCGAGGAAAAAGAAAGGTGCTTCTCAGGAGTGATTCATTTGACTTGTTTTAGATATCTTTAGGATGGAACCAATTCTTGGGAATGTTCCCACCCATTCTTCATTAATTGTAAGAGAAATGGAGCTGATGTCTGCATTTGGTCAGATTGGTGTCCCTAGAAATAGTCTCTGTGGGTTATAAGAGAGATGAGGATGACTCTAAGTAACTTGTTATAAATGTCTTTAGTAAATATGAGATGAATCCTACCTGAGATCAGAAGAAAACTGCGGAAGAGATGTGACCCAAATGCTAATGCCTTAGATTTGCACTTCTCCTTAGAAATCTCTTTCTTCCTTGTACAAAATTCATTCTGGTCCTATGTTGGCAATCTTCAATTATTTTTCTCTGGATAGGAGGAGAACCTTCTCAAGGATTTAAGGTGTTCTATGCAGCTCCTCAGGAACTGTCTCTTTCAAAATGAAGAATGCAAAGTAAGTATTCTTATACTGAAGTAATGTGAACACATTCAGTTAGCTAACGAAGATAATTTTTTTTCTACTTTGAAGTTATTTTCAAGCTGGCTAAATTTAAGTTTAATATTAATAGCAGGAAATGCTTCAAATTTCACTATTATTCCCAGTTTCCAAGAATATTTCATACATGCATTAGGAACTCGATGGTCTTATTGGAACATCATCTCCTGATGGTTTCAGATGGTTTTTATCTTTTATATCCACTTCTGTTTTGCTTAATTAAATAATTCTAATTTTCAAAGCATATCATATGAAAAAGGAATGTGGAGAAAAGTGTGGGGCCACCAGAAAGGCACATAGGAATAGCTTGAGATCTTGGGAAGTGGTTTCCTCTCCTTATTCCTCTCTCCTTATTTTCTTTTCTGAAAGACAAAAAAACCCAAAACAAAACAAAAAAAACCCCAACCAACTCAAACAAACAAAACTAAACAAAAAACAAACCCTAAATAATAATTTGCCATTTACTTTTCTTTATCTGAGTTAAATTGCACTAATCTTCCACAACACAGTTTTGTTTGCATCTTGATTTTTTAAAAATAGTTTTTCTTGCTCAGAATCTTGAATTTCTTCTTTTCATTTCACATTCTTTATCTTTTTCTCTGTTCTTCTCAAATTCTTTTCAACTTCAGTTCTGCCTAGCTGTTTTTCCATGGGGAAAATACTAGATTACCTTTTCTCATTTTTTCCTCTATTCTTTCTGATCACTGTTCTTGCTCTTTCTTATTGCCAATACCATTCACATATTTATTTTCATTTTCTCTTTCACAGATTAATTTGTCTTGGCATTGTGTTACTTGTGCTATTTATACAACTTGTTCTACTTTTACTGCATACATTAGTGGAACCACAAGATTTCCTGATTTTCCAGAAGTACCCCTTTTCTAGGGCATGTATTAGCATTCCTTTTGTATAGAGAACACCTGTTTCTGAATAAGGAATCTAATTATCCCTAAGGTCCCCATAACTTGGTTGTGCCATAATCTCAGCTAAGATTATTATGGATTGTTTTTCTTGTTTTGATCAGGATCTGCAGAGACAATTGCTTGGAGAAGATAAGGAGGTTTCTGTTGATAACTGAAGATTTCTATCATTTACTCTGTACACAACTGCATTTTTGTATTTCCATGCTTTTTGAGTTCCAATAATTACTTTAGTTGGAGTTGAATAAAACTATAGAATAGAGAGCTCTTGAACAATCACAGTTGGAATGAATAAGTCTTTACTTTTGTTTGCATGTCTCTCAGTAATTGAAAACATGCAGGTTTTCGCTTGCATAGAGTTAATTTCATTGGTGTTGAAATGGTGTCAGTTCTCTGTACAATCTTTTAAACCATAAGATAAAACGACATAAGATTACAATATGCTTTTCTCACTATACTTCATTTTAAAAGTGTTTAAGAGTATAGTAGTTTAAATTCTTCCTCATGTTTTTGCAGGTGGCAGCGCTCAAAACTCATCTTGTTCCTGTTCTTCATTCACTATGGCCGTGGTTTTTAACTGATGACTCCTCAATGCAAACAGGTCTGCATTTGCTTTGTGTCTACACTGCAAACTATCCTGCAGGTATGAGAGTCACTTTGTGATGTAAAACATAAAAATATTTTTTCCAGAATAATTAAGATGGAAAAGCATAATAAAAGTAAAAGAAAGTTTATTGCTACCATAAGAGGAAAATATAAAAGCGCTGGTTCATCAAAGTCTATAAAGAGTTTTGATTTTAATACATTCAAGACTTTTATTCAGATCCTGTTTCAGACTGTTGGATTTAGCAAGACTACAACTGTACTAAAGGATTAAGTAGCATTTAATTCAAACCATTATGTTTGAAGGTTTCACTGAATGTCCTACAAAGCTGAATAGTTATGTTATAGAAGTACTACTCTAAGAATTCTTTGATAGAGAACGGTATATGAGTACCTTACATGGTTTGTACTTCGCTCCTTATTGAGAACATTCCAGTTTTAAAATAGTCAATATTAAATTTAATATTTTATATTAAATTTCTTCCATTTATTTATGCCTTCGACTCAGTAGCTTGCGTTCGTATATTTTTCATAAGGATTTTCTTCTTCATTTGAGCAAACTTATCTGTTATTTCCATTGATAATTATCCCCACTACTAGAAACATGATCTTTTTTCTAGTATGGATTTTTCTTATTCCATATCCTGGTTATTTACTCAGAAAATGTTTTGCTAGTGCCTTGAAGAGACATGTAAGTGTCTGTTCATTTCTCCTTGTCAAGATACAATAAAAGAGTTAGCAAGGTTAAAATATATTAACTGAAAAGTCTCTTGAGCTTTTTTCACTCTTTTTTTTAAGTTAATGTCTCCAGACCTAAATGATCTTGCAATGGCTTTTTTTTTCATAAAGAATTTTTTTTTTAATATGGACTGAAGAAAGCTCAAATGTCTATTAGTCAACCACAGGGTATAAAATTTAAATATAGTGTCGTGTCAACGTGGAAGAAATCAAGCTGAAGTTCTGATGGTCTTTCTTGTTTCTTAACGCTGAGCGACTCTAGACTGCATTTTTTTTTCTTGCTGATAAGAGCAAGTGTTCTCTGATCAATCATGTTTTTTCTTTCTGTTCAGAATAGCTGGTTTATGAAGTGTCCCAAATCTACCTACTCTGAACTCGTTAACCCCTTCTCAGTGTAGTCAAAGAAATGCACGTAGATATTTGTAACAGTTAAACACTGTCTCATTTTTGTTTACTTTTGCCATGGCAGAAGTTAACCTTTGTTACGGATGGCAAATGCCACTAGACAAAAAGGTTTATATCTATATTTGTGCATAAGCATCAGGCAGGTAACATAGTTGTTCCCTGCTGCTGTGTTAATTTGAACTTGTAGCTCTATAGCCTAGGTTTGTGCGTGCTGCTGTTGTACAGTGTAATGACAGGTGCAGACAGTGCTTTTATTTCTCAGGAAAAATATACTAAAAAACTCATATTAGTCCTTTCAGATTATGCAGAGACATCTATTTTCTGAACCATTTTCAGAGGATCCCTTCAGATTCTGTTGCCAAATAATAGTATAATGCCTTAAATACAATGTTCCAGTTTTTAAGGAGACGCTCTGAGGCGGAGCAATGGCTTCTATTTAACAGCAGAATCGCCTCTTAGATTTTGGAACAATAGAACAGTAGATGCCTATTCCGGTAAACTGCCACATTCAGGCAGGTTTCTATTCAAAGTATGTCCCATTTACTTCATTGTGGTTCAAAGAAAAAATAAGTAACAAATCCTTTCAAAAATTCCATCTCAACTTTAAGCTGCTGGATGCTCTTTCTATAGGTTTTTCTTTTGAATATGTATCTGCATTTCTAATATGATGTTTCATTGCTTTAAGGTTGTGCTTCACTTTGTTGGACCAGTGGTGGACAATCATCACTTCTGTCTGCACGAGGTGCAGCTGGCAATTCATTAATGCATAACATCTTGAGGTTGGCTTCCCAAGTGTCAAATGATAGCAGCCCAGTTCAGCAGGTGGTCTTCTGTCTAATTTCTAACCTTGCTCTGTCTCATGACTGTAAAGGCATTATTCAGAAGGTAAGTAAATAATGTTCTTGATTTTAGCAATGTGATGGTTGCAGTTTCCTTTTTAATAAATGCTTGTCTTTCAATATGGAGTGTCCTGTGATCATATAGAAATGCTTCTGCAGGAATCAAAACCATTTTGTCTTCTCAGTTAGTTGTGTTACTGTTCCCTACAAGCAGCCTGAAATTCATAGTCTGGACAGATGCAACCTTTTATAACCTCTCAGTTTCACTGGTGTGTAAAATTTTTAAAACCCATATATATAGTAGCAATCACTATTGGATCATGAAAGTGAGCATGCGGTAGAACAAACTGCACGTGAGTAAACAAGAAATTAAATGTTGTATAAATCATTAGGTATACTGTGTGAAACATAATCTTTATAGAAGTTTTAGGGAAGATGTCCTACATGTCAGTAGTTGGATGTTAGATAGAAATCCATTCTTGTTTATGTAGTGTCTTATTGTTTTTTAATTTGTATATAGAATGATCCTTTCTGTGTTTTATCAAATGTTATTTGAAAAATCTGTTTCTCTTAAACTTTGATCATTTGAATAAATTCAACACCTTGGGAAAAGAAGTCAGACCATGTTGAAAGTCAGCCATGTAGTGACATAAGATGAGCTATCACAAAAGAAATTAGAAAAAGTTATTTATTTTTAACATATTTTATAGTAATTTAATAATTACAACCATTTCTTTTAATCTCTATTGACAATGTTCTGTGCATGGACCTAATTACCTGTTAGAAAATGCGGAGGGAAATATGATCTTTTTGTGATGCTAATTATGTAAAACTTAATCATAAAGTTGGAAAATGGCTCATATTCAAACTTTTTGATAGAGAATTTGAGATCTTTTCTGTAGCAGCTGTTATGTTCTGTGAATTTTTCTTCTTTTGCTCTCTTCAGTTTCACTTTAGTGTGATAGTCTTTGTTCTCTCTCCTGAACTCTCCTTTCATAAGTGTAAGCAATGCTGAATAACTAATTCCATCTGTGAAAATTAAGTTACCAATATTATATTCATGTGAAGAAAACAACGAGTTTGTATGGTGGGTTATTTGCTTTTGACCAGATGCTTGTATATGTTGTCAAGGTTCAATGAGATGGGGAATTTACCATCAGTGATATTAAGGACTTTATCATCACAGGAATTTGTTAGAACATCTCCCTCTTGTAACATGGTGATAGATTTTCACCTGCTCAGAATCTCCTTAAAGTGGAGACAAACCCTGAGCTATAACTGCACTGATATGACATACAGTTTTTCTTCAAATCTGGCAAAAAAAAAGGATATTCCTCTGGCTGTCAGTGAAGGGAGGAGTGGTGCTGTAGGTCCTTATGAGTCACTTCCAACTTGAGATGTTATTAACATTTGCTAATAACACATGCAATAATAAATAAGAAATCAAGAATACATTATCTGAGTTGTACAGGGATTCACTTAAAATGTTTCTAGCTTGTTTTTGGGCAGAAATGCTAAGTGCAAAACAGAAAGCCTATATAGTGGTGAGAATTAGCCTTTAAAGAAATATATCGTACTGGATCAACTTTTATTTATCTACCCTGCATAAATTATTATAGAAGAAATTTTATCTCACCATATTAACTTTCTAACCAGGAAGTGGATTCTTTTTCATATGTAATTCTTTCAAAAGTCCTTGACTAATAATGGGTTACCTGAAATATGTGAATGAAATGTTAGTACCAGTTTTTGGGCAAGTACATAGATTGGAAGGTCAAACAGCAGCAAACAAGCCATGGAATACTGTGAATTCTAACATCCTTTTTCTTTCTTTTAACAGAGTAACTTCCTGCAGAACTTCTTGTCTCTTTCATTACCAAAAGGAAGTAATAAAAATCCTGGTAATGTGTCTACTCTTTGGCTAAAACTGCTACTGAACATATCTTTTGGAGAAGATGGACAGCAGATGGTCATGAAGATAAATGGTTTCTTAGACCAGATCGTGGAAATGTGTAAATACAAACACAAGAGCAGCCAACATCTAGCACTTCTTATTCTACATAACATATGTTTTAGTCCAACTAATAAACCAAAGATATTAGGTAATGGTAAGTATTCTGTATACTTATATAATGGTAAGTATGTGTTGTGTTCTGAGAATATTGTGGCTTCCAGAAGACCATATTTTCATTGCAGTTTGGGTTACTGACGAAGAACTCAATTGTTGCTTTTTAGAAAAGCATTTTTATAAAAATTATTTTTGTAGAAGTGATTACAGAGCACATAGTTTGGCAGAGAGGCAATTAAAATAATAAAAGGAAAAGCAAATAAATAGTTTTAAAAAGAAAATCAAGATTCATTGTGAGATAGATCATTTGGATATAGTAACACATGAATTAAAGGATTTTTGCAGTTTTCTCAAACAGCAAGTTTTTTAGGGAGGATTGAAGGATTCTTTGTGTCAGTCAGTTTGAAATAACTGAAGGTCCTATGTTTCAGTTGGGCAAAGCCATATTAGCTCCTACAAGTCATGGATGTTGAGACAAACTATTTTATGTCCTGTCATGTGTGGAAAATGATTATGATAATGATAAAGTTATGATCATGGCATATATATTTAATGTAACAACACGCACAGAACTTTTTTCTTGGTTGTTTGTAAAAGCATGTTTCTTTCCCCCATTTAACTGCAGAGAGAATGCTCTTGTCTTTGTTATAACTTCTCAGCAGGTTTTCCGTAGTGTTCATGCTTTTTATTTTTAACTAAGATGTGGATTTGTTGCCTTGATTAAGCATTTATTATTCAGTTACGTAATCTGTGAATCTTTGTTGTGAAGTGAACAAGCAAATTTGAAGTCTGGCTTCAGAGCAATGGTAGAAAATAAAGGCACCTACACTGGAGTGGCAAATATTTCTCATTGGTTGCAAATCATCTGCATAATAAGTATGAAGGAAAATAGAAACATCTTAATATCCACCCTGATGTGGTTCTAATTGTGGCTACTGGGAGTTATAAAACAGTTTCATGGCTTACTCAGTCCCTATGCATAGCTGATGGCTGTACGTAATGTGCGTGTTTTGTTACTGATGGCTTAATTTTTAGCATTACTTGTCTTTGTTTTGCTATATTGTTTTCAACATTTCTTTCAATGTAGTCTGCCAATTTCATGAGCATATTGAAATTTAATCAGTAATAAAGTTTCTGTAATTCCTCTGCCATACCAAAACTTGCCATAAAACTAAGTGTACTCCAAGCATTAATAAACTGAGGCATGTAAATATATTTGTGTGCTTTTGATTATATTTTCTAGATACTTTTGGGTTCATTATTTTTTTTATTTCTCTCATTAGAGCAGGCGATTGGAGTGCTGTCTGCCTGTTTGGAAAGTGACAGTCCTTCTGTTCAGAGAATAGGAGCAGCTTCGCTTTGGGCTTTGCTGCACAACTATCAGAAGGTTAGTATTTGAGAAATGCTTGAAAAAATTGTAATGTTATACTTTTATGCTGTAAACTGTAATACAGTAGTCTCTAAGTAAATAATAATGAATTTTACAGTAGTCATTTGATTTTAGTTGCGTAGCTGCTGAGTCTAGGAGATTAAACAACGTGGTAAAAAAGCGGCTTGTCCTCTGTAATTTGTGACAGCTTATATAAATGCAGTCTCTATGATAATACAGTCATATGTTAATTCTAAAATTCCTGCATCTCATGCTCTGCTGAATTATTATCATTCTCTAAACTTTGCTGTTGAAGTGTGATCCTGTGGGGAAGAAAGTCAGCTCATTCTATTTTGTGTGTCTGTGTGTGCTACAGGCAAAAGTGACTTTGAAGAATCCATCAATAAGGAGAAGAATAGATGAGGCCTATTCTTTAGTGAAGAAAAGTAAGTCTTACTTCCACCTAGGGCCAATTCTTTATTTTTCCATCATGAAAACATTTAAATTTATATCATCGCAATAAGTTTTAGTTGTGCTACAAGTTTTTTAAATGATACTTTTATCTCTAAAATCACAAAGAGCAATATGGTTTATGGTTAGGCATCCTATAAATACAGATAGAGAAAAATGCCTCTTGGTTAACAAATTATAAATAAGACCCTGTGTAATTGCTAAGCTTGGTTTCTAAGCGTAGATCTGATCATGCTTGCAACAAAATTCTTTATTTTCACAGTACAGGTCTGTGTTAATTCCTAAATTTAGTGATAGGAAAAATTTTCCTTTTATCATTGACTTTGCTTAACAGTGCTCAGCCTCACAGTGTTCAGTCACAGAGAGAAGGGTTCCAATCTTTAAACGAGTACAGTGAGTTACCTGACATTGTGAAAGCTTGAGATTTTTTGCTCAAGTGAATGAGCATAACTATTGTTTGAATAGCTTTGATACTATAGGTTCAGCTTGTTGAATCAACAAGGTAGAAATATGCAGCTTTTACGGACTAGCACCTAACATTACTCCCCATTTACTTGCATACTGCTTTAGATCATAAAGTCCTAGACTGAACTATTGATTTTTAATTCAGTAAATATTTACATATCAAAATATAGTGTATAAAAGATTTTATGCTGTAATTGTTATAGCTTACAGTCATGTAATATGTCATGAATATTGTCATCAATATTTTCCTGCCTTAAGGTTCTCAACTAGCCTATGCTATAAAAAGTTTGATCACTTAATAGTGGTAATTGAGCTAAAATGGTAGATTGTTCTTCTGAGTGCAGTGGTGGAATTTTTCAGTACGGCTGTTGTTATTTTACATTTCCTGTTTTGTCCTATCTGAAGAGAAAACCAAAACAGACCTTGCAACATGAAGTGCTAGTGTTTGATTTGCTACTCATAATGCAGAAGTTAAGGTCATAAAGTAAATTCTAGCAAGGGATTTGGTACAATCTTTGGAAAAGTAATTTTGTATTAAGTATCAACTAGAAATTCAAATCTTGTTTTTTCTTCCTTTTAGCTTCTCCACAGCCAGAAGAAAATGAACTACATGCCTACTATGTAAAATGCTTAGAGAATATAGTGCAGCTTCTTGATTGTTAGTGACATCAGTTGACTTCTCATGTTGTACTTGAACAGCTTGTTCAATGGGAGCCTGAAATTCAAGGAAAGCACTTCTGATTCACAGTTCTGTGGCAGCAGCATATGTGCTATGGAAGAAATTTATGAAGCCTTTGAGGAAGGAGTTCATTGCTTTGAACCAAAGAAATTGCACTATATGTGGTTCAAACTATTTATTCTGTAATCCCAATGGGAAATTATAATTATGCTACTATGTAAAGTATGTACACAAAAGAAGGAATGTGTAGGGGAAAGGATGTGAAAAATCAATAATTTTCTTAAATTATGCATTGAAATTGTTACTGTATAGTATTAGAGTTTCTGGTTTGGATTGTTCTTAATAAAGGGGTTTTTGAGATCAACATTTGCTGTTGGTGAATTGTAATTTTTAACATTGCAGATGTGCACAGTGTATGCTCAGATTCAAGAACTGAAAATGTTGGCCGTTGTGTTATTTTAGGTTCAAAACAGCAAGGTATGTGTTTTAGTTTTGAAGGAGATTTCAATTCAAACTGCTGCATTTTTTTAAGATGCTAACAACTGAAAAAGAGCTCTTGCTGATACTACAGGTAACAATTATGTTAATATAGCAGTTTATTTAGGACATGAGGTGTGTGCATCCATTTTAGTTACATTACAATTCTGTAGAAAATATTTGAGAAAAAAAATCTATTGGTATCTAGTTTATAAGCACTTCAAATCTTTCACTTGAGGCAAAAACCTCTCTATTATCCAGGCCTGTGTTGTCTTTTAAGTGCTACTATGTAACTATGGTCCTAAGTTTTTCAGTATTCTATACTAAAGAGTTTGAGGGAAAAATACATTGATCTCTGAGCACCACAGTTTTTCTGACCATGCTTCTGGAGTATCTAGCAGGTTTTTTAATTTCTTTCAACACATAAATATTTTATTTAAGTCAGGGTCAGAAAGAAGTGAGTTAATTCAAAGCAAAACCTGAGTAACACCTCTGAAAGTTACAGCAGGGCCATGTCTATCTGTAGTTAGTCTCTTCTTCCTGACTGGGTGATTTTCCACTGACAGAGGGGATTTTTGTTTGTTTGTTTGTTTTGCAATGCTTGTAAATTATTCAGCTGACTGTGTGATGCTTATGGCTGGATTAAGTCATTACTAGAAATGTAATTATCGGCTGATCTCCCACCCCTCCAAGCAAAAAGCAGGGATGGACCACCAGAACCCAATTCTTTTCTACTTGCTGTGTTGTGTGATGATTGTATTTTGTAAAGTGGTTGTTAAATGCTCATCCCATAGTATTGCAGAACAGTCAGCTTCGGGCAGGACAACTCTTGAGAGCAGGCAGCTCTGCAAGTCAGCATTTACTGTCTGTGCTTGAATGGGGAAGTCTCTTCCCCTCATACTGGTGGCTCTTCAGAGACTTATATTTCAACATACTTGATTGCCATGGTCCGAGGGGAAGGGGTGTGGGACCACGACACTGCACAAAGGATCCAACTCGAAGGTTGGAGGTGCAATGGCTGTTTATTGAAAGTGTGAGGGGGCTTATATAAGCTCTGGCATGGAAAGGGCCAGAAAATGGGGTGGAGCATGAGACAGACAACCAGGGGAACGAATAGGAGTAGGGACTCAGGAGAAGAGGGAGGAACTAGGGAGGAATTGGGAGAGGAGAGGTCCAATGGTAGCTCTCTCCACACTGCAGCCAATCAGAGGGTGAAACGGGGAAAACATGGAACAGACAACTCGTGGCATGCCTGGGCAGTACAACTCTAGAGGTAACGTACAATACACATATTTGAAACTACATAAGAACTGTAAAATCCATATAATATAGTCCTTTTTCAATTGTTGTATATCTTTTTCCATGCCTGGAACTGTTCCCACTCTGATGCCTGCTCCTCCACACTTGATTCCAACGATCTTTCTCATAAATTAATTTCTAAGTCAAAATGCAGATAGTTTGCCATTTTTTTCTGTTTCAGAGACACAAAAAGTGAGAGCGCTCAATGCCAAATGATTTCTAATGGAAGTAACCACTCCCATGAGGATGGCGAGAGCTCATTCAAAGCGTAGAAATACGTGTGGATTTCATGGGCTGACAAAGGGCTGCAGAGTTACACGATTTCATTAAATGCAAGTACAATATAATAAGACCACAGAAGATCTGGATACTTGTTTTCTATTACACATTTCTATTTTACTAAGCTGTACAAGTTCTTGAAGAAACTATTCATGTTGAAAAATCTGGATAAATTACTAATACATTTGTTGTTGCAATAAGCCTTAGTGCAAGTGCTGTGTTTATCTCAAAATGAGCATAGCTCTATCTGCTATTTTCTCATTATTTTGCAACATTTTACAGTTATGGAAAGCAACTGTAGCAATGGCAGAAGTAAATACTTCTGTTTGCTATTCTGGAAAATCAAAACAATTTTTAAAATCTAAGAGCTAAAATCTCTATAATCACGTTGTGAATGCTTTAAACTTTTCTCTTTCAATATTAAGGAAAGGGCTTTATGTATTTATTTAAATGACAGCTTTACCTTCATCACCTTTTCCCTTGAAAATTAGGGACATACAGTGGCTGCATCCTGTCTTCCTGCATGTTAACAAAATGAATTATAAAATGTATATGACCCTATAATTTCTGTTCACCGGCACTTAGACTAGCATAAATAGCCTCACAATAACCTTTAGTCTTAATAGCTTTCATGAAAGAAAATGAAAATATTTAGACCACATTCACAGTTAAATAGAATTTTGAAGATCCAGCTATCTTGAAGGATGCGATATTTATCATGTTTATTTAATATGTTATATTTAAATTCTAAAATAGCTTCAAATTCTAAGAGCTGTAAAATAATTTCTAACCCTACAGAAGAAAGTGCAATTAAAATGAAGATGGATTCCCTGAATAGACTACAAAATTTTAAGAGGTAATATTCAACTTTCATCTAGTTTCTCTAATAAAAGGCATGGCTGTGCAAGCTAGGAGTCTCTTGAAAATCCTCATCCAGGAGAACACAATTGCCATTTGCACTAAGTGCAGATATATCATGCTCTTACTTGGTTGCTTTATCTTTTATGATAAGCTCGTAATCAAGAAAGAAGTTATTAAATTCAAAAGAGGTAAGTGCATAAAATCCACTAAAAATGAGGCTTTCAGATTTTTTTTTAAGAGTGATGTGTCATCTAGTGCATGTTCAAAACTTTCAAAGAAATAATTTTCACTTGAGTGGTAAAAAATTGTAGATTAAACTTAAATCATTTAGTTTTGATTGTGTGTGTTCATCCAAATAGAGACATTAAGTCATGACGTGCTGATGAAGTTTTCAAACCTTTGAGTAATAGATTTTCAAGCCTACTTGAAAATCCTCAGAAAAAATCATTTCATTTATGAGAAAGGAACGATTTGCTCTTACAGCAATTTGGACGTATGGATTCTCCTCACTTAGCAACTACACAGCCCCAGATAGAGTTTTCCATTGGTTCCCCTCCATATCAAACTTGCGAATTACAGCAATTGTGGACTTGTTGCAGCAGTACTGGCCAGACTGGGGTGGGGAATTTTCTATACTGAGACTATGGTCCAGCTTTTTGTAAGGATTTCCCTTCACAGTAAAATAGAAGCTACTGTGACAGCTTCTCAAATTTGCTTGTAATTCAGAGAAATATTTTACTATCTTTCGGGGGGAAAAAAAATGTTTAGCAGACACAGAGAGATTACTGTCCACTGGGGAATCTAGGGACACTCTACACTTCATTTGAGGTTTCTTCTGGTTGCAAAAAAAAAAAAAAAGGTAATTCCTTCAACTCTTTATCCCAGATGGCTCCTAAAGTAATCATTTACAGCTACACTGCTGTGATAGCAGTCATGCTGCCTTTACTTTAGGTTAGAGAGGGAGTTGTGATAAATATAATTTCACAACACTGCGGTCCTCGTAGGCTCATCTCTTGGCTGCACTGTGGAAGTTGTGCATTCTGCATTTATTACCTCATCATCATCATCATTTGGTGGTTACCTGACCTCATTCAGCAATTCTGTGTGGGCTCTGGGCATTCCCAAGACCTGGTTACTCTCCCTGTTGTGTAACCAGGAAGGATTTGGCCCCTTGGGTGAGAGTCAGTCTGTGCCCTCTGGCCTCAGTCCTAGCTATTCTTGGGCACATCTTAGTTTTATAGCTGGTGTTTTAGGTGCTGAACATCAGCAGTAGGGTTTTTACTACTCAATTTTGTATTCAGCTGCATGTTGCCCTCCACCCTTTCAACCCTATGTCAGCTACCACAACTTTTCCAAGATAAAAAAAAAATACATGGAAAAGCTGGTCTCGTTTTCACTGAAGAGGAGATTCTCAGAGCCCCTGGTTTCCTGCATCCAAAATGGAGACTGTCTGTGTTAGATTTACAGCAAACATATGTGCTCAGGTTCCCAAATGTACTCATTCCTCAGGAACACATGGACCTATTTTGAATGATCCATCCGGATGTTATGTCATCATTCCGACTTCTTTTCTGCTTGCCAACAGGACTATAAATTTGTACATTTTTAGATCCCAGTTCTTAGTGTTTACTATATGCATGCAAGTCTTTGCTGAAGCAGAAATGGAATTTTAGTAGAAATCAGTATGGCATATGACACTGTTGTGTTCAAAATGGAAGTGTTGGAAGACAGTTGCAGTTAGATGGGGTTTCAATAAATAGATGATGGAGCTGTTTGGAAACAAGTTCATTATTTGTTCCACAAAAGTTTTGCATTTCCTGTCCACTTCAGCTGAAAGTACAAATAATCTACTTAATAAAGAAATAAATATAAAAATATATTTTGATTAGTGTTACATTTTTTGCATTTTTCATGTATTTTAAGATGATTTTAGTTTTTCAGAAAATTCTAATAAATTTTTAATAACTTCAGTGCTAATGTTTTTCTGCTTTTATTCTGTCTCTTTTCCTTTGTTGTGGATTACTGACACACCATTATCTACCTTTTAGATCCAATAATACATTATTTAGAACCTAAAAATGTAAATTCTTCTGCCTGGTGATTCTGTTGAATACACAAATCTGGAATTTGATTGGACATTTCTAATCCTTAATATGAACAATTATGTAATTGTTCTCAAACTACCTGAAATAGAACGTTGATTCCTTAAAAATTAAATAAGAAAAAACACTTTTCAATATTCCTTGGTTTTTAATAGAAAATTACATAGTTTATTACAATTTTTATTGTCCTTTATTTTTTTAAGTAGCATATGTTATTTTTTCTACTTTACCCACCTTAAGACCAAAATTCATGTGAATTTACTGAGATCTGCTATCAAATGTAGCTGGTGATTCTCAAGAAGCTAACAGGTATCTGTTGGTCTGAGTTTGCAAAGCATGAGTGATGCATGCAAGCCCCTTTTGATATCACTAAACTGTCAGAGATATACCCCCGCAACTTAGAGAACATGCTTTTCTCTGCAAAAAGCTGAAACTTTGCTAACCTTGCTTCCTTCTCTCACAAAACCAGTGCAAGAAGTTATCAGAATTAGTAGTTGTGACCATTATGTATTGCAAACGAAAATATTTCATTAATGCTAAATTATGCATGTTAAAAATTGTGCAATGTTCTAAGGACTTTACACAAATGTATCACTGTGTGTAAAGTGTTTAAAACTTTTACAGTGTTTGCAAGCAAGATTTCTTTGTTCATATTGGAATACTAGTTTATTAAGCATTTTGTAGAAAACAAAACATTCTCAAATGTGGAATCTCATGTAACTGATTACTCAATGGGTAAAAAACCGGCTGGAAGGCTGGACCCAGAGAGTTGTGTTTAATGAAGCTAAATCCAGTTGGTAGCTGGTCTCTAGCAGTGTTCCCCCAGGGTCAGATTTGAGGCCAGTCCTATTTAACATCTTTATTGATGGTCTGGACGTAGGGATGGAGCACATCCTCAGTAAATTTGCAGAGGACACTGAGTTGGGCAGGAATGTTGATCTGCTCGAGGGTAGGAAGGCTCTACAGAGAGACCTGGACAGACTTGATCAGGGGGCTAAGGACAACTGCATGAGGTTCAACAATACAAAGTACTGTGACTGCACTTGTGCCACAGCAACCCTATGCAGTGCTGGAGGAAGAGTGGCTCAAGAGCTTTTTGGCAGAAAGGGATTTGGGTGTGCTGATTGACAACCAGCTCAGTACGAGCCAGTAGTGTGCCCAGGTGGCCAAGAAGGCCGATGGCATCCTGGCTTGTATCAAGAATAGTGTAGCCAGCAGGACTAGGGAAGCGATCTTTCCCCTGTATTCAGCACTGGTGAGGCCACATCTCAAGTACCATGTCCGGTATTAGGCCTCTCACTTTAAAAGAGCATTGAGGTACTGGAATGTATCCAGTGAAGGGCAACAAGGCTCATGAAAGGTCTATAAAACGTGTCTTATAAGGAATG
Source organism: Corapipo altera (assembly GCF_003945725.1). Classification (NCBI taxonomy): domain Eukaryota; kingdom Metazoa; phylum Chordata; class Aves; order Passeriformes; family Pipridae; genus Corapipo; species Corapipo altera. The sequence goes on along the minus strand of NW_020884903.1, from coordinate 7,652,979 downwards.
GTTGAGGGAGCTGGGTTTGTTTAGTCTCAAGAAGAGGAGGCTCAGAGTGGACCTCGTTGCTCTGTACAACCACCTGAAAGGAGGTTGCAGTGAGGTGCGAACTAGTCTTTTCTACTGTGCCTGCAGTGAGAGGACCAGAGGAAATGGCCTTAAACTGCGACAGGGGAAATTCAGATCAGATATCAGAAAAAAAATTTTCACTGTTAGAGTAGTCTGGCATTGAAATAGGGTTGTCCAGGGAGGTGCCGGAATCACCATCACTGGAGGTGTTCAAGAGGCATCTGGATCTGGCACTGGGTGATGCCTTTTAGTGGTTTAGGCGTTACAGTGACAGTACTGGGTGGACGTCAGACTGGATGATCTTAAAGGTCTCTTCCAATCTTGATGATTCTGGGATTCTGTTCTAGGGTTCTATAATTATGAGTAGTCTGATATCTCATGTGTGCTATTTTGTTTATTTGGATGTAGAGAGACTTTATGGGATATGGTGGAAAAAAAAACAACCCAAACCACTTTATGAACTGAAATAAGCAATATCCTTGACTCAATAGCTATTTCACAATAAAGTTTTCCTGGGAGCAAACAAAGTCTGGTATAGCTGAGATCACAATCCAGAATGATAGTATTGAAACTAACTTCAAACTGACAGGACAGAATACATTCATCTACATCTTTTAAAAGGACACACTTCATTTAGAGCAGGAAAGCTCTGCATAAATGCAGTTTCTAAGTTTATTGATAAGAAGGAAAAACTGCAACCAATTTCCAATTAATTTGTTGCGTCTCTCTAAAAATGATGGAAAAACTGTTTTAGATGGGCCTTAAATATTCTTGGTCTGATGCTGACAAGGATATCAGAAGTTGATTAATTTTCTCTGATTTTTGATATTGTACCATTTTGTGCAATTTGTCCAGTCTCACCTGGACAGAATGTTTGGAAAAGAAGAAAGACGGTCAAGAAAATCTGCTGTACTTCCTTTCACAGGCAGGCAAAGTCTTGTCTGCTTTCAAAAGAATCACCCTATAAGGGGATATCTGACTGCTAGTTTCAAAGCTGTTACTGTCTTGACAAACCTGAGGTTAATAACCCCAAATCATGCATATTTCATGATTGGTTTCTAAAAAAAAAGTTTAGCTAGCTTACTGTTTAAAAATAGTAATTTATTATTGTCTTTAACAATATTAAGAGCAGCAGAAAAAGAAGTAAGGACAAATAAAAGTAACTCTAAAAGTGAATAGACTCATAAGAAATTTGGGGAAAAAATTTTTTTTCATATGTGTGTGGAATAAATTTCTCATCAGCCAGGCAGGATTGACTGAGTAGCAGCAGGTTCTTATGGCCAATAAAGAGCAGTTCCAAACCTACAAGCTGTACTTACCCATACATACTTTCTGTAAGAGCTTTTGCAGGTAAAACTTGTATCTATTCTCCTTCTTTTTACATAGGAAAAGTACTTCTCAAACCAACAGGAAGCATAGGGTATTATGACACAAGAAGCCCTGCTAGCACATTGAAGGTTTGAAGCACTTGAAGCCACCAGAACACAGGCTGACAATTCCCAGTGCTCAGGTAATATGTGATTTAGTTCGCTAGAATAAGTAATATATATGACTTGCAATTTTTCACTGGTGTTTCACATCTTTCTTTTAAAAAGCCAATTTTAGTAATGCTTCCTAATTGAAATTATCTTCAGAATACTGACGTGGAGTTGAAATATGTATGAGATCAATAGCAGCAGCAAGTGCCTTTTAAAACCAAAGCTTCTCCTTCACCGAAATACCCATCACTAACCCTAAGTGGCAGTGCAGATCTTCACAGAGACAGAGTAGAACAGGAGATGGGGGGGATGTCCTCACAGCCTGTGGCCTGGTGTCTTACACATACTGGGAGTTATAGGATCACCTGTGTCTGTGTTTTAGATCCAGGGGTAATAAATGTGTGTTATTAAAAACTTTATAGCCAATTTAGATGGTGTCTACTAACTGAGTTTAACAACAAGATAATAGGTCTTCAGTTTAATTTCCTGTGTAATGCTGCGTCACAGGCTCCTACTGACTTCAGAGATCACTTGGTGTCTGAACAAAAAAACTCTGACAGAACAAACAAACAAACAAAACAAAAGCCCTCTTTTGAGAGAATACAGCTGTCAACATCTAGGTGAGTTGAGAAAGACACACTCTTAACTCGGCATAGTAGTACTCATCACATAAATCCAAATTCAGTGTGTTGTAGACAAGCTCAAAGTGACTACACTTCAAAGGCGAATTTCAAAAAATTGAGATAAGGAAAATTGTCTTTCTTTTCAGTTTTCGTTCTAGGACTTTCTCTAACCGAGGATTTGCAGAGGAATGTTCTCCCCTTGCTGTGGCAGCTGAAGAGTGACTCACTCCTTCTCAGCCAGAGCTTTTCTTGTCCATTAGAATATTTTTCCAGAAAGGTGTCTTCCAGAGTTGAATAACAGTACCTGAATAAGAACTTTGAGTTGCTTCCAATTAAAGCTAATTTATCGGAACTTCAGAGCCTTCCTGAACCTAGAATTTGGTGAATGGGTGTTGGACTAGATGATCTCCACAGGTCCTTTCCAACCCTAGCAATTCTGTGACTCTGTGAATCCTGTAGACCTACTGACAAGCTTTTTGCCTTCATAATTAGATACTCTGCAGTTTGAAAGTTTTTCATAAATGGCAAATAATCATGAGCTTTCAAGGGTTAACATAACTTGCTCCTGCAGGTAGAAGCAGTGTCACTGGAATTCACATTTTTCTGAAACTTTTAGAGTGATTTTTAATCTCTTTGTGTGAATTAAGACATCAGCTGCTCATTATTCCACAACTCAGCAGAGTGTTCCTTAGAACCTTTGGTGTAGTTGCTTCATGCCTGCAAGATGTACAGTTTTCAGAATTAAAAATAAGTTTAAAAAAGGAATATTAAATTCACCTGCATGCTGGTTTCTGACCTAATAAAACTGCTACTCTTGAGTGAAAAATCTTGTGTTATTCAAAATTACTCTGTGATAATTAAAGGTTTGCAAAGTAACCCTGCAAAAATGTATATTAATACATGAGAAGGAGTGGAGCCATTCAGCAGGAGGTTGCCAGAAGCTGGCACAGCCAGCAGGGAGGGCTCTGAGTTTTCAGGGCACTGTGCAGCCTGTGGCTGCCTCTGCTGCTCAGGACTCCCTCTCTGTCCCTGTTTGTACCCTGTGCTGGTGGGGAGGCAAAGTCAGCAATCAAACACTGGAAGAATTACTCGAAAGTGAGTGGTGATGTTTAGCCTAAAACTAATGAGGTTTTCAAAAAACTTTTTCCTACTGTTTTTTGCATTTCACATTTATAAGAGAAAAATTCTCTCTGCTCACTTTGGGTGTTTGTTAACGGTAATTTGCCATGGTATTGTTTTCATTTACTGCATTTATCATACAACAACAGGACAATCTCCTCCCCACTCCAATTGGAATAAATATTTTTATACAGTTTCAGATGGCAACATAACTAGGGCTTTAAATATAATTTTTAAAGCTGACTTTCTTAGTGACAAGAAGTTTGCATGCTGTAAAAATAAAATGAGAAAAAAAATTGTAGCACAGCAATGGATTATAAGGATTTCTATTCTTCACTGGGTATTATTTAGTCTCTGTGTGGTTAAACATGCAGTTTAATGTTGTGGGATTCATCCAATATGCTTTTAAAAATATTTTATGATAGAACAATAGGCATGGAAAAAAATTTTTTATGGATGTAACAACAACTGATTTTAAGAAGTAAAAGACCATAAAAATCAATAGAAAAATCTAACTTTAGGTGGTATTGGACTAGGTCCCAGCAGGGGAAATGTTATTGTATGGACAAATTCACTAGGGAATATAGCTGGAATTGAGGTCAAAATGTAATCACCCAGAACATAGCTCTTCAGGGTGGATTATTTTATTCTCCCTCTGAATTGAAATATCTCTTAATGGTAATAAATCTCCTTATGCTGTTCTGGGAGTGTATTTGCCATAATGTATCAGAAGAAAGATCCTTAACAGCCTATGCATTCATTCATATGATTCTCTAAAATGTTCTGTGCTTCCTCTCCAACATACTGGCATAACTTAATTTTCAGTTAGAGATAAAATGGCCAACTGGAAAGAATGGTAGGTGGTAAGTGCTAAATCAAGAGTTTGAAATCTAACTAAAATTGAACATTAAAAAAAAAAGAAGGAGAAAGAGTAAGAGAGAGAAAGAAACAGTAAGCCGGGTAAAATAGCCTGATGCTGTAGAAAATAAGTTCAAAGGACGATAGCTATGAACACCTGTGAAAACAGCAGCGCTCTCTGCCATCGTAGTTTGTTTGAATTTCATTTGTTTAATCTTTATTTTCCTTTTTCTTTTTCTCTTTTTTTGTGTTTAGCAATGACCTATTTACAGGGTTTTCCACTACTGCTGTTCTAGAAACTTTTGTTGACCCTTACTGTAAGAATGGCAATTTAACAATCAGTCAACAGATTTTGTGCCAACCATTTTAATATTACATGTTTACAGTAGGTTAAGGTTTTTTTTTTTTTAATACCGGTGTAACAATGCTACATAACGAACATGCTACATAAAGGCGACTATCATGTGTGTATTTGCCTTCTTGTAAATGAATGAAATGTTAAGTGATGAATAAACAGAATTTTTGTTGGTACAAATGCACTTGTCCAAGAATGATGGCATTACTTTAACCATGGCAGTGTAAAGGTCCAAGCTGGATGCACAGCAAAGCCCTCGATCTTTTCCATGGAAAATAAAGAGAATACACAATGACCTACTTTACCAGTTCTGAAAACCTCCCCATACTGCCATTCTCCTGTGCTCTGATAGTAGTTCTTGGGTTTAGTTAGAATTTTTCTGTTTTCTTCTGATTTCACTGAGACTAGCACAGTTTGTTTTAGAATTACAGGTAATCTGATGGTGACCAGCAAAGTGAAATGATACACAAGACCACCATCATCTTCTGCCTGGGACAAACCTTGTGATTCTGTTCTCTCTTGCAACCATGTGTAGCATGTTATTGCTACACTCCAAAGGAGTTTATTTCTTCATACAAAAATCCCTTTCCCCACTAGAAGAAGTATAATCTGTGTTTTGGTGAAGTCAGTGGAAATGCCTTACTTGGTAGCTAACAATGCTAAGGATAAGATTTGTTTAGTTTAATTTCATTTATTTTCCCAGGATTTTCATTGCATATATCAGTACACCAACCATGACAGCCTCTTTCATATGCAGACGAAGGTCATATAAGTGTCAGAAATTTGTTAGCTGAAGTAATTAACACTGTCAAAATCTTTTCAGAAAAGCAAACTGAGAACTATTTAAGATGCTTTTAATGCTACCCATTCTGTACAAAGAATGACTAATACCAGAATGACAGGAAATTGTATCTTTGCTCTGAGAAGAATTTATTCACCATTTGATGAGTTAATTCGGCACCCCATATTTTGTGTATTATTACACACATATTTTTCAAAGCAATAGAATTTCTACTTAAATGAAAGGGGGACATGTGTATTCATCTCAGGCTTAGTAAAAAAATACAGTTGATTCAGTTGTGTAAAAAAAATCCATAGGGATTGAGAAATAATATACAGGAAATATAATTTACTGTCATTTACAACAGAAACAATAAAAAACAGCACACAAAGCTCTCTATCCCAGGAATCCAGGGACAAAATACAGCTATAACAATCCAGTGTATCTTTCATTTTATGTTTTGAAAAATAATCAAACAAAAATAGTAGTCCTATATAGCAAGGTTTCCCATTTGCAAAATAAATATAGTTTGCAATGGATACAAACACTAACACAAGGAAGTTGAAGAATGCAATTTTGACCTTGGACCCCTCAATCCAGGATGTTCATTTGAATAACCCAAAACCTGGAGCTGTATGTGTGACAGTCCAGCACGTGCATGAGGAGCCATCTCCCATCAGATCTTTAGGTCTCTGGTTATTTCTGATCAACCTAAATTCAGTCAACCAACTCATTAAACTTATCCTAGCAAACCTAGCAAAGTTGACCTCAGATTATCTGTTTAAATTCCTGTCTGCCTAATGCCTCAAATTATTCTGCCTTTGAACATTCACACATCATACATCATACATCACACATTCACACATCAGTTCACTACCTTTTTTAAAAAAAAAATCTCTTTCACTTTAACAAAAAAAAACCAAAAACAAACGAACTACTAAAAATAGAAAGACATAATTGCAAGAAAATCTTCAGCTTTTCATTTTGGGGGGTTCAAAATCACATAGGTTGGAAAAGATCTCCAAGATTGAGTCTAATCTTTGACTGATCACCACCTTGTCAACTAGACCATGGCATTAAGTCCCACATCCAGTCACTTCTTGAACCCTTCCAGAGATGGTGACTCCACCACATGCCTGGGTGGTTGTTCCAATGCTTAACAACCCTTTCTGTGAAGAAATTCCTCCTAATGTCCAGACTGAATCTCCCCTGGTGCAAACTTCAGCACATTTCCTCTTGTCCCATTGTTAGTTGCCTGGGAGAAGAGACCTAGCCACGATCTCCTTTCATGTAGTTGTAGAGAGCAATAAGATCTCCCCTGAGCCTCTTTTTCTCCAGGCTAAACAACCCCAGCTCTCTCAGCCTTGCTGTATTTAAAACTGGCAGAAGTTTTGCACATGATTTCAACTAAGGGGAGTTAAAACCAACCAATTAAGGGGTGTTGAATCCAACCACAAAAAATCAAAACATAATATTTTTAATTGATGGCAGCATCAATATGTTAGGATAGCTATGTTAGGATGGTTGATAAGCCTTTTTTGAGCAGATATTCTACTTTTCAATGATTTTATGATTCCTATTTGTCACACACACATAGTTTAAAAAAAAAATCTGTCAGAGATCAGTGCCTCCTGTTATGAACACATGAATGAAAAAAAAGATCTATGCAGTCACAATAATTCAGTTTAAAAGTTAAATCTGCCTAAAATAATTTGTAATGATTTTTTAATGGGTGCTCTTAAGCTCTATATATTTAATTAAACTTTCAGCTTCTTAGAAATCAGTGAATACGGTTACAGGCTAAATTTTGGAAAATAAAGAAAAATCTCTGATATTCCTTCCCAAACTGAAGATACTAATTGAGAATATGACTCACCACTGCTTTATGTCAGTATAAATATCATGGATTTCTTTGGAACTACATTAGCATAAAACAGATGTAATATGTTGCAGTGTAGCAGGCAGAAGTTTATGGCACAATTATGCTATTTCTACTAAAAAAAATTATTGCAGCAGATATTCCTTGAACACTTTGGTTCCATAAATTCACACTTGACTGTGCTATCTTTCTTGTAAAAGCTCTACTGTTTTGTTCGGTTTTGCCTAAGCAAATGAACTTCAGCAAAGCAACGAGATACTTAAGAAATATCTGTGCTGAATTTTAGTAGGAAAGAGATTTTTACTTGAGGAATTGCTATATATCAATATATTTGGGGTTGGAAAGGTTAAAAAACCCCTCAAACTAACTCCAAAGCAATTCAACTTAATTCATAACAATAGAATAGAATTTAACATATTTCTTTGGATTTTGTCGATGATTCTTTCATTTCATTACATATGTAAAGTTTTGGTAGGATGTAGTTGTTTTTACATACTTTCTGTATCTTTTTTAAACCCCTCTCCAAGGTCTAGAGTGAGAAGCATTTAATTCATTATTACTTCAAATGTTTTTTTTTTGTTTTCAATTTTGAATATCTCTAAACAGGGCACTTTTTGGAGAAGACGTTGCTTGTTTGTTCTGAAGAATGCTTCATCTAAGGGGCAGTTTGACTGGTTGGTTTTGTACCTCTTCCAACATTTAATGCCAGTCAGGGATCAAAAAGTGGAGAAGAAAGAAGTGACCATGCATTTTTGCCAAGGCATTGGTCTGGAAATCTGGATCCAACCCTTTCTTTGTAAAGGACCACTAAGCCAGCATGTGAGACATACTGCTGTGTTCCCTGAAGCTATCGTACCATGGTGCAATCTAGGTGTGTTTGGCTGTATTTCCTCAAAGAAGAAGTAATGACCCTGAACAAGCCAAATAGTACAAGAGTCAGATCTCAAATCTGATAAGTATGGCAGGCCTAATAACAGAGTTAGAAAACGTTTTTCCCCTGAACCTTGCATCCTTGAGGCAGCCAGTTTCTCCCCTAGTTCTGCTGTGAAGCCTCTCCACTGCACCTGGGTGAGCAACCCCCAGACATCACCAAACCTGTAAGGCTGAGCCCATGTACCTCATCTGCTTTTGGATCTCATCTCATCTGTTCCCAATTCCTTGGGCCGGTGCCTGTGTGGTGAGAACATGGCTGCCTCCTCCACATCCACGTTGACACGTGGCTCTACCCAACTTGTCTCAGCTGTGGGGCAGGGCAGAGCCTGACCTCTGATGAGACACCCAGCCCAGTATCACCAGCAGCTTCCATTTCTGTGCCAAACAGCACCTCCATACCCACTTTTTTAAACAGAAAAAAACATAACTCATTAAACTAGATATACCCAGAGTAAAACAAAGCAAGCAGTTATCTGATTTTCTACTTTTCTGTATCATCAGTACTAACTCGAGGATATTTGGGTTTGGTATTTGGTGTTTGGGGTCGTTTCCTTTGATTTTGATTTTCTCTGGGGTTTTTTTTGTGTTTGGGGGAGAGGGAGATTTCAGATAACGTTGTTTGCTTGAGTTATTCTTGTAGGAGATATTTAATTACCAGAAAATTATTAACTGTCACTTTGCTGTTTACCAAGCTTTTTCCCAGTAAGGGGCCACAAAAAGGGCTTAAGAAAAAGAAGATACATGAGATAGATAACTTTCTTTGTTAGAAAGGTATCCTGTTTTGGGTCCTGGATGCAGCAACAAAAAAAGATTAAAGATCCATATAGGAAAGATGCATAGTTTGCTCTCTTTAACTTTCTCCTTGGATTTTGAAAGCCATTTAAAAACTCATTCTTTGTCATATGAAAGTTAGAGGTCTTTCTTGGAGAGATGTCTGACTTGACAACATCCTATAATTAAAGATAGCCTCAACCTAACAGTTCCCTCTGCAGGACATTTTCACATCCAGGTTGTATTTGAGGGCATTGTTTAGCTCTGTAAGCCTCTGCCAGCAAAAGAAAAAAATCCAGCAACATTCATTTCCTTAAACAGACTTCTAACAGGTTTTTTTTAGTAGCATGATGGACATAAAAAATAGTGTGGAACCAGGAAAAGCATAATTCAGGAAAAAAAATAAGGTGTATGAGAATGGCTGTGCTCTGAAACAGAAAAGTCCATTTCCTCTCCCAATAATGGATTTGTATGAGGACCTTGAAGCCTTTCTGCTTTCATTTTTCTTCCATTAAAATGAAACTTTTATGTTTCTGCAAATAACATCACTTTTTGCAAACTAATAAAATCAGAGACTTCAATAGGAGATAAACTGAAAGAAATAAGCACAGTCAACTACACAGCATTAGTACATTCAATTCTTAGAGAAAAATATATTTTACTATTTTCCTTTGTGAATTAGTTTTTTTAATATCTTTCAAATTTTTTTTCATGTTATTACTGGGTGGAAATGTATGTCAACAAATTTTGAATAGAAATCTAGTACTATCTTTCTATTATAAAAGTAGAAGTATTGCATGGTGATAGTCTATGTCATTAAAAAATCAAGTAAATAAAACTACAATCAAAATTAATTAACTGGATATTTTATTGAGATTATTTGCTGAGGTTTTCTCTCTCTTTTCTTTGTAGATCAGCTTACCTTTTTTCATTGTCTTCAAAATTACCTTCACTTTTTCATCATGTTTTCCACTTTTATTTTATTTAAATGCAGAGAAGTATTTGGATGGTTGCTTTAAGATTTTCCCCTTCACACACAGACACACAAACTTCCCTCAAGTTCAGCAAGTCATCACAGGTGGACATTCCTGCTATGAACACATCAAAGGAATGTGACTTACACACCAAACCTGAAAATACCACAAACCTTATCTCCTACTAACATTGCCTTTCACTTGAAAGTTGGCAGCAGTAGTGCTTCACAGTGTTCAAAAATTGTTCAGCAGTGGTGTATCTTCCCCTGCTCAAATCAGACCTTTATACCATTAGTACATCTCTCCATTAGCTTAATCTGTCATTAAATGTATCTTTTACATGTTCAAATGACATCCATCGCACATATCATGAAAGCTGAAAAAAGCTGTGAAAATATTCTTCCTTAGTCTCAACACTTAGTGTCATCAACCTTCATATTACAGTGTCATAACTTAACCCCATCTGGCAGCTTGACCCCAAACAACGACTTGTTCAGTCACCCAACAGTGGGATCAGGGAGAGAACTGGAAGAGTAGAAAAGCTAGAAAAATCGTGGATTGAGACAAGAGAGTTTAGTAGGGAAAGCAAAAGCTGCACATGCAAGCAAAGCAAATCAAGGAATTCATTCACCAGTTCCCATGGGCAGGCAGGTGTTCAGCCATCTCCAGGTGTATTGGGTCTAGCTGAGATGGAGTTCATATTCTATAGCAGCCCTCACAGCGTTGTGCTTTGCATTGGTAGCTAGAAAGGTATTGATAACACCTTTTGTGTAAATTGTCCACTTTCATTCAGTGTTGTAGTGATGTTATTTTGAATTTTGTATTGGGAATTTTTGTTTTGTTTTATTTTTGCTGGTTGGTTTTGTTGATATAAGTTTGTTGGTAAGGTTATGTGATTAATGTGTATTTTAATGATAATTCTTAAATATGTGATTCACAGAGGTGAGGGGTGGAATGTATTGGGTTTGCATGGCCAGGGTTTTTTTGTTAGCTGAGAGGCTACAGGGCTGGCTTCTGTAAGAAGCTGCTAGAAGCTTCTACCATGTCCGGTAGAGTCAATGCCAGCTGGCTCCAAGACAGACTCACTGCTGGCCAAGGCCAAGCCAATCAGAGAAGGTAGTAACACCTCTGTGATAACATATTTAAGAAGGAAAAAAAATTATTGTGCAGATGCAATTGCAGGGAAGAGCTGAGTGAGAATATGAGACAGGAACAGTTATGCAGACACCAAAGGCAGTGGAGAAGGAGGGGGAGGAGGTGCTCCAGGTGCCAGAGCTGAGATTCCCCTGCAGCCCATAGTGAAGACCATGGTGAAGCAGCTGGGCCCCTGCAGCCCATGGAAGACACCATGCTGGAACAGGTGGAGAGCTGTGAACCTCTGGTAAACCCATGCTGGAGTAGTGTCCTGTCAGGGACCTGCAGACCTGCAGAGAGACTTGTGACCCTGTGGGGGACCCATGCCAGAGCAGGCTGTGCCTGAAGGACTGCACCCTGTGGAAGAGTGACCCATGTTACAGAAGTTAGTGGAGAACTGTCGGCTGTGGGATGAACTCATATTGGAGAATTTCTCTGGAGAACTGTCTCCCGTGAGAGGGACCCCATATTGGAGTAGGAAAAGGACTCCTCTCTCTGAACAGTACCAGAAACTACCTGTGATGGACTGACTGTTAACACTCATTCCCCATCTCCCTGTGCTGCTGTGGGAAAAAGGTAGAGCTGGGAAGGAGGGAGAGGTGGGAAGAAGATATTTTTGAGACTTGGTTTTACTTCTCGTTATTCTATTCTGATTTTGTTACTAATAAAATCAATTAGTATCCCCAAGTGGAGTCTGTTTTGCCCGTGACAGTATTTGGTAAGTGATCTTTACTGGTCATTATCTCAACTCATGAACTTTTGCTTTATTTTCTCTTCCCTGTCCAGTTGTAGAGGGGAGTGATAGAGCAGCTTTAGGGGGTACCTGGCATTCAGCCAGGGTCAACCCACTGCACCAGGAAAGCCAGGCTCTGTCACCTGTAACAGTGACTTAGAAAGATAAATGCTATCACTTTGAACATGCCCTGCCTTCTTTCTTCCTGTCTCAGTTCTGTATGCTGAGCCATGTGGTATGGAATGTCCCTTGGTTAGTTGGGGTCAGCTGTCCCGGCTGTGCATCCGCAGTCTCCTCTCTGGCATGGTGGGAGGAGGAACAGAAAGTACCTTGATGCTGTGTAAGCCCTGCTCAGCAATAAGGAGAATATCCCTGTATTATCAACACTGTTTTCAGCACAAATCCAAAACACAGCCCCATACAAACTACTTTGAAGAAAATGAAATCTACTTAAAAACAACACATAGAGCTGTAGTTTTTATGATCAACAGTCTTTAGCTTTCTCACTTTCCCAGTTCTGGCCAGGACAGGGTTAATTTTTGCAGTAGCCAGGAGGAGGCATGGCTAGGACCTGGAGGTTATTCTATCCTACCTCACATCATTTTCCAGGGACAGGGGAAGGGATCCCTTCCAGTTCAGAGTAGTGTGGCAGTGGTCGGGTGTTGGTGGGCTCTGCATGGTATAGTGGTGAGCGTTTGCATGTGAATCACTTGCTTCCCTTCTATACTTTTGTTATTAACATTGTTACTGTTATTGTTCATTTTCTTATCTCATTGCTGTTCCCAGTAAATTGTTCTTATCTCAAACCACGATCTTCACGTTTTTTCCTCCAGTTCTTCTCTCCAGCCCTACACAGATGGGCAGATGGGTGAGTGAATGGTTTCAGTGGGAACACTAAATTAGAGGATACCATCACTAAACCACGATACTGACACATTTAGGTATTCAATGTAATGTTAGGATGAATATCCAAAAATGTAAATAATTTGCCAGTTTCAGAAAAGCAGAAACATCATCATTTATATAAAGATTCCTGAACTCATATTCTCTTACAAAAATTGATTTCTTTTGGTTGAATCACTTGATTCTAGAACTATAATTCATATAACTCAAAATCTTGGAGACCAACATTTTTAAGAATAAAAAATTATCAAGAATTTGAGTATGTGGATTATATTTTCTTTTCTTCTCTACATTTGGGAAAACCTTTTAAATTCAATTTGTTTTCCTCTCAGAATCATCTTAACCAATATATCCCTAATATGTGATTGTATTTAATTTGCAACTTTTTTATTTCTCTCCATAGTAATATATGAGGTACATTTTAATTCTCCTCTGAGGTTAAAGAAACATACTGAAGAATTTTATCCATTATGTTACTGAATCAAGCATGCCTATGGATTAATCCAGTTTGGGGTGCTTTATTGTTTCAATTAAATAAGGTGCAGAATAGGAAAAAGCAAATTGAATTATTGTGCCTTTATCTGGCTGTACCACTCAGCCATCCTGCTTAAAGAAACATAGAATGGTGAATGGAAAAAAAGATGTATTTTTCTTGATGGTAGACCCTCGTCCATGGAGAAAGGAGTTACATCACTTGTCACTGAACTTTTGTTCTTGGTTGGTTAACCTGGCTTCTACAGGATTAGAGCTAATCTACAGGGATGCTCACAGCAGGTGTGAAATTGCTAAAACCTCCCTCCTTCCAGCCCACTTGCGTTGTTATCTTCACTGAAAAGTCACTGAAACTAAAGAGTGTTTTTGCCCTGGTCATTTTGGTCATGTTTGCAGGTAAAGCAGTAGTACCAGGAGCGATCTTTTTAGCTATCTCCTGCTTCATTACACTGCCACAGTCAAGGCCTTTTTTTCTGGTGGTAACAGCTTTCTGCAAGTATATTTGCTACTCTTTCTGCATTATTGCTACAGGCCTATCTGCTAAATCTTAAATACTAATGAATCATTAAAAAGTGTATTAACATACTTGCTGGCCCTATATGTGTGTCTTATTCTTCACAGTTTTGTAGCAATTTCTATTAAAAAACCTCATTACAGAGATTATTGTGACATGCTTTGAAACAGCAACATTCATTATGTATTATCTATGTATTGGAATTTGGAAAATTAATGCACCAGGAAATGAAATGACTCATCCAGGGTCTCTGAAGATGTATGTTCAAGTCATGATTAAAATCCAAGCTGTAGATCTGCATTGTGTTTGCTGCACAATCTTTTTTGCTCTTTCTCTTTCTTTTTTTTTTTTCTTTTAAACCACATCCCACAGTTGTAAATTCAGCTGGAAAATTCTACTGTGCTACTTTTGTTTTCAAACTGTATTTGGCATTTAGCCAACGGTTAGTTAAATATGGCTTGTTTGTGAGCATTCCCTTTGCTTTGGGGTTCAAAGGATAGCCAGAAAGTGGCATAACTGGGAAAGAAGGGACATGCTGTGGGGAAGAGTGGGCAGAAAAACAGAGAGGCAGAGACCAAGGAACTGCTCAAGTGATGGAGTGATTGTGAAATGTGCTACTGATGCTGTTGTGATTCTTGTATCCACAGATGATCGGAGAAATGAGGGTTTTCCAGCCTTTCAGTGAAGTGGGGGTAGGGCGAAAAGAGGTAAGGGAGGACTGCGGAGACGCTAGAAGTGAGTGGGCTGTGCAATACCTGCTCTGACACATCCACTACCCAGGTGGGTAGGGTGGAAGTATATTTATCTTTTGGTGTGTGTTTATCTTTTTATAGGTTACAGCTTCTGTAAAAATATGATGCTTTATGTGCCAATCCCAAAATTATACCAGTGAAATAAACTTTCAAAGTGCCTACAGTTTTCAGATTTATGGTTCGTGGATGTGTTGACAAGTCTGTATAGGTGACTTCTACTGGCATCTAGAGGAGACTTAAACTGCAGCCTTTGGAGGGAGATCCAGTAATGCTCTGGTTACAGGGTTTTTTTTCAGCAGGCATGATGGGGGATACTGTTCTCGGCACTAGCTGGCCAAGAATTCCTGATGTTTGTAGTAACTGTGTTTGTTGTAGAGCAATTAAATGTCCTTAGACATTAACATATCATCAATACTTAGTCATCATATGGGATTAGAAGTTTATTTCTTAACTTCTGTTTTACTTTAAATGCCAGATGGAGAGAAATGGAATGGAACATGAAATTCAGAGCAATAAAATTACCATTTATATATATAGACAGATAAGTGAAAAATAATTTTCATTTAAGGGAATATATCTTTGTTTTGGAGTCTTCATGAATACTTTATCTTAACTTCAGTTAAACAAGACAGATGTGTCAAAAATTTAATTTGTAATAATAATGGTGAAAGAATTAACATATTTTGTTTATATTTTCCATTCTACTTTAGATTTTTGCGGAACATCACTTATCTGTAAACTACTATATGCATATATATTGTTGAATAAAGAATAATATTTCGAGTAACAGAGGTAATTTCTTTTTTTGCCATTTCTGCAACTGCAGTTTGAGAACTGCTAGCTGAGGAGCTTAAAGTTTTAAATATGGGATCCATATAGTTCCAATGTAAGAGGTTTAAAGGCTGCAATGCCACAAAATATCTAGGAACATGACACATTTGACTTTTAAATCCTTTCATTTTCAATACAAAATCTGCAGTATAGTATCTGAAGCTTCCCATTTCCTGCTTTTCTTATCAGTAATACTTCTGTGTTTCCTGAGACAAGCTAAATATAAGTTAATGTTTTGATCTGTTTGAAAAGATAACTTTGTCATGCAAATAGAACCAGGTTCAGTCTCCAGCTCATTTCACTTCTATTTAGATGTGTATACTGAGCATCAGATGGACTACTGAATATCTAAGTGTACCTTGTGAATCTAGATTTTGGATTGTCTGGGACAATTTCAATTGCTCAATTAAAATGTAAGTAAATAATACTCTTAGAAATCATGAGGTAGGTTAAAAGAAACCGGTCATGTATTAAGACTTTATTAATCCTCAAAGGTGCTTCGCTGCTGTGAAGTCCCAATATTTGAGGAAATTCTCAGAATATTGAAGTAATAATAAAAAACAATGCACAAATGAAGAGACAAGGTCAATAGAAATTTCAATGAAGAGTCAGTTTTATTAAATATGATTTGTAAACTAGGTTCAGGCTTTTAAGAAAAGATTTTGCACATAGTATTTTTCTATTTTTTAAGGATCTTTTTGATCTGTAACATATCTAGTGAATCTATGAGGGTGGTGAGGCACAAGTTTCCCCAAAAAGTTGTGGATGCCCCATCTGCGTATGTGACTAAGGTGGGGTTGGATGGGGGCCCTGAGCAACCTGATCTAGTGAAAGTGTCCCTGCCCATGGAAGGGGGCTTGGAACTAGGTGATCTTTAAGATCCCTTCCAACCCATGCCATTCTATAATTCTGTGATTCTCTGATTCTATTAATTCCAAGTATACAACTTCCTCATAAAAGGAAAAAACAATCCTGTTTAGAGTAATACATTACCAACAGCAACTTCAGTTACCCACAGCTGTGAACATGATTTCCCACACAGGAAAAAATAGGCAGTCACTTGCTAAAGCAAAAAATCACAAGGAAAGAAAAAGGAAAAAAAGTCAAGGTTTATCACCTTTTCACACTTAAACTCAGATCTCCTTTTTTCCAGGGAGTTGCCCTCCATAAGAAGAAAATTAATAAAATACTTGAAATTTCTGTAAAAATTGTTGTAGAAAACAGGAACACAAGAATCACGTCAGCTTAAGAGACTGTGAAAAGTAACCTTTATAATTTTATTTTTTTTCTAAATTTTGACAAAAAGAGACATTATTATTAATATATTTATATATTACCTTTTATTGATTTCTCAAAGTAAGTGTATTCAGGTAGTACATCTTTTTTGAGTTAAAAAGTGCTACAGAGTACAATTTTTTTATTACTTCATCATTTGGTAGATTCTGCTTGTTGACAAGGCAGAGTAGAAATAAGTGTAACTGCAACAATGGGGAATTACAGATCTATCTGGGAAGTGGTAAAAGGGAGTAATTGGAAACAATGAAAATCAGAGAATCAATCAAATTGGAAAAAACCTCTAGTTTGCATTATCCTAAAACATCCCTAGCATTATAGAGATAAATATATACAGATTTTTATTTCCAGACAGGTTGTTGCATTGTGGAAGGTATTTTAAGCAGATCTAATGCTGAGTCCTGTTCAAGCTTGTGCAGGCCATTACTCACCTGAAGTACTAATTTCTACAGTCAGCTTCTGTTCAAATTACATTTGTTTATTCATTTGAGAATTTTAATTAATTGATTCAAGCTTAGTTTTGACTTTAAATCAATTATATTGTTCTAATTTTAAGCAGCTCCATAAAATTATAGTCTCCTAAGGTACAAACGTACTTGCAGTTGTCCCAAGAAAAATCCATAAAAAATGTAAGAGTGAGGCTTGTTTTGACAAATTTCAACATGAGTCATGAATACTCAGTATTCTTACACCTTTGAACAAGATTTTTCAAGCTACATAATTTTGATCCCAAAATAATACCTCATGACATGTTATCACAAATAAATTCTCAGACCTTAAGACATTACTTTTTATAACTACTCACAGACTTATGACCTATAATATATAGGAAGTCTCTTATCTTCTCTTTAGATTTTGTACTTCCTGAATAGTAGATAAATGTTGAACTGCACTGTCTGAAAAATTCTGTTCATTTTGGATACATCAAATGGAAGAATACTGATGATGAAACCTAAAGATCCCTGCTTCATCACAGTATTTATGCATATTGCTGTATATTTATTAGTAGTGAAAGCTTCATTCTGAGATGAATTTTGGTAGGAATTCAGACAATTTTTGATGTAACTGCACTGAGGCCTCAAACCCGGTGTTTCTCTAGAATGTAAAAGTAAAAAGCACATTGTGTTTTTCATATTTCAAAAGTATAAACAACAGTATAATCCTGTGAGAGAGGCACTTGGTGTGCAGAGATTGAATAAAACCATGTCACACTGTAGTAATTGATTCCAGTGTTCCTTGAGATGGACCACACAGTTCTTTTTATTGTTGGCCTCCAGCTTTGTGGAGGCAAGGTTACTTTCTTAAACCTAGCTAGCATCTTTCCTTTTTTTATCATATCATGACAGATTATGATTGCAATTCATGAGTATATTACTGCAGGGGTCAGAAAATTTTAGCTGTTTGATGATATTCACAATTCAGAAGTAATAATAATTTGTAAGGTTTGGAGGTTTTTTAGCAAACTATTTCTGCAGTGTATTGCTTGTAGTGCTGCCAGAATTGTCTCTGGGTTTCTCTACAAATTCAGTTTTTAATTATGTTAATTCTGAAACTGAATTTATGTGTGTGCTTTAGCCAATGTGGAAGTATAGTTTGTGGATTCATGTGTAAAACTTACTGAGAAGGTGAAACTACAATGTATATATCCAAAAAAAAAGATGTGATAATCCAGACATCCTGGATGAAAATTACTGTAACTCATAAAGAAAATGCAGCTGTCTTACATCCAACCTATGACATTCATAGAAAAGACAAATACAATGGAAGAATTTATTTTGTAAATGCTTCCAGGGTGACAAGTCCTCATCCTTCATCAAGAACACTTTGAAAGATGATGATCTTTACATTTACTTCATTGTAACTACTCCAGATGGAATTTTGAAAAAGAGAATAGGAATTATTAAGGCAGGTAATCAAATCCCTCATTGTTTTTTAAATTTCAGATATATGCAAGATATATGCAGATATATGCAGAAATCCATGCCAATTCAGGGAGTCTCTGGCATTGCAATTTTTCTTTGCACTTACATAGGATGCCAAAATGGAGTAATTTGGGGAAAAGAACCAGCACAACAGAAAAAAAAATAGTACTTTGACAAAAGATCATTTTAAGAGAAGTGAGAATTAAGAAGCAGAGATGGAGAAGACAGACAGAACTCACAACAGCCATGGATTACGTGGTAGACTACAGGTCATTGCAGTTGTGATATTTCCAGTGGGACAAGGCTCCCATAGCGTTCCAACAAGCTGTAGGAACTCTTCAGAGGATGAAATTGCAACTACCCATGAAATTACATGGATGAACCTTGTAACTCCCCATGGAGTAGTTACATATTTTGATCATGTTATATGGTAAGGACATTCCTTGTCTGAAACTAGGACTGTTTCTTACCTAAAGCTTTCCTGTGCTTGCTTTTTCAGAAGGAAAAAAAAAAAGCATTTAGTAATGGTGTGGCAACAAAAGGGAGTGAAGTAGGGAGGCTTAAATAAAGAAAAAGAACCTCTTTTTTTTAAAGGAGACTTTTTTAAAGATGGAAAAGGGAAGAATAAGAGAAAAAGGTTCACCTATGACCATGTACTTTCTGTGTAGCTGTCTACTTTCCAAAGGCTGTGTAATTACCTGAACACTCATCCATTTGGTTTCCCTTTCAGCTCTGTGACTAAGAGGAGATAGAACTCTTTGCTAGTAATTTTCTGTGCATGCTTATTCAGCATTGGTCAACTGGCAACTATGACACAAATTACTGAGTATCTCTGATGGGAGAGAATCTTTAGAAGATTGTTAGGTACATATGACAGAATAGCCTTCAAAGGAGAAGTAGTTTCTCTTGCTGGTTTTTTTGATTTCTTATTCTGAATGTGGAAAGATTCCAATTCTCCAGTGTGAAAATAGATACCATTCAACATTTCATTTTACTTCCCAGCTAGGAAATAATGGATTGAAAGGAAATTTAGTTTCTAGCACTTGAAAGACAGGCAAAACAGACCTCTTACTTGGCTCAGTCCAACCTGGCTTCTGGCAGTGCTAAACCCTTATTCACAGTGGGTTTATTTTCTGTATAATCCTGAAAGTTAGATGCAGTAGAGATCTGTAAGTTCATTTAGTCCTTTTCATGACCAAGGCATTAGTGATCTCAGCTATTTGTTTCTGAGTGTTTCTGCTAGAGTTAATCTGAAATGATGCAAGAAACAAGGCAGTCACCTTCCTGTGGAATGTTACGCTTCTGTCCAATACCTCTAATAGGCAATTGCCTCACAGATTTCAGCACACTGTAAACCACAGAAAAGTGGATCGGGTATCAGAGGTATGATTTTTTAAATGATACTCTGGGGATCAGTATTCTCAGTACATAGGATTTCTGTCTTGGTTTGAGCACACCAAAAATGAAAGCTTAATCAACAGCAAACCCTGCGTACTTCAAGTATGTCCATTTAAATCTACTACAGAGGGAGACAATAATTTTGAATAGAAATGAATCCTTTTCCTTTTAAGTAATCAAGATTTCTGAGAACAATCCTATTCAACTCCTGATAGATGTGTAGAAATATGATCTTTATAAACACTGATCTGAAGAGAATGAAGTGTATCATTAGGGGAGATAAAATGTTGCAGCTTCAATCTACACTGAAAAATAAATACATTATTAAAACCAAAGTCTAGAGAAGATATTTATTTATGAAATAACTATAGTGGAACTTTCAGTTGGGTTTTATCTTACTTTACTAGCACCTTTGTCAGTACCGAATATTTTAAAGTCCTGGATGACATCTTGCTGTGATTAAACTGTAAACTTCAAATTCACTTCCATGCAACCAGTACTTTAACTTGCTGCTGAGACCAGTTATATATTTTTTTCTTCTCTGTCTTCTAAGATGTAAAATTAGGACATTTATGTTTGTCTTTAAAGCGGCTTTTTTTCTGCAAGAGTGTTGAGCAAGCTGAGTGTTGGTCTTATAATTTCACTGCATATGGATCTTGTTCTAGAAAATTAATATACAGAAATGATTGAGGTCCTGGTATATTAAGTGTTTTTAAGGAATCTTATTTTTGATGGAATTAAGAAATCTGGCTAACATACTGGAATGATCACTTTATAAGTAATTAAACTTTTTTCCAATTACAGTGTTAGGATTTATAAGTTATTGATTCCCAATAGACATTACTTTTCTAGAAGCATTAATTTACCTACAATCCCCCAGACAAATAAACAACTTACTGCAAAATCCATTACTTCTAACAGTTAATCAAGAAAAATTTAATAGATTTTTTTTTTTTTTTTTTTGTGAATTGCATGGTGTCTAATGCCTTGTAGTTCATGCTTTTAGTTTCAAATATTGGTTGGCCAGGCTAAAGTTAAGTGTCTGCCTTTAAAGGGTGCAACTTTGTGGAAACATAATATTCAACATGAATCTTAAACTTGCTTGGTAAATTGGCACAGTGAACTTAAGTAGATATTAGGGTTTTTTGTGTCAATCAAAACTGAAACCTGGTTTATAATTTAAATTGTGCTACCAAGGCACTGAAAATTACCAGGATTTATCTACACTGACCTATTACTGTTGGACCCAGAGACATTCCTGCACCAACTTAAGCAGGTAAGTATGCCATTGAGGAATCTGCAGCTCATACTTCGATGAAAGTTGACAACAGAATATAGATATAGAATATATTATTTGCTTTCAAAATTTCCATTTAAAGGAAATAGTAGAAATAAAGAGAAATAATGCCATATGGTGTTATGCTTGTGATGGAGATTCTTTACTGCACTAAACGGGAAATGTTCTTCACATGTCAATCATATCTACAAGCGTTTAATAAAATTGGATAAAGTATCTTGGATTAACTTCTACTTTCTTGCAAAACAGTGAATATTTCTGCACTCAGTCTGTTCAAAGTTGCTGTAGTGCTTCATTCCTGGTAATCAACAGAGGTCATGAGTCTGATTCCGCTTTCCCATGTGCTTTGTATAATTTTTAAAGGTATGAATATGAAATGAGTAAATTTGGTATGATTCTGATTTGCATAGTTTGAAACCTTAAGTGCTGATGCTTAATGAATAAAGATTTCAAGTAGTGTCTAATGGTGACAGTAGTGTCACTAGGTCCAGCAACTCAAGTGGTAACCAGACCCTCATATTGCAAGATCCAGAAGTTAAAAAAGTTTGGAAATCTTGGCTTGCCTTTTAAAGCAAAAACAGAGAAAGAGAAGAAAGAAATCAGTTATTTGAAAAGTATTCAGCATGTTTTTTAATTAGTATTTTGACAGCATCTTTATTTATTTCCCTTTAGAGTAAAAGTGTCTTTATAAAAAAAAGTCCATGGTGCACCCTTTCATATGTGAGGAAATAAGAGACCACAACAGATTTATAATGTCTGAGGTGCCAAAATAACAGTGGAGAAACTCTGTTTAGGACTCTCTTTCTGGCTCAGTAGCTGGTTGCAGAACAGTGATTCACTCCACCATGGTCTGGGTGGGGCGAACACAATTCTTTTTCAATCAGGGACAAAAGTAAGAAACAGAATAATCTTAAACAATGGTTGAACTGGCATAACTGTCTGAGGGATGTTATAGCTCTCATTACAGAGGCCTTTTCTTGGTGTTCTATCCTCATAGTATCATTGGTAGACAGAAGACCCTAGAAGTGGTGATAAATCACCACTTAGGTAAGATTTTTGATGCAATTATTCTAATGACTGATTTTTTTATACATATATATATATATATATATATTTTACTAGATTTGGCCTGAACTTAGTCCTGGAACTTTGTCAGAATATACAAGAATTTTGTTAGGACAGATATTGTTCTTTTTGCCTTAAATTTCAGCTAAAAATTTCCCATGGCGTCTAAGAAATAAGTGAGAGAGAACTCTTGCAGACTGCACAATGTTACATGTTACCCATGCTTTCTTTATGGGCAGTTAATGAAACAGATTGACAGAAAAGAAATAATATTCAGGATATTATACTGGAAACTTCACATATACTATAACTAAAGGATATTCTTGTAAGTGGATGTAGTGCTGAAATTCTGCACCATATTTGCAAAGAACTTGAGAGTTCGTGCTTCCACAGTTACACGTGAATGTGTGGTCAAAGAACAGTCTAGTTATCCCACAGGAAGATACTTGCCGGCTGGGTGAATCTGATACTTCTTTTTTTCCTGCAATGTGAGCATATATCCAACAGTTTTCAGAACTAAATTCAGCGTTTTTTTTTTTTTTACTCTTAATGTTCCCACATTTTATGACTCACAAATCCTCCCGCACTAAGCAGACAAAACTCTCACTTTCAGCGAAGATTTCTTGTACATTTTTTCTAAGATATAAAGATTATGTAAGAATAGCCACTATCTTTATTCCATCATTCTTAACAAACAGTTTAAGAGTGATCTGTAGTTTCTTATGTACAGTGCTTAGAGATGTATGTCTGAAGACTGATTTTGAGCTCAGTATAAAGTGTGAGGAGCAGGGATTGAAGTCACTACTAAGAGAAGTGTTAGAATTGGAAATGTCACTAGAATGTGAGATGTTACACAGGAACGGTTGATCATTGAAAAGATGTTAATTCATGCACTTGCTGCCTGGAAGAGAAAGCATTTGAAGCTGCAGAGATTGCAACTTTAATTTCAAATGGAAAGCATAGAGAGTATGGATAGTCCATTGGGCAGGAGTGTGCAGAGGTGCCTCTTTAACTTGTCATCCCATGTGGTCACTCAAAACACATTAAACAACTGTGTTGTTTCACCAGTTGCCAGCCACATACCTAACAGCAGCAAAGCAACAGCAGGAGGTCTTGCAATCTTTCTTTCTTATGTTTTAAATTATTAACTTTTGCAAAGTGTGTACAGAGAAAGGTTATGTTTCATGTGTCAAGCACATTGGAATGGAGACTTGAATGACTTTCATTTACAAAGGTGTGGGAAGAGGTAGTGGGAAAATTCTTTTTCTCTTCATGCTATGAGCATTGTTTTTTTCTAGTTTGTCCAGTTATTTGTTTACCTATGGTCATTTGAGACATGGATCCATTTGTTTACTTGATACTTTTCCAGACCTGTTTTCAGTCTTTTGGTTCTTCGCTCTTCAGTTAAAGCCATCAGTACAACAGTTACTAATTTTTGATGGGATTCTTTTTTAAAACATGAATAAAGTATCAACTTACAGAAAAAGAGTTTAAGGAATTATTCTGGCCTGGAAGTTATGGTTTTGTCTTGTCGTCCTGTTGTACTTGTCTGCCTTAAAGTTCTTAGCCTGCTGTTTTTCAGCCATACTTGACTCTATGGAGTATTATAATGAAGATATATCAACAGGAAAGGTTAAGACAAGATAGCAGACAAACATTTGGTTCAAAATATGATTTCCAATAATACCTGTTTATCTAGAACTTAAGACTTCTCAAATCAGAAGTGTATTTCTGTCTTGTTCCCAACCTGGCAAAATAGATTAGTGATAATCTACGTGCAAAAGTATCTTCCAGGTGCAGTGTTTTGTAGAAATTAATGAGTATAATTTAGGCTCCCTGTATAGACACTATGTAAAACTTTCTACCTGTTGCACTCTCATATCTGTGATGATACATGATGTACTATTTCTGCTAGGTTATAGCTTTCTATTGTCATTGCCCATAACGATAATCTTACCCTCTTCTGTCTTGCCCGTATGAAAGTATGAAGTGAAGAATTTTCTTGTCAGCTGCAGTTCAGTGCAATAATTTCCCATTTCCAGACCACTGTATTAAGGCCTCCTACACAATCATAAACTATCTTCTGACTCATTCTGCATTGAGAAGTGCTGATAGGTGCATCTGGCTTCATGTGTTTCACACAACCTCACAAACCACTTGGCCCTGTAACAGTTAGCTCTCTAGGCTGCATTGCTTCGAAATGTAGTAGTCCCTGAATTAAGAGTTTTAAATTTTTAACTGAAATGTATAATTAGGATATTGATTATTTTAAATTTAACAGAAGCAGAAATGATTGAATGTAAGCAAAAATGGTCTTAGAAGTAGAATAAATCAGCTTGTGAACATCTTTGTGATGTAGAACTCAATCAACCAAAGCTAGACCAGTGATCTTATAATACATGATGGGCAAATTTACAATGCAAATTTACCTTAAAATATAGAATATAATAAACACCATTAGAGAGATCACAAACCAATATTGTTCTAACTATACACTATGCCTTTACTACGCATCTAGATAGGAAGTCAAAAGTCTTTAGCAGTGAAGAATTATGTGACATATAAACTGTTTAATTGAAAACTGGCCTTTATGGTCAAACAGTGTTGTATGTTTATTTACATAATGAACAAATTAAGTTAAAATTACCTGGAATGTTTTTGTCCTATGTTGTTTATTTGTCTTTCAGAACTATTAATTCTAGTAAGACTTTCTATATATTTTGAAAACTGTGTTTATTTTCTCAGGAATTTTATTTCAGTTAGGTGTTAAAATAGTACTAGTTTGATTTAGAAGTTTCCATACCATGCTCCAAATAGAATGGCAAAAATATTCTTTTGATGTTAGTGGTGACTTTTGTATTCATAATGTGAATTATTCAGAGTTTCAGAATTGCATAAGTTGTTGGGGGTTTTTTTGCTGGTTTAGTGGGTTTTTTTTGTTGTTGTTTTGGTTTTGTTTTTTTTTTTAATTCATGAGTAAATTTGTATTTTTGTCAATCAGTGACAATGGACCTTTGCTCAGGGGATTTGTTTTGCTAGCAACTCTGAATAAGAATGGAAGTTCATTAATAGAGTATTTAAATGCCAGATGTACCATGAAGTACTCCCATTTTTTATATAGAGTGATCAACCTCTTCTGTAATAGCAGAGATAGAGCTTTTCTATTCTTGGATAGTGTGATTATATCCATGCCACTCAGCACTTACTTCTATATTAATGCTCTTCTGCCTGCCAAAAGCAGCACGTTGCATAGGGTTTTTTTCAAGTCCCTATTCACCTGAAATAACTTGCTTTCTATTTATCTCTGTCTCAATTTAGAATGTGATTCATAGGTCTACAGTGAAAAATTATCAGGCCTTTAAAGCACATGGAAGCAAGAACTAATCCTGAGGGATCTTCATTGTTTGGCTCAGATGCTGAGCTCCCCAGAGCAAGAACTATCTGTATCTTACACTGTGTCGACCACATTGTCAGCACCTAATTAGGAAGCAAGAGGATGGAGGCAAGTGAAGCTACCTTTTTCACACCTCTGTTGTGATTATTGACCTGTTAAATGCTGCTTTTCTTACTTTTTATCTTTTATGATGAACTAAGGATTGGATGCCCCTTCAATATAAAAGGCTAAGGGGAGAACCTTTTATATTGAAACCAGCCCTGCTAGGAGTAGAACAGATATCTCCTCTTCCCTTCTGAAGGAAAAGTTTCAAGCACAAGGAATTATAGAATTGTGGAAAGCTCAGGCTAGAAGAGACATTCCAAATTAATTTCATCAATCTCTGCCTTCTGAGGCAGGATAAACATAACTTTAACATATCTGACAGATTCCCATGTTGGAAATGCATGCATAAAACTCTTATGTAGTCACACTAGTGCAGGACCAGCCTTACAAGGAGATGTTTTTCCCATTATATCTAGCCTAGATATCTAGCCTAGATATCTCTTGTTTAATACTGGCTTTATTCACTGTAGTCCTCTTAAAAAAAAAAAAAAAAAAGGAGAAAAAGGGTTATGCTCCCAGCCTTCAGTTTTTGCCCCATCCCTGGAAGTGTTCAAGGCCAGACTAGGTGGAGCTCTGAGCAACACGGTTCAGTGGAAGATGTCCCGGCCTACGGCATGAGGATTGGAACCAGATGATCTCTAAGGTCCCTTTCAACCCAAGACGTTTATGATTCTGTGATATTTCTGCACAAGCACAGTTCTTTTAACTTTTCTTCTCAGTTCATGATTCTAAATTTCATCATTTGTGTCCTCATCTGAATGTTCTCCTGTTTGTGTATAACCTCATTTTAATAAGGTACATAGAATGAAAAGCCATGTTCCATCTAAGGTCTTACCATTGTTAAGTGGAGCAGAATAATGCCTCCTTTGTCTTGTATATGACTCTCTGTTGACATACCTGAGAAAATTTGTCTTTTGTAAACAGACAATGTATTAACACTTTCAATTCTATTTGGCTAGCAGTCAGAGCATCCAGATCCTTTTATTCAGCTCTGGGGATTTTTTTGACATTTTTTTCCCCTCTTTTCTTCTTTTTAATTCTTACCATTTTGAACGTTAACTTAGTTACTAAGAATAATGATGCTATTATGTACCCTTGGCTACTTTGTTTGCAACAGAATATGCTATGTTAAGGAAAAAATTGTAACATTCAGTACCCATGAGGGTAACTGTGCCTTTACCAAAGTAAGATAAAATTAGAAGGAATGTTTCATATGTTCCTTACAAGCATTGCTTTGATGAACATGCATTGTGTGTCAGCTGGATGCTATAACTATTATCTGACTTTTATCTGTTTTGTGATGATTTGGGAATGGATCTCACTTGTCTTTTTATCTGGTGACCCAATGTTCTGTCTGGGGAGATTTGTTGCTTGCCAGGGTGGACTCAGATGCTGCAGTGAGACTGCCGAGGCTTGTCCTGATGCTTTTCCATGTGTTCCAAAGATGAGTCCAGGAGAGGGCTGGAGCACACCAAGCATGACTACATGGTGGTGCTGGAGTTCGTGATCAAGGACTCGGCAACTTAGGTGATGTCTTCTTGATTCTGCTGCTGAAGAAAATGTCCTGGGAAGAGAAGGACAAGGTTCAGTTGTATGACTGTTGGCAGCAGCAACATTTTACGTTTTATCACCATAGATTCTTCTGATGATCAGAGACTGCTAGGAAGAGACAGGATCCACCTGAGCACCTAGGGAAAAAGCATCCTTACCAACAGGCTGGTGAGGGGACCTGCAACAGGACAGTGAGTTGACTACCTATATGTGTGAGAGAAAGTGGACTGGACTGACAAACAAATGCTGTGCAATTATATGGACAGGAAACACCTTGAAAACAAGAAAATGGCACAAGGGTGGTTATTCCAAATATGTCCACACAAATAGGGAAATGCTGAGAGGACAAATTGTTAGAAATCTCTCATATATTTTCTGGGAAATTAGCATGACTGGAAGACCATATGAAGTGTCTGTGTACCAGTGAAGCATAGGTAACAAACAAGGAATTAGAACTTTATGTGCAGTTGAGATCACAGAGATGTGAGATGGCCCAATTGACTGGAGTGTTACAATGGCTGAATACAGGTTCCTTAGGAAACACAGACTGGGATGGTAGTGAATGGGAGTTGCCCTTTGTGTGAGAGCAGTGGGAATGTGAGAAGCTCTGCCTAACATATGAGACGGCTGAGACCTCATGAATCAGGATAAACAGTCATTTTAATGTAAGTGATTGTCGCTGTTAATGTCGGAACGGCCAAAACGACACAGACATCAGATGTAGTCCAGGTGTAAGGCGATCAGGAAGCTGTTTATTGCTCTCAAGTGTTTCTTTTATACTCTTTGTACACTACCGTACCAGAACATAATTGGTCAAGAGTCTCAAGCATAAAAAACTGCACACACTCTTATTGGTGACACTGAAGACACTGTGCATGCTGTGACATGCTATTGGTGACACTATACACATTTTGATTGGTGACCTTTGGTCTGGGCTACATTATGTTTGTTCCGTCTGGCATTACAGTAAATATTTCCTAAAAGATCTTTAAATTCCTTGTCACTAGTTGCCAGGCTGCTGACAGGTTCTCTGTCAACCCCGACAGGTGATGTTGTGGTGGGTGTCTGCCTCTGACTTCCTGATCAGACTGATCAGGCCTGTTATAGTGCGGGCTGCATTAGACAACTGGAAGAAGCTTCACATTCTATGATTCTCATGGGAGAGTTCAACCACTTGGTATCTATAAAGGAGTAGCACAGCAGGGCACCATTGGTCTGACAGGTGTCTGCAGTACAGTGCTGATAACTTCCTCACTCATGTGATGAAGAGAGGAGGCACTCTACTCAACCTCAGATTTACAGAGAAGAAATAACTTGTTGGGATTGTGAAGATCAGAGGTAACCTTGACTGCTTAGTAGAGTTCATGATCTCAAGAGAAGAACATAAAAACTGAAAAGCAGGATTACAGCCCTGGGCTTCAGAAGAGCAGACTTTGGCCTGTTCAGAAATCCTGGAATAATCCTATGGGTGATGGAGAAAAGATTTTCAAGGAAAACTTTCTCTAATGGTCCATTCAGACAAGCAGGAAATCAAGCAAAAATGGCAAAAGGCCTTCTTGAATGAATACGAAACTTCTGACTAGATTCAAACATAAAAAGAAGTATAGATGTGAGGAAAGCAGGAGCAGTTGACCTGGCAGGAAACTGGAAACACTTTCCAAGGAAGAATAGGTGCAGTTAGGAAAGTCAAAACTGATCTAGTGTTGAATCTAGTGGTTTAAAAAAAATTTTTTAGGTGGTAAGTATTCTGTTACCTCTATAAGCCAAAAATACTTCATCTTCTCAGATGCTATTCCATAACTCTATTCAATGCAACCATCACTTGGAAATTCAGTTTAACTCAAGTATGGCATTATCTCTAGCACCCACCATAACTGCTATGACACCCAGTAGTTAAATCCATATCCAAGAGTTTTGTGACTTAATTTTTTGTTAATTTTGAGATAATGCAATTTGGAATTCATCACTGGATGTAATTGCAGGGGGAAATGGAAAGTGCACAGTGACAGCTTTAAAATATTCAGAATTAAGCAGATAGCATTAATTTGTGTAGGACAGACGAAAAATATTTTCTTTTGGGGAAATACAAGTTAACTTATAGAATGAACAGAAGTAGACAAAAAGCAGAGCATAAAAAGCATTACAGATTCAGATAGTTCAGTGTCAAAGTACTCTAAAGGAAATCACTAACAGATAATTACTATTTTAAGTTCTGAAATTTTCCTATCTGCAAAACCCCTTTTTCCTGCTTATATTTCTAATGTTGAACATTTCTTTCAGCTTGCCTGTTAGACAGGAATATAATTTATAACTTAATAAGGAAAAAAAGAAATGGGAAGGAAACATTTGTAAAAAATACTGATGATATATTGATTTCTTCCATTTGCTTACCTGGTACCAATCTACATAACAAACTTTTTATGAAATAAACTATATGTTTCCTTCTTCTCCAATATATTTTCAGCCCACAGAACAATCTATTTCAAAATAACAGCTTGGATCTGAGATGCAGGGCAGCAAATTTCCCATAGTGTATCCTCATGCTGCGTTCCTGGGCGTTATATCACTTCTGAGGCTGAGCAAGTTGGGTGTGTACCTTGTCCATTGCCTTGGCATCATTCGCTTTCCCTCTAGAGAAACACTGGTTCAAGCACTTGTCCTTAGGATCCAGCTTGATTTTTCACACCCTTTTCCTTCCCTCTTCCCTGTCTTTTTTCTTCTCTGTGGCTTAAACCATGATATCCTCTGCTCTGCCTCAAGTCTGACCCTCAAGAGGTTTGTGGAAGGTGTGAGCAGGCACAAATGCACACTGTGACATGCACTTTCTCAGTACAGCATTTCTCTTCCTTTATCCACTGTGCGACAGCATGGGTCATTAAAAATAAGTGAAGGCTGAGCATAGTATTCAGTGTCGCTCCTGTCTTCTCACTGAACTCCTATTGTTCATAAAATCTCTTCATCCTGAACTGATGAAATTCCTGCAGAGGATGACAATCTGAAATTCTGACCTCTCAGATCTTCAAGACTCTCCTGCAGTTGAATCCTGCCATTGTGTATTACACACTTTTATCAGATGACTTCTTTTCCAGCAACTAAATTCTCCTTGCTGGAAGTTCATGAATGTTTATACCTGAAGAGGAGATGATTTTCTCACTCTTACTAACACTGTACTCTTTCTCTCTCCCTCTCTTTGACTTTTCCCTTTCCTTGCACTCTAGGCAAATAAAGTTCAGCTCAAACCAGTAAAATAGCAATGAAGAGTAATGGAATATTTGCAAACAACCTGGAATTGGCAAGTGAATTAAAATTGTATGTTAAGTGGTCAGAATATTATGCAGAATTAATAACGTGTACGGAAAGATTCACCAAGTTTTTAACAATAAAATTTAATATATATTTAAAGGAATATTTTGAGGGTATGGGAGAATAAGTATATTCATTTTAATTTTTATGATCTAATTAATTGTTATTAGGAGAATGCATTCTCTTCAAACATAACACTACTACTGGTTTCTGGTCTGGTCGTAGAACTGGTGTCAGGTGCTCTTTACAATGGAGATCTTTACTGTTCCAACTTATTTAATAGTTAAACTTCAATGTTTCTCTGTGTCATCCAAAAAAGGGCAAAACTGTGTTTATAGAAATTCAACAAAATCATGTAGTATGTGCTAATACAGTTGGAAGACAGTTTAGGAGCCAAATATAATGCCTTATTTAGTCTATTCAGTAAAGGTGAAGGGGTCACTCAGAATATTTTCTCTCCTGAAAGTTGATTTTCTTGGTGAAAAGAAGAGCCCCAGAGAAAGTTCATCTTCATAAAATTTTAAGCCTCCTTTTCATCTGCAATTGTTTTTCCTCACTGCTTATTTCAAGCAGATGAAGAAAGTTGTGTTTGTATGTGGAGCTTTGGCAAACCAAGTGGGACCTGGGAACCTGTCTCTGCTGTAGAGCTAAGATAGCTTTGCAGTTTCGATAAGACTGTTAAGATCATTAGTTATTTCTGAAGGAGAACATTACTTCCTAAGGGCAACTGCTTTGAAGGTAGCTCTGTTACCATCAGTCTGAGAACTATGAGCTTGTCCTGACCTTGTGATAAATGCAAGCACATTGAAAATATCTGTGTGCTGGTCTGGCTTAGGACAGGATACGATTCCCTTCATTTGTTACTCGACTCTGTGTTCACTTGCCTCCATCATCTGGTGCAAGTGTCTTGGTATAAAACCAGGTCTGGTAGTACTTGACCTACACTTTAAGCCTCTGCAGAGATACAGAAATGTGTTAAGACGGGGGTATCTCAATACATTTTATTTTACTGTTTCTTGATTTTACTGAATTTTGCCTTTCTGGACTTGCAGAGCTGCTGTTGAAGTTTGAATCTTGTTTTCTTTGTATATGATTTTAAACCAGGAGGAGTGCATGAGATTGATGTGCAATCCAGATCCAGAATGCAACTTTGGAACTTTGTGGAAAATTATACGTGTGGGACTGGTGAAAATTACAGTGAATAGGAACTAAAACATCATAGATACTGAATTTAAAAATGAATACCTGAATACAAGTAAAGGTATCTAAGCAACTTCATTCTGAAGAAACAAAATCAGTTAATCTTATCAGACAGCAAAAGAACAAAAAAACCTCCAAAACCCAAACTAAATAAAATAAAAAAATAAGTAGATGATATATGAAGGAAAAAAGAGAAAGGTTGAAAATCGGTACCCAAAAGAATTGGGATCAAACTTTTACATGAGATTTATCTTTACTTTTAAGTCCTTGTAGCAAGTGTAGGGAACAGGGAGGAAATCACACCATTATTTTATTATTTCTCCAAAAGATTTTCTCAACTTCAACTATTTCTCTGCCGCAGAATTTTAGTTTAGTTGTTTGATCCTTTAAATCCTGTAGGGTTGGTCTAAATTCTTTTATACCTCTATATTTCTGAGATTTGCTTTCCAAGAAAATGATTAGAAGATTATGTATCTTAAAAATATGAAAGCTTGTATTTCTGCAAAATACGAGATAACATCCTGCTGAAACAGGTGCAGGGAGGATAACAAGCATAGAGCACTTCCTTACTAAGCAGAGGCCCATGGACCATGAGTACTGTCTCCTCCTCCTACTTTCTATTCAGGAAGCAGGATGACATGACCATGGGCAGCAGTGGCAGTGTCTGGAGAAAGCGGCAGGCAGGCGAAGCCTATTTTTATCGGATGCAATGATAAATTTTTATTTAGCATTTCTGAAATGTTCACGCATGGTGTGTCACCTTGGGTTGTGCATGTGTAGGGGTAAAGGTGTGTGGGTGTGCTTTTTTCCTGTAGAAATGTTTCTCAGAGCGGGAGGTTTTCATCCCACATGTACCCGACTGAAAGCAAAGAAACTGTTTAGAAAGGAGCTAAATAAAGTAAGTGGTTGAACAGAGGAGAAGGAGGATGAAAGAACTCTGCTGATGCTGGTATCAAAATAAAATGGGACAATTGCTTAAAACAAAAACCTGGACGATTTTGGTGTCCTTAGAAGATCTAATTAGAAAGATGTAGGCCTCATTCTCAATTGTTTGTACCTTACATAATCATATAAATTGTTCAAGGTACCATATTGTAAGAAGGGGAGGCATTTACATTGTTCATCAAGAGTGAAAATACCTCAATGTTGCTGCATAATTTCAGATAAAATACATATACAAAAAAAAAGAAGTCATAATATCTCTGCTTGAAAATAGTTATGATAGAATATAGAACAACCAAGAATCTTCAAACTGTTTCTATTTTAATTTGGTTGGTTGTGCACAGTTCTCACTATTAACA
The DNA here is from genome assembly GCF_003945725.1 of Corapipo altera. Taxonomy (NCBI): domain Eukaryota; kingdom Metazoa; phylum Chordata; class Aves; order Passeriformes; family Pipridae; genus Corapipo; species Corapipo altera. The sequence goes on along the minus strand of NW_020884903.1, from coordinate 7,619,960 downwards.
CAACATTTATTATTTGAATACCAGCAGGTTATACAAGTGTATCAAGATTCATATCTGGAAAGTCTCCACCGAATTTGAAAGGCAACCTTAGCTTTGCAAGGTACCTATTAAAGTACATCACAATGTTGTAATATCATGTATTATTGAGAAACTGGGATATGTTGTTTGGCAAATACAACACAAGAGTTAACTAATAAATTTTAAGACAGAGGGGATTTTAATAATTCTGGTAGAAAATATTTTATCTTTTTGTTCCCACTTGACCATATGTGTAATGTACATTTTTCTAGAAAATATATAGCAAAGCAGCAGAGAAGAAGTCTGGTTGTTACAAGGTCCTGGTTGGCTGTCATTTGGGTCAGATGGGAATCCTCTGGAAGGTGGGAGGCGGCATCATCATACACATAATTTCCCTATTAAGCATGTAGACGTACCTGGAGTTCAGGGTGGCATTGCTATGAAACAAACAGAACCAGAAGGACAGACCCAGGAGAAGATGGGGAAACCTCAAGGCTTTCTGAGGAGAATGTGGACAGCAGTAGGGCTTGCTCATAGTAGAAGATGACAGCAAAGACTGCACAATGAAGAAGGGGAAGACTTCTCTGGAAGGAATATGCAGTTTACTGCAAAGCAGGAAGTTGCTGAAAGTTAGAGGTCTGAGGAAAGGATCTGACCTCAAAGAATATGACATATCAGAGAGAGGATTGATTTCAATGACTTTTTCATTTACTTCCCTAGCAGATCTGAATGAATCTACAGATCTGCATCTGCTAGGTATAAAAAACTTACCTGTTTTAATGCAGTGAATTTTGAGGGACTGCACTTCAACGAACATATTTTGCAAGTGTAGAGTCCCATCATAACAGTCTTTTAGTCTAATTTAAATAACACTTAGACTTCCATGAATAAAAATTTTTGCTGGAACTAGCATGATAACTTAAATGATTATCCAGCCTTGGCAGTCAACTTCAGTAAAAGAAATTTAGCTGTCTTTGGCAAGCTGTCCAAGGAATCAATTAGCTTCACTGTATTGTACCTTCTGTTTAATTTAGTGAATTTATCTCTCTTCTGTCCTTGTCTGTCATTAACTTTCAGTCTCTTTGATTGCAGTCTACATGGATCTTTAAGTTCTTAATAATTTTCTTTTAGGTAAACTCATTAGACACAGTTCCTTTTGTCTTTCAATATTTCAATGTTTTAATCATGTTTCTGGTCTCCAAAGGCAGAGGGAATGTAATTTTATTGTTCTGTGTTCCATTGATAAAAAATTTCAGGTTAGACTTTTTCATTCACTCTTTCACGGAGACTGAACAAGTCCCTGAAGTTACAGGCTCCCACAAGGGACTCTATCCTGTCAACATTAATAGAATAATTTCTTCCTAGGTCAGATATTTACTTTCCAGTTGTTGCCACAGATAGAGGCAAACACATTACAAATATACAGTAGTAACTTTTTTTGCTTAAAAACATCTAATAAAAATAAGGATCTCACTGAAGAACTTGAAGATTAATGATTTTACAATGTAGGATAAAGTCTGATCATTAATCTTTTCCAAAATTAAATTCTTCAGAAAGATGACAGTGCTAGTCCTAACTTACAAGACATAGGCATTACAAAGTCGTTAGAAATCAAGTGGCTCTGAATATCAGAGAAATTGACAATCTTTCAATTGAAGACTTTTAAAAATTTATTTTCTTAATCTGTGAATTATACTACTAAAACAATAACAGAGCAAGGGGATTTCAGTCAGAATTATTTGAGATATAATGTATCTATGGTTTCTACATGATTGAAGTCTTGAATTTGTCTGGAAGTCTTTCATACCACAGACAGACTATCACAGCGGTTTTCACAAGTAGAGAATATGAAGGGCTAAAAATTTTTTTATTGAAGATGTAAGGTTTGTGAATGGGGGAATTGCAGTTCATAGGCTGGAATGACTTTTAACATAATTTACTAATGCATGTCCTGAGGGTCACATCAAACCACTTTCTTACGATAACTAGTGTGAGAGCAGAACAAGACTATGACAAATTTAATTAGACTGACCACATAATTTATGCTGCTGAATTTCTGAAATTGTTAATAGAACATTCATGTACTTGAAATGCATAGAAATAGCTTTCTTGCAGTGTCATCACAGCTCCACAGTTCTACAAACAGTTTTATCTAAATGTGCACAAAAATATAGTCATAGATGGGTATAAATGATTGTTTTCAGCATTTCAAATTATTTGAATATCTTTCTACTGTAAGTCAATTTCATTAATATTTCCCATATAGGAATTGCTGATATTACATTTCCCTTGAGTGAGTTATAAGTAGGTTTTTGTTGAGTTTTGTGTTTTTCAACAGATGCTTTTGAAGTGTCTGAGAAACAAAATAATACCATGTTTACCAAAGTAGGAGGAAATGTTATTTTTTCTCACCTTTATAAAACTGGAGATTCGGTGCAGCAAGCAATGTGGGAAAGGATTAAAGCAGATCAAGTAGATATTGTCATTCTGTGCAACTCTTCAGGAAAGCAAAGCTTTGTTTCAGATTTCAAAGAGCATACACTGGTGGATTGTTCTCATCAGGCAAACTCCAGGATTTTCTTTCGAAACATTGCAGCCTCTGACTTAGCAATGTACTGCTGTGTAGCTGCCAGAAGAAACAAAACCTATGTGATGAGTTCTACTGTGGCTGGTAAGTAAAGGAAGAAGTGTTAAATGTTTTCAAAACAGGACCTTCTGAGGCATTAGCACTTTTACCCATACAAAATAACAAGTGAGGATTTATTTAAGTACTGTGTTCCAATTAGCAGGATGTAAAAGACAGCAAAGTTAACAATCTCATTTCCACAGAAATAAGGTGGCTTTAAGCTCGTCTGATCTCATTATAGGAGTGTAGAACTGTTTGTGAGCAACTGTTTTGATGTTAAGAATCATAGAATAGAATAAAATAGAATCACAGAATCATTAAGGTTGGAAAAGACCTCCAAGATCAAGTCCAACCTTTGACCAAACACCATCATGTCAACTAAACCATAACACTAAGTGCCATGTCCAGTTGTTTCTTGAACACTTCTAAGGATGGTGACTCCATTACCTGCCTGGGAAGCCTGTTGCAATGCCTGACCACTCCTTCAGTGAAGAAATTCTTCTGATGTCCAACTTGAACCTCCCCTGCTGAAGCTTGAGGGAGCCTCTTGACCTATTGCTAGTTGCCTGGGAGAAGAGGCTGATCCCCACCCTTCTACAACTTTTTCAGGTAGCTGTAAGTGAAAAGGTCTCCCCTGGCCCTTCTTTTCTCCATGCTAAAGAAGCCCATCTCCTTCAACCACTTCTCATATGACTTAGAAATGCTTTGGAAGAGGAAAGACTGCCTTAGTTTGCAGGGAGAGGTGGGTATTCTACCAAAGAAGGTACAAGTGAAATTCCCCATTAGCACAGTGTACTGCAGGGCCCTGAGGATGAGACCTGTCCTTCAGTGAAGGCAAAGAGCACACTCACAGTTAAAAATGTAGAATTTTGTAAACTGACATCTCCTTTATTCAGGTTGGGAGTTTCCTCATGGAACTCTCTCAGCTTTCTAGGTTTTGCTGTAACTATTGTCACAGTTAGCTTATAATGGGAGCAACATGTCCCCACACACCGAGCCAAGATTTCTCAAACTGTGTGTTTAGTCCCACCTTTATGTTTACTTTCTGTTATGACTAAAAAAAAAAAAAAAAAAGAAAAAGACTTGGTTTTGCTTCTTCTCTATAGAACATGTTTTGAAGACATGATTCTTGTACCACCCCATTCCTTCTTCTGTTGCTGCATTCAGTCCAGCTTTCATTTTTCTGCTTTTGTTCCTGGTAATACATGAGTGTTAGTAGACATCTCTTTGACAATACTGTGGCATGGGGTGTAAAACTGCAGAATATATTTAATCTGTGATTAGGTTAATTGAGAAGTGAAGGTTGTACTTGGAAAAAAACATGATGACCTGTTTTACTCTGAATACTTGACCACAAAAATCCGTGGAAGTGAGCAGAATGTGAGAACAGAGGAACTAAGAGAATAGATAAGAATAGAGAAAATGGGACAAAATGTCCTCTCACCTCTGACAATTTTAAACATTGGAATTTCAAAATGTTGACTGTATTGATATAATCAAACATATCCTAACTGTAGAGCAATAGAAATATTTTCTGTTTACTTTAGCTGCAATGCTTCTCATACCAAAATGCAAACATATAGTGAGTTGCAAAAAATTCATTAACTTACAAAACGATCAGTTCTAACTACACAAAAAGTTTAGTTTCCATACTCCTTTTGCTCTTGCAACAAATTCAGTTTATGTTTTTTAGTCCTAGCAATGGCAACATAGTTATACCTGCTCATTAGAAAAAAAAAGAAGAAAGCATTAAAGAATCTGAAGTACACTATGATTCAGAAAAAAACCCATTGTATCCCTTTTAACCTCTCACTCTGTCTTATGAAGTGTATTTTATTGAGTTTTGATTAATTCCAAAGGAAGCTAATAAAAAAGGCTTTCCAATTTTTTCTCTTTGACATCTGCAACTGTTTCATGACACATGATTAGTATTTCAGTGTGATATGGAGAAACAGCGAGGGGGAAGAAGTAATAGGCCAGGCATCAGCTTCCATCATACCTGGTGACACAGTTAGTGAAGTCTCTTTCAGGCTCATGAGTGACTTACTCTTCTTGATCCAACAGTTCTGGCTTGAGTAAACCAAGTGGTGCCAGGAACCTGACACACTATTTTTATTATGTATTTTCTACCAGTTCAGTCATGTAATTTTCTTTGGCTTAGCATTACCGCTGAGCCACACTGTAGCTTAGATTTGCTACCAAACTCTTCCAATGCTTAAATATGTTGGTGTGATTCTGCATGGGAAAAGCCAGTTTTTTTGAAATACTGAGTCTAGGTGGTGAGAAGAGAACTGCACTGTAAACAGTAATATAGAAAACTCTGTTTAGGTTGAGAGATAGTAAGATGGTAAGCTTTTTTTGAAGCTGTTGTTGAAAAGACCTCAAGGACTTTTGAAGAGGAATCTTGGGTGAAAGGCAGTATTAAGAGCACAGGATTACTTGCAGAACTGATAACAATTCAAAAACTGCTGATTCCAAGAGGTGGTACAGTAGAAAGATGCAGTTTTCTTCTTGACTAAAGGTTAATATATTTTTGCAAAGAAAAACAGCATGGAATTCCTGTGAAAAAAAAAGGGAGAGAGGAAGGAATAGGTATTCAAGCATTGTGAAAGCATTTCTTGCAGTTGTATCAGCAGAAGTCAGCATGGACTTAATATTTTTGAACATTAGTGAAAATGAAACCATGACATCAATTAATTATCATTAAGTGTATTGATTCTATCCCACTAAATGTTGTGACTCTTGTTTTTCAGAAACAGGAATTTCCAGCTGAAATTGGACTTCTGCAAATATTTTTTGACCTTGAAATCTGGAACATATAAGGCAATGTGTATGTAAAAAAGTGTAGTTTTTGTTGGACAACTCTTACAGAAACAGAAAGCTGAATATTATATAATTATACAATGTGTTCAAGAGACCTGGGATTAATTTCTGATGTGTTCTTCACCATATCTCTTCTTCTAAAAATTCTATCAGTGGGGAGATTGTTCATGACACCAGATTTCACATCTGAACCTGTTTCTGTTTTTTTCTTACCATGCTTTTTCCTTTGAGAGATTCTTTGAAGAGAGGAAGCACACTTATAATTCATATAGTTTTGGTAGATGATTCAGAAAGAATGGGAGGTGTCATATGAAAGGACTGAAAATTTAGCAGGGTTGAAAGACCTAAACATCCTGAAGACCTAGACATTTTTAGGAAGATTTAATAAGTTTTTTCTTGCCTTAGCAGAAAATGAGATAGCAAGCTCTCTTGGACAAAATAAAATAGAAACATGTTTCTGTGTGTTCCCACTAGATCTGAAAAGGTGGTTGGCAGTTGTATTTACATGTATGTTTAGGGGGTCGGAATTACATTTGTACTAGCCCTTTTACCAGCTTTTTTGCCTTCCTCTACACACATTTAAGTACCTTCACGTCCTTCTAAATTTGTGGGGCCAAGAAGTGCACATAGGGGTCAGAGTGAGGTTTCCCCTACACTGATTACAGTAGGATAATCACCTCCTTTAATTGGTTGGTGTTGCTGAGTTTGATGCACCCCAGGATGTGATTTGCCCTGTGGGCACTGATCACTCACACTGAGCCTGCTGCTGGCCAGCACCCCTACATCCCTTTCTGCAGGTCTTCTTTCTAGCTGCTTCTCTCCCAGTTTATACTTATACTTGTGTCCAGAATTATTCCGTCCCAGGTGCAGAGACAGGATGGATTTGTTTCTCTCACTCACTAGGTGGGTGACCTTATGGCAGAGGGATATCAAATTAGTTAAACAGGACTTTCCCTTTGTGAATGCATGTTGACTGTGCCCTTAAATGTCTTTCAATTGCACCCAATAGGATCTTCATAGCATCCAGATGAATAGCAGGGACTATTTGTCCAATCATTGGGGGTTATCATATAGCCCTTGTGAGCTGGGAGGAACTCTGGGCCATAGGAAACTGCCAGAAGGTAAGACTGAAGTAAGGGGGTGAGCAGGATAGGAATGAAATTAGCTTCTGTCTTACTTCATGCAATCATTCAGTACAAACACTAGATATCAAACCACGTCTGTGGGTCTCTACTCAACAAACCACTGTTCTCTGGGCATGAATGCATTTGTGTTGGATTTCTGCCTTTCAGTTGTGTAGAAAACTATTTCAGTGATGTCTAGTTAGCACACCATATGTGCCAATCCAGCAACGCATGTGACAAAATACATGAAGGTCTTGATAGTGAAGTTCAAATCTCCTGTTAAAACAAATAACTGTATGACTCATCAGTGATCCCTCCTCTAAACCAAAGTTGGTGCACTGAAGGTTGAAAACCTTCTTACAAAAAACTTTTGGCACACTTGCAGAGAAGATGCCAAGGCTATGATGGGTTGTCTAATACTTAACAGAAATTGTACTGATGCTGGAAATATACTTAATAACCTCCCGTCAGCATATCACCTTTGTTGGGAACATAAGAACTAAAGAGACACATGACACGCATCTGACATGTTTCTGCAAAAACTTGACTGGGATGTTAAAGTCAGTAATTACAAAAGGTTTTGTATGGTTAAAGAAAACAAATGCCTAAGGAAGGTTTTGCTCACTTCAAGTGAGAAAAACATAAGGGCTTTGAGTTGTTGTTAGTTTAAAAAAAGAAATCTATTAATTTTTCTCATCCGAATTTAACTGACAGCTGATAATCTCAGCTCTCGAACTCATTAATTGAGGGATTATTATCTTGACCTGATAAAACTGAATGTGAAACTTCAGAAAAAGAGTAATGAAGTCTAAAGCAGTTAAACTGAAGGATGGGGATGTTTCAGAACTCTGCAACTCTATTCAGATTCACCCATCCTTGATGACAATTAAATACAAGATTTAAAAATTTTCCCTTGTTACTTATAAGATATTTCGTGTTTCTGTAAGTATTCACTGGCAAAGATAATGATTTTCTATGGTGGGTTGCATAAAATCTGGGAAAAAAAGACATTATAATTTGGACATAACTATATGCACTATCCTGTCATTTTAAGTACACTGGAGCTGAAAACATTCTGGAAGTGGAGTGATTTCATATGTGGTTATAACACAAAAGATACTGTTTTTTGTTATCAGACAACCTTCTCTGAATTGTCACATACCTACAACATGTATACTTCTGAGAGAATATTCTTTCTTTTTTCTTTCCAGTAAAATAATACTGGAATTCAAGAATAAGGCTCTTCTGTAATCAGTATTTTTCGTTATCCCTTCCAGTGAGGACATTAATAGTAAAAAGGAGTATGTTAGCAAGCCTCATCTGTATTCAGGATAGCCAGACAAGAAGCTGTGAACGTTTTTGATGCAGGAGAGAAAAGCCATCTGGTGATGGCTCAGCAGTTGGTTAGCTGGGATTATTGTCATTAGTGCTACTGATTATTTTCCTTTGCCTGTGAACTAAGCACATAACTTTCTTGTCTACCCAGAATGAAAGCACCTTGGGGCAGCTGTGGTTTCACCTCTGTACAGTGAGAAGAATATTAAAGAGGAACTACACCTGAAGACAGTTTTTTAGTCCCTGTTCACCAATGGATTGCTGAGGATTTGAGTTGTGGGTTACCTACATGAGTTTGATAATATCACCTCTGTTCTTTCCTCCAGTTTTTCACCTCAGAAATGAGCATTACCTCTCCACAGACTTGAGCGCTATAAGAATATATTGGCTTGCACCTTGAAGCTATTGTCTTGTTTGTCTCTACCATTTAGTTATTATGTGTTGCTCCTTAGTTTCATTTGAAGATGTGACTCCAATGCATTTTAAGAGAAGTTACTATAAATTTCCTGCCTTGGATGCAGTTTTCAAAGAAAGTCTTTTAGCTTAGGCTAGAACAAATAGGGTGGGTTTCCTGACATCGCTCATCAAGACATGTACCATACTAGGTGATTAAAAAAGATGATAACGTGAGAAATTTTTGTGGCAATTTTTTTGCTAAGAAGTGAACAGATTTCTTTTGAATTAGAGCAGAAAACAACTGATACAACTGTGTGCAGTACTGAAGAGAAAATTTTTTGAGCACTGAGATAATGTTCCTGGTATTTTGAAAAATACCTTGCCACCCAGGGAAGTATTGAATGATTGTTATGTATTTCTTATGGGGCAACCTTTACAATCATAGAACCACAGAATGGGTCAGGTTGGAAGGAACCACAGGGGGTTCTTCACCCAGAGGGTGGCTGGGCAAGGGAACAGGCTCCCTAGCAAAGTGGTCACAGCACCAAGCCTGACAGAGTTCAAGAATCATTTGGATAATGCTCTCAGGGACATGGTGTTACTCTCGGGGATGGTCCTGTGCAGGGCTAAGGTTTGGGCTTGATGATCCTTGTTGGTCTCTTCCAGCTCAGCATATTCTGTGATTATGTGAACTTTGTAGCCCTCTGCTGAACCTGCTTGAGGAGTTCCATGTCTCTCTCAGGAGTCCAGAGCTGGACACAGTACTTCACATGTGGCCTCACCAGGACTGAGTAGAGGGGCATGATTACCTCCCTTGACCTGCTGGCAATACTCTTCCTAATGCATCCCAGGATTCCATTGACCTTCTTGGTCAAAAAGGTGCATGCTGGCTCATGGACAGTTTGTTGTCCACCAGGACCCCCCACATTCTTCTCCACAGAGCTGCTTTCCAGCACGTTGGCCCCCAGCCTGTACTGGTGCATGGGGTTATTCTTCCCCAAGTACAGGACTCCTCATTTACCTTTCTTGAATTTCAGACAGTTCTTGTCTGTCCATATCTCCAACCTATTGAGGTCCTGCTGAAGGGCTGCATGGGACTCTGGGGTATCAACTACTCCTCCCAGCTTTTTGTTACCAGCCAAGAACATTCACTTAAGTAGCCTGAGAGCTTTTATTAACCATATATTGAGTCACTTATGTACGAACTGCTTTCTCACCAGGGGAGGGAAGAAGATAAAAAAGGATTATAAAAGGCATTGCTGTTTTTTCCATACCACTGCGCTGTGTTCACTCACCTTTGGTCATACCAGACACAATTTTCCTAAGAGCTAGTTCAGCGTAACAAAGGTGTTTTAGAAATGAGAAAATTGTGAAGTCTGAATATTGAGCATGAGCTGTCATGGAATGATCTCTTTATATAATCATTGACTTTTCAACTTAGTTTGTCATAAAAAGTTCATGCAGATCTATATTTATACTAAATACTAATCGTATTTATTACAATCATATTTTAGTAACTTGGGATCACAAATGGTTTATTACCTATATAGTTGGAGGAATTTCTCCTGCTGTTTTGCTGTTAGTTTTCCTATTGATCTTCTGCATCATCATTGCTTTTTGCAAAAAGTGAGTAACAAATCAATTTGCATAATATACTGAAGCAGGTAAGTATGAATGTGTCAACAGCTCATCCTACTATCCTATTCAGAACCAACTAAAAAAAGGTATATGTGAAAATAAAATTTTATCATCTAAATTTTAACCTTGAAAAAATTAATCAGTTCTACAGTCTATGAAAAGTGACATTTTCTCTTGTTTTTTTTTTTTTTTCCCTTTTTTCAACTTAGAAAAACAAATGGCTTATTCAAGTTTCTTAGTCAGCTAAATGCTTGCTGTGGTATTAGCTGAAACAACATGTTAAGGGTGATTTGTCAGGAATAGTATCAAACTAGGCATAGGCTATTCCTATTTTGTGCACAGAGGAGGCCAGGTGACATCTTGAGGTTTTCTAGATCTTCTAACATACTCACAGATGGATCCAAACTAATTGTTTAAACCATCATCTAAGTTTGCTATATTCCTTGCCAAATATTGCTAGTGGTCTGATCCAGAATCTCTCTGCTTCCAATGAAAAGAAATAGTGAGCAGAAAATCTATTCCTTCCCCTGCCACAACATATGAGGCCGCAGGAACTTTTGGGCAACATATTATTGTATTTCCCCCTGAATCAAAGGGCTTTTTCAGCTGAGTCTAGGTTTTTATGAAACAGTGTTAATCTTATGCATGTTACAGTTTGCTAGTCCACTTGGATTTTTATGGTATTTATTGATTTCTGTGGGAAAGTAAGCAATACCACCATTATCTCTTGTATACTGGAATTAGATATTTTGGACTATACTGTCATGTACGATGCAGTTCCCTCCACTGAGTTTCCGACTAAGTGTATGTCTTCAGAAAGAAGAGGAAGAGGATCATAGAGGCCTTATCAAAAATTTGTACTCTATTCAGACCTGGGTAAGGTCATCTGTTGAGATGGAGTTACTCCTGTTTCGTACTGTATATTTATTAAGACCTTTCTCTTCTGTATTTGCTCTTTATTGCTCCTGAATCTTATAGTAATCTCAAAATATATAAACAGGAAAAATTGAAGATTTTAAAGTATGATTACTGCTATTCATTATTTTTGATGAATATTTTTCAATGCTTTACAGGTACATTTAGAGATTCTACTCTGTTCTGTGTTATTAACAAATTACCCCTTTTGATTTGATAGCTTTTTTATTATTTGTGTTATTAATGTCTTCTCTCCTCAAGTCACTACTTGTAAAACTGAAGCAAAAAACTGTGTGCTATGATACCCTTTGTCTTATCTATTTCTTCCAGTTCACCTTCAACATAATTCTTTGGGACAGCTGTTTCGGTGCTTCTCCTTTCTTTTTGTGTTGTAACAATCAATGCTTTGGAACTCTTGAGTCTTTTCTTTCCCCCTTAATAACCCTATTAAACCCCTGAAATTTAAAAGAGGAGAGATAGGAGTCCATTTCACTGCTTCCATTCCCTAAGTTGGGGTATGAAGTTATGTTGTGTTTATGGAAATGATGCTATTCTCACAGTGTATATGAGACTGGCTTTCCATCTATTTTCTCTCAGATCTCACTCCTGTATGAGCTGGTGGTAAGCTCCACTGCCAATATGTCCTTATAAAGCCTATTTTTCTCATTCTAACTGCTGGGTCACTGTTTTATCAGGATGAAGCTTTTCATCCAGCAATCAAAGTGCTTCAGAAACCACCTTTCCTGCCATGTCAGTTCACCCAGGCACTGTCACATTAGGTTGTCATAAGACTGATGTAGGAGTGACTGCGTCAGTATCTGAAGTGTGGATGTGAGGGGAAGGGGGCATTTCACTGGTGCTTTACCAGGGACCTGATGGGGGACAGATGGGAAATATATTCAAATTGTAACTTCTTTTTTTCATATGACTTGAATCTGAAGTGTATTCATAGAAAACAAGAAGACAAAAAAATAAATTATTGATGGTTGAGAAAAGTACTTCAACCTTTTTTTTTTCTTTTTAATGTTCTTCTAGCCTGCTAACAGTTATAGGAGATCCAATTTTCATGGCATGCATAGTAGGACAGAAAGAAGAGGAGAAGAATCATCACTCGGGTAGACAGAGATTTAAGTCAACTACAGAAATGTCTCACACAAACATAAGAAAAGACCATTAGGTTATTTCTTAAGAATGAAGCAATCAAAGCACAAGCCTTTTATTTGCAGCAAAGACTTTATTTTCTTTGCACCAGCAAGATGTGGAAGGTCAAACTGACTGTGCTGAGCACTGCCTGGGCTGCTTTGGCTGTCCAGTCCATCTGGGCCAGGCTACTCCAGGTGTGTCAGTGTTGTATTGCAACCTGCAGCATTAATGTATCCTTTGATTCATATGCAGAATTAGAGATTATTTGTACTTCTACAATTTAAACATTTTTACGCAGTGGGTGAACTCTTAAGTATCAATTTTAGAACAACTCTGATGTGCAGAGTGGAGCTGCATATGTTTACATAAAGTTAATTCAGTCTGAGAAATCTATGTGTATGAGGAGATTATGTGACAGGGTGAGAAAGAAAATGTGCTTGATGTTGTCTATGTCCATGATTCTTGGATCTCAAATTGAGAGCTCTATAGAATAATAAATACCCATTATTTTCCGCACAGAAGGTGTTATTTTGCTGCTGGGCAAACAGTACTATTCAGCTGACAAAAGCAAATATATCAGAGCTCCTTGAACCTGGATTTAAAAGTATGCACAGAAGCTTGGTATCTGACAGCTGTGTGGTTTTACAGACTTCTTGCCACTCACCACAGTTATTTCAGTGTTTTCTATTTGTGGATGGAATAGAAGTGTAGCCCCTGCTTTCCTCTCTCCCTCCCTCAGTCCCGTCCACATCTGCCCCCATGCCCAGAAGAAAATAAAACATGAAGACTCTGTCACTGTTAGGCTATATTTAATAATTTATTATAAGGTTTAGTTGCACAAAAAATAAATGAGAACATGGAATGTATATGAATAAATGATGCAAAGCAGAAAAAAGCATGACTGAGAACATTTACAAAACAATACACATACATATGTAGTTGTATGTGTGCATATGTATATATTCTGCTGAAAAATACAGAAGAAATCACACAGAAATTGAACAAACAGACAAAAAAAATTTAATCCTTAAAGAAACAGAACTAGAAGGCAGACCTGAGAATTAGGATCTACACATCTTTTGGCCTTTTACAAATCTGCTGAATTACTGAGGACAGGATCCCAGTAAATGAAGGTGTTACCAAGATGGCTGATAATCATATATGTCTGCATACTACAAACTGTGTGCCTGGCCCACCTATGCTTGATTCCCCTTTTCTCTTGAAGTGTACTTAAAAGTGTTGCTGGATATGGTGTGGTGTTTTTTTTTATTTTATTTTTTATTTTTATTTTTTTTTTTTTATTTTTTTTTGAAAGGGGTTAGTGGTGGAGGCATCATAAGTCTGCCTACAAATCAGATACCATTTCTACTCAGCTGGCTAGAGAGGAAGCTGACAGAGAAAAGCACATTTTGCATTGCCTTCTCCAATGGAAAGCTTTCTTCACATGCACAGCAAAATAGGAGTCTAGATTCTTCTGAGAATAACATGGACACAAGGCTTCTCTTCGCTATTTGAGCAATAATAGTGTCATTCAGCTAAAAACCTAAAATCCTAAACTAAAGTGTTTTTCAACTTATCGCTGAAGACTTACATTGTTTACAATTTCATATGCCATTAGAAAACACCTTATTTTGGTTTTGTGTACTCCCAAACAAGGACACATTGCAAGGGATGTTTTTTGTTTTTTAATTTCACTTACTGAAGGTTTTAAGATATATAAATGCTTGCATGTGAAGTTGATGAGGATACACAAAACTGTACTACTAATAAGTTGGTTTATTTCCTGAGTTCTCAAATGTCATAGCAGATAATTCTAAGTTGTACACAGCATTACAAATAAAACCTTTTAGCATTGGGTCATTTCTTATGATCCCATTGATATTAAAATGCCAAAATGATAATGCAATGGATTTGATTACACAGAGGTTCTCAGTTGGAATCCTGACACAGAAATATCCATAAGCTGAGAAGATGGTATTGTTTCACTGGTTACAGAGACAATCAAAATACATTTCTACTTTACCGAGGGTAAAAAAAAAAGGGGGAAAGGTTGAAGTTAAGTACCTGGAATACCAGACTGTTTTGATTATTTCTGGTAATGCCCTTATTTTTTCCACTTGGTACTTTTAGCTTGTCTTTTCAAAACAATTGCTTATTTTTGAGATTTCAGGAAGAAAACAAAATCTGTAGTGCATACCTTTGCAGGTATTTAATCTGTTTTAATTCAAATTCTGCAGACATATTACTTCTAACAGGATAATCCACAGTGAAAATCACATCACACATAGCATAATAAGAACAATATATTATTTTTTTTCAAAAAACAGACCCAAAACAACAGCTTCATTTTTGTACCATAGTAATATCAGTGAACAGCAGCTGAACAATAGACTGACACAATTTAAAACCAAAACCAAAACAACCCCAAAATGTATCGATATTCTCATTGGTTTAAAAACTAGTAAGCTACACACAAGAGAAACTTCCAAAAGTTCAATTTGAAATGCAATATTAAAACTCCTAAAATATTTTATAAATCTGTCAGAATGGCACCCAGCAAGAGTTTGTTTGCTGTTTGGATTATATAAGTAGACTTTCTAGTGTAAAATAGTACAAACTATTGTTTATTGCTGCTTAGTTTCAATATTTACCACAGATTTGTCCTATCCTTTTGGAAATTTTTTCATTTCTTTTGAATAAACTTCATCAACTATAATTTGGAAATTTTATTTTGAACAATTACTGCGCTATTTCATGCTGTACCACTCGATCAACTACTTAAGAGAGAGGAAAAAAAACAAGGAAGCAAAATGACACAACTATGGAAAGTAACCAGCTCAACATACTATCTAAACTGCAAAATAACTCTGTGGTTGTTTTAAGGTCTTAGAAACTTTGCTGAAATGAAAGAAATATAGTAAAACATGTTGTCATTAAAAAACTGAGTCTTGAATACCTTTAAGGGTATTCTAGGGTAACTACCTTCGGTGTGACTGGAAAATGAAAATCTGAGATTAAAGAAAAGTAAAACCTTTTCTATAACAATAAAATCAATCTTTTATGCTGGGTAAAAAAGGTAAACATTTGAGTTCAATGTTTAAAGGAAAATTCAGTACAACTACCGCCTTTAAAGGGTGTAAACTCACATCTCTTTGAGAAAGACTTCTGAATGTAGGAAAGACAATCACCAGTTTGGATGAACCAGATGAATAAGAAACTCACAGTTTATGAAAGAAGGTGAAAATTAGAACCTGTTATCTTCTTTTTTTTTCATTTCAGATACATTCCTTTACCTTAAAGAGTTTCTCTGACACTAATATGTTCATGATACTGCTCTTTCTGCTTGCCTTCTGCTCTCCCGTGGCTGTGGACCTTGGGATAAAACAATGTTTCTGTGAGGAAACAGACTGCTTTAAGGGCTGGACCCACCAAGGAACACAAGAAACTGGACTCCAAACCCCCACATTTGGCAGACTAGTCCTCTTTCTGACCTGCACCTGCCCTAAATTCTCAGCCACCTTTTCTGTTAGGCCCCTAATTTTTTTCAAGAACACTCAGAAATAGTGTGTTCTAACTGTGCTGTACAGCTTTACCACCTGCCTCCTCCCCAGGGCAACAAAGCAGGCAGAACAGTTAAAGTATAGGTGCTACCAGCATCTGTTAGTTTACTCATGAGAGATCCAAATAAGAAACCTTACTTCAGAAAAAGGGATTGTTCAGAGGATTGATTTCACTACCAGATTAATGTTTAGGGTTTTTTTCTTTTTTTCTTTTTTTTTTAAGAGGTGATGAGGATTTTTTGTAATCATAAAGATGCAAGGGCACCAGGACTCTGATTTTTTTAAATCTTATGTGCAACATGCTCCTTTTAATCTACTCTGTTATTGAGTTATGTGAAAGTTCAAATCAATAGTATTTATTTACAGTAGTTGAAGCTCTGCCTCAGTGAGTACTTCCTCTCTAGTACTGCTAGACTTATTTCCTTTAAAGTTGAGATGCTCAGCTTTAATAAGAGTTAACCCCCTAAATAGCTTTCTAAACCTGACACTAAGGGCTACTTCCAAAACCAGCTCTGTCTGTCTACAACATATGTGCTAAAATGTTCTTTTAGGCTGCAGTCCCCAGGAGTACAAGCTATACATCAAGTTCTCAGACTCTATTATTTGAGGTGTAAGTAAGGCAACTTAAAAGACCTTTCCAACACTCACACGTTCCTGGGGAACTGTTTTGGGCTAGAGCACAAGACCTGCCTTCATAACCTGCTTTGCTGGGGTGTTGTGTCAGGGTATGTGGGCTCAGGGTGGTCACAGTCCCTTGATATCTAGTGCAAAAAGTTCCACCCCAAAGCTAGAGACCCACAGTAGTCTTCAAAACACTAAAATGGACCAGGCTTTTCACTATCACATGAAATGCTGGTTCATCCAGTATCCTATCTGCCAAATCAGCTAAGAAATGGGAGACCCTGGCCCAGTTCTCCCCCAGCCTGCAGCAGACATAACCCCCCTCTCCCTTGCTCCCTGAAGCGGCACAGAAACACTCATATTTTAAGGATGGAGAAGGGCCTGCAGGGCTTGGTAGGACATTCCTCCAGCAGGAGTGTCCATGTGTATGCTTTTGCCCATAACTTTTTTTTTTTTGTTCTTTTCTAATTGTAAAATGCATTAAGAGTTACGAGAAGAAGATGAGCACCTGGATAACCATGGGATAAAGACATGATGAGTCTGCCAACTCTTCTCAGGAACATTGAGATAGCTTCACCTGTGGGAGCTCAGAGACGACTGGGGCGGGCTGCCACCATGCCACGGTACTGTGCCACTGTTCTGACTAGTTTCTTGGCCCTGATTAGGCTTGATTTATAAAGCTGTAGATTTACCTTACTATCTGTGCTATAGTCTTGCAGTTATATATCTCTACGTACAACTTAGGACATAATGTTTGAGTTAGAAATACCAAAGGAAATGCATAAAGCTATCTAAGACAAGTTTCTCAAGAATAATATATTTATTACTTCCACACTATCCACATTGTTAGCTGGTATAATTAGATAAAATAACTAATATGAATTACTAGCAATGGCTGATGTATTTCTTTCAACCTTATGCTTGCTTAAAGAGAACTTTGTAGTTTCAGAAAAAAAATCTCAGTAGTTCTAAAGGATATTTAACACTTCTCTTAAAAGTTTATACAACTAGGTTGTTACATTAAATAATTCATTTGTAGTATTAACCATTATGTTTTATAAAATGATTTAAGTGATCAATAGCTTATCACACTAAGGTATAGCCAAACAAATGCACAGTATCTTTCCTTTTACTTTTTTTTCCCAATACCTTTCTCTATGTGTGCTGATGTCTGTATGTGTATTTGAAGAGAGAAATTTGTTAGAAATATTGACATGTACTAAAATGAATTTCTTTTTCCCTCTGAAATAAAACTCTGAAGCAGATATTTATTATTTTCTTTTAAATTTCTATAATTTACCCAACAGTGGTAGAATGGGAGGAACTTTCCCACAGAACTCTGTCAAATCGTTCTGTAATTAGATGAATAAAGGTTGAGCACCTATGTATGTATTTTTATGCAACATAAATGCAGGTGTTGCTTTTATTATCCAGAATTTGATCAGCCGTGAAATACTCTAAATCATATTATTAATAATAGCTGGTTGCAGTAACTTTCACAAAGCTGTGTGATAACAATGGTAGTGCATTGTGCAAAATACTATTTTTCAAGCATCTATATTGCATAATGCATGTTAGGTAGACTGGTACTCGGTTATTCCAGCCAGGTGAGGGAAAATGAGACCAGCACTCCTGACTCCATTGTTGTAGAGTAAATCAGTGCTATGAGTTAGACTGAACACAAAACATTGTTTCCTGCTCCTGATAAATTCAGAAGAAGTTAAATGCTCCAGGAAACTGTTTTGCATTCAACATGGCCCATTGCTGTGTGCTTAAATGTCTGCTAATTTCTCCTAATCATTTTAAAGATTATAGAATCTGGTTTTATTTTTGTTGATTTCTTACCCTGTTTTTCATTTCCTTTCAAAAAATTCTCTACCTTTCTATAATGATGTTTTTCAAAGAAGTAAAAAGAAATAAAAGCTTACTGTGTATCATTCTTTAGTAGAAAGTCATAACACTTTTTTTTCTGTATCGTCTGTTTTTTCTTGTAACCATCTTAAATCAAACAATTGACACAAAGCAGTTTTGGATATCTCCTGTCATCTATTGGAACTCAGGAAATGCAACAACCAACACCAAAAAGGATAATTTTACTTTACATCATTTATTCTTTGTAACTATAGGAGCAGTGATGAGAATAAATGTTTAACTGAAATCTTTATTTTTGCTACTGGTATGGAATTGCCAAAAGAACTGATTAATTTTGTGCTGTTTTCTATGTCCACTGCCGTCTTGCTATCATAAAATTTCAAAAAAAGGCTGAACACAATGTGTAGTCTAATTAAAAATTAACTTCATTCATGCCAAATATTCTCACAGGAAAAAACCTACTGTAGAATGTATTAATACACTTGACAACCCCAGGATTGTAAGAGAACATAGTAAATCTATTTAACCTCATGAGCATTTCTGTAACAAAGCAACAAAAAACCTCAATGAAATGAATTCTTTAGGATTTTGAGTGTGATATTTAAAAAGATTAACTTCATATTAGGGAGCATATTATTTTTTAAGCTTGCATTTAGTTGAAAAGGAAATACTGTCTCCATTACAGCTTGAAATATCCATAACAATATGGATATTTTAAAATGCTTTAATTATATTTAATCATACTTAAACCTCAGTTCCTTTCATATCTGTTTTAATCGTGTCTGTAAAAATCTGCCGAGCTGCATATGCGTGTAAAAATGCGAAAACCGTCTCTGGAAGGTGAAACTTCTATTTTCTTTAATAGCAACAATTCACCAGCAGATTCTACTACTTAGGTTTCTAAGCATAATGCCATTTAAACAATTGCTGAATATACAGCACCTTCACCCATCACCATTTATTGTCTTGTAAGGACCTGGACAGAGAGACAAACTTTTTGTTACAAAAAGTGAGTCAATATTCTTTGACAATTCTTTCATTCCACCACATCCCTATACTTGTTTCCAATATACTGTACCTTTTTATCTAAAACAAAAAGGGAAAAGCATTTTTTGATACTATCAAGAACAAACACAGGACCCTTCATGGAGTGCAAGAACTGCAGAATTCATATATCCAACCTCACATCCAACCTTTGATTTTAAAGTTATGCCATTACAATGGTGTTGCACAGTCATTACCCTCTACTTACAAAACAAAAGCAGGCATACTGACCAGTTGTCTGTGATGAAAAATGTAATATTCTAATAGACCATGTTGTGTGATAAGTGTGTTTGGAAAGAGTCACAAGTATTCGGATGATGTATGGAAAAACGAAATTTTCCAGTGCTGTTGGATGTGTTCTTGTAATCAAACAGCAGCTTTTCACACTTTCTCCACTGTCCAAGGTACTCTGTGTGTGGATAAAAACCACACTTAGTCCTTTGCAGTAGGTATAAAAAGGGGCACAAATACACTCTTATTAAACACTAAAGTAGAGATTAATTGGAACTCATTACTCCTTCCTTTTTAGGAAGAAAATAATTCTTTCATGATAAAAAAATAATTATTTCATGATAAAAGCACAGCCATTCAAGAATCTTTTTTTTTCTCACCCTGCAGTTTCTAGGTTACCAGATGAAAACTGGTACATGTGGCTGGTGACCTAAGTCTGAGTTAGAGGTTTATATGCTACAGGCTGATGGTCTTTGTCAATTCCTAAAGACCAAATATCTCAAAAAACCCCACTACTTCTCATACCATTGCCCATTTGACTGGAGAGCTGAACATGCATGAAGTTAATTCCTTTTCTGATAAATTCAATACAGAAATATGATTAATGATCCATCTTTTTTTCCTCTTTGCCATAAGCAGGTAAAGGTCTTCACAGACTGCCTGCACGTAGTTACTTCTAAATAAATGGGTGCCTGAAGGCTGTATTTTGTACTTAAATTATTGCTATAGAGAGCACTTTAAAACACTTTTGTCCTCCAATACTCAATTCCAATCCCTTCTTCTAGCAAAGTCTGATTAGCCTAGAACAAAACTTGATTAGAGTTTTCTGCTTTGCAACAGGATTTCTATGCATGCGTTTTGAAATTAAGGATTTTCCGAAAATGTCATGGTAGACTTTTTTCTATACAAAAAAGAGCAGCTATTGTCAATGTCTAACAAACTTCTTTGGTTTGTCTCTATATTTTCAAGCTTTACTTGTAACTTTTGTGGAAAAAAAAGAAGAAAACAAACCCAGCAAAAAACCCCAGCAACAGAACTTTGCATAGACTTGATATATGTGAGGATCTGGAATCACAGCCTGTCACAGAGAGTAATGCCTAAATATTTACTCAGTAAAACAGCAGACTCCATGCAACAAGAAATTTTCCTTTCTTTTTCCTTTACATAGGCAGATAAAATTGTTTTAAATTAATATAGCCACAGACGATTTAAACTATCAGTAATAACATGTAGCTGTTTAAAAAATGGGACTATTCAAGTTCCTTAGCACCATTTGATGATTTATTACCAGTCTCTTTCAATTTCACCTTTTCTGCACCAAGTGACTTCAAAATCAAAAGTGCCAGCATGCATCAATCTATAATATTCACAGTTAAGATGTATTAGTAACTATATTTAGTAACACTGTGTGCTATTTGTTCATAGAGGCGAGCATATTGTTATCAAGGGTGATTTTTAAAAAATGTAAGTCATGGTTGCAGTTATATATTCATAACACATCCTCAGAACTGAAATGAAAGAAAGAGCCTTATTTTATTTCTCCTATTTTATAATGTACTAATGTTGAGTTCCATTTGTACCAGCTGCACCTGGTTACCACTGAAGACATTTTGTTGCCCTCCATCTCTTCACAGCTCATTAGCTGAAAACAGAGACCAACTCTTGGGTCAGGAGCAGATGTATCATCTGTGTGCCTTGCACATGAAGAAAGCCGAGACTTGAACAGGGTCCCATGGGGTCCCTGGGTCTATTTAAAGGCCATTGTAGTCTCTAGGCAGGCAGCTCTACCATGTGTTCCAAAAGACAGTTTTCCTTCTGGTGGAAACACTAGGAGCTGTACCAAGTAGTCTCAGTGGGGCATCACTTAGATTATCAACAGGCTTACGCCAGGAATTAAAGCAATTCCATGAAAACAGAATTTTCTGGCAAACTGTTGGTGCAGTGTCTGCCTGATTCTCATGGAGCTTTTCTGAGGAACATTTGTGGAAGCTATGTGAATACACTAATGTTACAGCAATATCATCTTCTGTTCAGGAATGGCACTAATGGCAGCATCCAATGGCTGCTGAATACCTTTGTGCTTCAGGTGCTGCGTTTTCTTAGACTGTGTTGCAGGACACTGTGAAGTTGCATCTTTATTTTAAACTTCCAGTGTGCTTGTGTTTAGTCTCCACAAGAAATAGGTTCCCAACAAGTCGGATATGCTTTTGATTGGTTGTGTTCTCCAGCTTTGTCCTGGAGTTCAATATTCTGTGTATTGCTACAAAATGAGACCTCACAGGTATTTTCTGAACGTATGAGTTGAGACGATGGTTTGCAACTAAAGCAAAATATTCAGTAAAGCTGCTATACACAGCCAATCCCACCTCCTTCCATTTTTTTTTGTGTTTTCTTTGAAAATAGCATCTACATTTTCAATAACTACACAATATTCATGTACTGCATAGGAAGACAGCCACAGTCAGCAATCGTTCCCCAGGAAATGGAAAGAGTACATTATATAGATCTTATGCTTTTTATCTAAATGCAGTTAAAGTACTAGGTTTAGGATTTAGGTAAGTTCTTAAAGTTCATGGGCACTGGAACTATAAAGCAGTTCTGGTATTCTCCTGTTTAGGCTTTTCCCCACTTTGGGACTATGTAGAATATGTAATTATTAAATACCTAGTATTCAAGTCGCAGATGAAAATGGACACAGCACTGAATCTGTAGAACATATTGAAAACCTAATATAAGGAGTTTTATAGAAAATATGTATAATTTTAGGGCAAGTGGAAGAATCCCAGTTGCAAAAGAATAAAAATAACTGACCAGTTCCTCAAAAGGCATATACTCGGCAAAGCTGCATGGAATAACAGAATTACACCAGCAGAATATCTATCCTTTCATATCACATTTTTCATTTAACATTTGCAAACTGGAAATTTTCCCTAAACAAAATGGCAATCAAATTTTTTTCTTAAATTAAAGTGTGAATGAAGCTTCCTTGATGGGTACAGCTCAGAGAGCGCCACAGGTACAGCTCCCTGACAGCGTGGGAGAGCAGTTTTTCATTTTAGCTTATCAAAATACTCTCTGCAGGGAGTTGTTCTATTCCTGAGTATGGCAGCATTGCGAGAAGGAAAAGAGGTAGCGAACAAGACAAGGAAAAAGGGGAAAAATAAATAACCATGATTGTGGTGGGGTAGAAGTGCTCCATTCAAGCAGATCACAATGCTTTTTTTATTCAGCAGCTGTTCACTGAGGTGTAGAAAGCTGTAAGTCTGCAAGGTCTCTTTGCCTGGAAAATGGTTGGAGAAAAGCTGAACATACTGTATCAGTAAATGTTTAATCAAAAGCAGAAGTTTCTTCTATACCTTTTAATACATATATATATATGTGCATATATAAAACAACCCAACAGCATTTTTCAGTTAAATTATGGTACATAAACCCTATTGTTTCATTGGAAAAGAGTCTACGTGTCTCCTCCTTGATACGTTTCCTCAACTTGTCCTGAGAAACAACCAATGAGATGAATCCCTCTGGTAATCATGGCAATTGTTTCACACTGGGAACAGAACACAAAGCTGCTCAGATCATACAAGAGGGCAGATTTTTCTCCTCACAGTTTCAAACATTTCAGGGTATCGTGAGGAGTACATAAATGTTTGATAACACTTACAAAAATCTAAATGTCCAGGATAGATAAAACTCCTTTCCCACCTAGAGGTATGCCTTCCAACTTATTCCCTCGTTACTGTTACAAACACCTACTACAGTTCATTTTTCAAAGACGTCTTCCAAAGACAGAAAATTTCCATTGAGATGTACTCATCCTCCTTTTGAAAGTAAACAGGTGCTTGACACATGATTATACAAGATACAATGTGCATCCAAAACAGAAATTTGAGAAGGAAACGGAGAAAATCAAACGCTGACCAGAAAGACAAGACCAGAGCTCAGCTCTACCATAGACCGCCGTGGCACAGGCGGTCGCCAGCTGGGGATGTGGCCCACTTTTATTTGTCTGAAAAACAGTTTTCCCACTTTTTAAAGTCAGGCTTGCAGACATGGTTATCTAAATAATTTGCAAATAAGAAGACATCGCAGCAGCTTTGAGAACAAGACTGTGCTGCTGCTATGGATGTTCACAGCTCTCAGGGGCATCATGAGAATTGCACTAGTATTAGTATAGGATGAATTTGTGCCCTGGGAATTTAAGATTAGAGCTGGGCCAGGCAATAACCTTACCTTAACACATCAAACTCTATTCCCAACAAAACATATCAGCCTGATATTCTAGTATGTGTTGGTGTCTGGCTCAAAAAACACCCAACCACCCTCTAGAGTAGTGAGTGAACTTGCTTGCTTCTGAAGGTGACCCCCACAGCACTGATGTTGGATTTGGTGGGAATCCAGTGGGAATCAGTAGGCTGCAGCAAGGGCCTAAAAAGGTTACGGGTGAAGACAGGCTGGCGTGCTGGTGGGGGAGGGAAGGAAGGCCCCAATGTCAAATGCGCCATCGTGATGGAGCCCCAGAAGGAACCTTCTCCGGTCATGCAGAAACCTTCACATCAACCAACACAGTTTCATTTGTTTCCACCACTTTTTCACAACACAAACATGTCCCCCTTCCTCCCTCCCCCCAGCCCCCCAAACCCCTCCTTTCTGAACATACTGACAAAAGGAATGGCAAAATAAATAAATAAAGACTTAGCCTTTGCTTCAGGGAAGCCGCCTCTCCAGGTTTCTGCATTGGCGGTGACCCGGCTGGAGCTGGTAGGCATCAGTTTTCACGGCAAATGGTGGGTGTGGAGGGCGCCAGTAGGCTCCCTGGCCCTGGAGACAGGCTCCAGGCTTAACTGTCTGTCTCAGCCGGACACCCCCGGCTGTCATTGCACCAGCCCCGAGCCGTAGCTGAAGGCATAGCTGTTGGCCAAGGAGAGGGACTGCTGGTGCTCCTCGTCCTGCTCCGAGGGGTAGTTGGGAAATGTCTGCGCCCGGGACACCTTTGCTGAGCTGAGGCTGTGACCTGGAGGGAGGGAAGACATGAATGCAAAAGATGTAACTGGGTTTGAAGCCTTTCACCATGGACATGGACTCGGACGGATGAAGTTCATACAGCCCCAAAGTGCCAGGGCACCTGGAGAGCAGCCATGCTACATTGGGCCCTCCTGGGGCTGCAGAAGAGAGTATTTCCTGTGGCTGAGGGCAGAAGTGGTTGACAGATTCCCGGCAAAGCCCTAGATCCAGCTCAGGCATAATTTAGGGTCAAAAGTCTTTTAAAATTTCAGAGTGTAACATCTGTATATTTTCTACTCTGTAAGTCTCAGCCATGTTAGACAAATGCTCCTCTTTTTTATCTGAAGCACTGCTCAAGTGGTAGAAGTAATGCCAGAAGTTTCAAAGGGATTAGTCTCACAAATGCCGCTTCTTGTACTTAGTGTCTTTCAAAAAGGATGCAAATTTATCAGGTCAACACAGCATCATTGTCATTTCAAAAAGCACTGGAGGTGGAATATGGTGCACATGGCAGAATACTCGTTGGGAAGAGGACGTGCAAGATGTTTTTTCAGATGGGCTTGTGAATCTCATATAACCATGACTTCCATTAACAAGATGAGAAACCATGTGTGAAAAGCCAGTGACAAAACTCAGGTGACTCTTATGACCCAATTCTGTAACTTGATAATTTTCCTATCTCAGAATACCCTTTTGAAATTGAGCTTTAATTAGTAACAAAAAGTAAACTTCCAAAGTGTATATCTTCATGCAACATTTATTGTCTTTTTATTTTTGAAATATATATTGAAGCTTGGATTTAAAATGGTTTTGTGTAATGCTTTTAAAAATGTCTTTAATACATGTATTATCTGTAGGAATGCAAAATCATATTTTAACTTAAACCACAGAGATATTAAGAAATAGATGCGATGGTATAGACAAAAACAATAAAGAATTTAGCTCATGTTGAAATCTTCCAAAACGGTTAGCAGCTTTCTAGACTGGCCCAGTAGTGCTGGAACCAAGAATGATGTTCACCGGATTTGAGAAAACTTTGTCATAACTTGCATTTGGAAAAGTTTGATTATGGTATGTTACTGATTTCCTCATGAAAAAAAATCATGATTTCCCCTGAACATGAGTCTATCAGAGCAATGATCGGACCAAGAGAGCAAAAAACCCCAACTAAATGAAAAATAGAAAAAAAGGTACATCTTAGTGACACTGGAGACAATAAAATTAGAAACTAAACTCCCACTGACATGTCAATTGTCATAAAAATCCCTTTCATAGCATGACCAAACAGGATGAATTTTTTAACGAATTTTTGTTATTCATTCACTGGGTTAAATTGACATTGGCTATCAAAACTTGACTGAGATGAGAAATTTAAATGTTTTCTGCTTCAAAAAGCTTTTGCATCAAACTGAATTAAAGTGTAACAAGGCAAAAACACTGATAATGTTTGAGATTAGTTTTAAAGGTTTTATTGCTTTGGCCAAGTTTTAAAAACAATATTAAGTAAAGCCTTCATTCATTTTTTACTTTTATTTGGGATTTGCATCACTGTTATTGTCAGGGTTTTTTGTTTCTAATTTAATGCAAACCTAAACATAGAAAGTTGCAAGATTGGTTTTAATTTTGTGTTCCATATCTGGCATTTTTCCTTCTAAGGATGCAAACCCTTGTTTTCTTTTTATCCAGAAGCTAAAATCATTGTATTTTAAGGGCCATAAGGAATGGCTAAACTAGCCATGCGATTTCCTATGTAAAATTTGTCTCTTTCTTACTAATAAAGATAAATAAAATATGTCAAGGTATATTTAACTCCATTCTCTTAATGTATTTTATCCAAAAAATGTAAAACAGTCCCTGTGACAACAATCAGAAGTAAAGAAACTTACCAGTCAAGGGAGTTCCCTAACCCAGGCCTATTTTTGTCATATGCTGTATCTCATATAATTAATTTTGAATTCACTTTTTTAGAACAGTGCAACTTTAATACAGTGATGAAGAGAACCCCTAAACTAATTTCTAGCTAAGGAACTACGAGAGTCTCTTAGAATGTAGATGAATTTGACCCTATTAGGGTTAAAAAGGAAATTAAATTCAGCTCTTTCATTTCCTGTATATATGCCTCAAATGTTAGCACATCCTGTACTGTTCTTTGAAAGAAAATTTGTAGCTGCTAAATCTCACAAAAGGGCTGATTTTAGCCATTCTGTAACCAAAGTGGTTAATGAGGATAAGTGACTTCTTCTCTCCTGACTGCTAGGATATGTAGTGAAAGAGCAGAGAGACACACAGATCCAAAAAGTTTAAGGCATGCTTAATAAAGCCAAGAGGTCTAAGACTCATGGTTGATGTCAAGTCGAACAGTATGATGTCAATTTACGAAAATACTAGCATAAGGAAGAGACAACATTGGTTCAAATGAAATGAGAAAGCTACGGGTAATAGAGAATTTGTGAGTTTAGGAAAGAATGGATCTATACAATATATTTACTTTCAACTTACATTTTTAAAAAAGCAATTAACGATGCTAACACATTTCAATAAATGAATAAAAAATAATCACGGCAAAATAATGTCCAGTGGTTCCAAGCTGGGTAAAGATTTCTAAGTAGTAAATTCCCAAAATTTAGGGTTTTTTTCAACTTTTTATTAAAAATCAGTATATCATATACTGAAAATTTTAAATTATAACAGATTCTTTAATTTGCATTCCTACTAAATATTATTGTAATACTCATACAGCTGATCAGTCTTATGGAATCTTAGGTACTGTGGTGTCTCCAAAGTTAGGCTTTATGTCAGCAGTAAGGATTTTGAAATTAAAGATACAGGGGAAGTTTTTGTAAGTAAAGAATTAAAGTTTCATAGCTTTCTAAACTTTCAGTTTCAGTCATATTTGGGGCCTAAGAGGTTAAGAGAGAAGAAGAATGCTGTTTGTGGATTTTGCAGCTCTTTTGTACCACAGCTGTTTTCAAGAATACAAAACCAACTCTTCTCTAAAATTCTTCTGAAGTCAGCATAAGATGAATTTGATTAACACACACTTCATGACCTGAGGACACCAATAGTACTGGGAGAGGTTTTTTTCATGTGGTTTACAGAGGAAATGTATTTTTTTTCTGTTCTAGGACAGGACCTTGGAAACATAAGCATTATTCAGCCTACTTCATCCTTTATTCAAATTTACTCTCAGGATTAAAGAATGCAATGGAGCTGTAGTCTAAAGTAATTAGGTATGAATGATCCATCAAGAAAATCTAATGTAACCCAGCAAATTACACTAAAATTAGATTTGTCCTGATCTTAATTATGCTGGAAGCAGAGGCAGTATACACAAGGATCTTATTTCATGGCATCGCGCTTATTTATAACAGTTCTTTAGAAGAAAAACCCAATGGTTTCCTAGTAACAGCAGTGACTGATGTACATATAAGTAGATCGATCACAACTTCTGAGAGAAAACTTGCAGTACCCAGCTAAATGAAAAGAAAAAAAAAGAGGAGAAGAGATCCACGGATAAGCTTTAAAAACTCCCTTACTGCTGCTTATTGAAGATGTTTCTCTCCATTTTGAATTCAGAATTCAAATTCTTAACTAGAAGGCAGGTGCCGAAACTTTTTCTTTTCTAAATGAAATAAAGGTCACACTTTTCTAATACAAGAATTCAAGGGATTCTCATCTGATATTCTTTGGTTAGAGCACTCATCTCTGATGTAGAAGTCCTGTGTTAAAATTCCCCTCTGCCTGTGGATATGGTTCGACATAGCATTTTCTGTAAAAAATCAGCTGAAAATGTTCCCTTTCTCCTCTGTACCGACGCTGCTGTTCACTGCCCTCAGTTGTGCCATTGCGACTGAAAGACTGTTTTGTAGACTGAAGCACTCTGTTCATCTCTTTTGCAAGAGCCCTACAAATCACTGTATTGGCAAAGCCTAGGACCAGGAACAAGCAGTCAAGCCAAGGGTAAGAAATTGGCAGGGGTTTCTCAGGCTGGTTTTAGTGCCAGTTTGTTTGGCGATTGATGACCTGTGAGCAATATGTAACCAAATACAGGTTAATGCAACTGCCACCAGATTACTTACATGCCAGAGGAAGGACCACTTTTGAAATCCTCTGACTAAGCTTTTCTAATACAAGATCTAATATAAGTTTATATTTCTGCAGTACAATGATTAAAAATTAATAGAACCAGAGACTTCTGTGTTTCAGCTTCTGTTGCAGGTCTTTAATTACCTCATATGAGATACTCATTAGGTAAAATAAAGAAACAGACTTTTGCAGCTGCACAGTAAGTTTTCATCTGGGATTTCTTAACCTCTGAACAAACAAAAGGGTGTAATTCTAATGCAGTTTTATTTTTCTACATAATAATAAATTTATTTTTGAAAATAAAATTTGACATTTTCATTTCCAAGATTATGAGTGCAAAACTGAAGTCATTAAATTAAAGCCAACTGGATATTTTATTGGTACTGTGTTTTGTTCTTGGGAGTGCTCTGAGACTTCATGAGGACAAGAGTTCTGTAATTGCTATAGATGTTTCTGTAAATGATATAGAAAAACATGGTTACTCAAAAGAAATTTCTATGAATCAATAAGTGCAAGCTAAGACCAAGTAAAGTGAATCACTAATTTCATTGTAAAGCAATCTTTTCTTTTTAGAAATATTAATTGGAAAATTCTGTTGTTCACAATAAACAGAACAGTCTGGAAAACAGAAACAAAGATGATGAGACTTTATCCTTGCACAAAGGATAGTGCAAGGAGGTGGAAAAAAACCAATTAGCTAACATATGTTTGAGGAATGAAACATTAGTAAGAAGGAGTTAGTTCTATGTTGTTTCCTCACACAATTCTCACCGGACAATATAAATGTAGCCCTTGGGCCAGAAAAGTTCACAAAACTAGCACCAGTCTTTAATCTAGATTTATGTTCTCTATGGACTTTCCCAACAGCAGTGAAAGATCCTATTTATACTAAAGGAGGTCCACCAATTGTAATGAGGATATCACTTGTATGGGGAAGTATATCTCAAAGTGCTTCAACGTTTGATATTCTTTGCAGCATTTTTGTTAAGACACAGGACAAAGTGGGAAATGCACTGTAGCTATGCACTGAAAGCCCACAAGGGAAAATGAAACTCTTACTGGAAAAAACTAAATTATTATGACTGCTTATTTCAGATGGAAGCTTTTATCCCCCTTTTTTTTTTTAGCTTCCTTTTTTTTATCCCCATTACTTCAATCTCAAATCATTTAAGTGGTTATTATTGCAAAAAAGGATACTTTCATTTAAGGCAGAAAATAAATGATTGCTGCTATCCTATTTATGAATTGATACTGGTTAAAATTCTGTCAACTCTCCATATTGAATATACAGTGTTTTCTATTGAGCTACTGATGACAAAGCAGCTTTTCCTTTTCTGCTGTTAGATGACTGGAATAACTAAAGAAAAGTTTCATAGCAGGACAAACTGCTACAAAGCAAAACATTTATTTTGCAGTAATGATGCACTTGGATTGGAAGGGCATTAATTGGTACAGCAATTATTATGCTGTCACTCACAAAAAGATGCAATGGAAGGGAGCAGATGGAAACAGAAAAATAGCATAAACTACATTACAGCACATTGATTTCCATACACTTATTGAAAGTGAAACTGTGGGCCTGTTTCAGATCCAAATGAAGAAAAACAAATTTTCTCTTGAATTTAATTACAGTTAGAATTAAAACTCCAGGGCGCACAGCTGAGTTTAACTTATACATATTCTAAAATAATTTTGGATTTCATTTCATCAAGTATATATCTTTCTGAAGGGAGAAAGAATAGCAGTAAACCTAATTTTTGAGACAGATTTTTAAGAAAATGCTTTAGTTTATTTATTAGAAATACTTTCAAATAAAAATAATTTAAATTGATGATAAAATATATACAAAATATATTAAGAGAATGAATGTAAAACTCTCCCCTCCCAGTTTAAAATTTCCTTTTAATTTTTAATTGAAAAACATTTTCATTTTCTTTAGAATTTGAAATAAAATATTAACTTTTTTCCTGTATGGCATTAAAATTAATAAGTATTCAAGTAGAATATTCTGGTTACAGAACTCTACACTTTCCAGAATTAAAAGATTATTATTTAACTTAAAAGTTTTTGGCATTGTTATCAAACCCTCCTCTAGAAAAGAAAAAGCTTTACAAGTGCATGGAGGAAAGATTGCAGGATTGACAGTTTAAAACCGGTAAATTTATAATATGTCAAATTTTTGAGTATTAGGAAAAAAATTTTCAATATTCCAATTTTGGCACAAGAATGCTGGAGTTTTATGAAGAGCCAATCTACATGTCAATATTTTGAAATACAGAAAAATTGTTTCAATACCTACAAACAATGTGAATTGCTTGTAAATAGTATGGACAGTAAAAATGAGCATTATTTTATCTGCACCCCTACCCAAAATAGCAACCATTTAAAAGCAATGTCTTGAAACACATAACTAAATCTAATGTATTGACTGAAGACCAGGTCAGCTTACTTGCTGTTGTGTTTTTCCAGATAGTGTTTTTTAAATACTTGTTCTTCTACTGCATTTAACCTGTGCATTATCTACTTAGGCTATCACAAACTGATGTAGCTGCTGTGGTAGAAATATCAGAACATCACCCACATCTTTCTCTGGTTCTGTGTGTTTATAAAGGGAGGAGACATATCTAAACACCTATGACCTAACATCTCCACCTAGGAGACGGAAAAGTAAGTTATTTGCATGTCTGACATTATCAAATAATCCTTTCCCTTTTTGCCAACATTCCTGCAACCAAAACATGACATATATTTAGGAAAAATTATCTATTTTACATGCTATATCTCTTCAACTTGTGGTCTTCTATTTGTTATACATAATTGTAAACCTACATGCCTGAACTACAAGGAGATTAAGTAAAAGAAAGTGTCTGACAGGAGTAGCAATTTTTGTAGTTTTGCACTCTGAGCCACTGTGCAGATAAACACATTAAGTTTGTTCTTAGCTTTCTTATGTTGTCTTCCTTATACAGATTGCAGCGGTCCTTACAGAGATTAAGTGATTTCATCTTTGCAGCTTTTTACACTTGTGTTAATGTTGCAGTACTAAACCAGCCTCCTCTCTCTCTTTGTTCTGAGTCCAGCTCCTTAACTATGCCAACACAGTTGGAGGAGGTGCAATCATGTTCGCACTTGACACAAAATTAGGCTAAGGTCCAACTTTACTTCAAAACAAACATAATTTTCCAGATGAAGACTCTCAGAAAGAAGGGTTTCTCAGTTTGGTTTCACAGGTTCTGCAGAAATCAAATTTTCAGCAATGATACTTTCAATTTTTAGTTTATCGATTTTAAAGTATTTATCAGGGAACCCCGATCTATGCTAGTCCTGCATTCAGCAGATCCACCTTGCAACCCAAACTTTTCTGTAACAAAATACAATATTTTCTTTTCAGACATTTTGGTGGTGAGAGAAAAAAAAAATCCCCTGCTTTGTTTTAAATCAGTTAAAGAATCTGCTCTTCTGGACTCACACAAAGGAGATTTGCTGTTTTCTCCGGACCACTGTACAGGTGACATAAAATTTGTGTATATAGAGAAGAGACTATGGTCAGGAATTTTGTTTTATACTGAAAGATACAGGTATCATGACCTTGAAGAAAAGCTCTTCAGAGGAAATGTGGGCAGTTTAATTCTGAAACGTGTCAAAATATCATCAAGTTAATTAACAGCAAACAGAATCTTGAATGAGAACCCTAACAAAGCTACCCGAAAAGGCTGAGTACTTTGTACAAGGTGGCTAGCATCCCTGGTCTAATTTATCCTTTAAACCACAGACTCAGTCAACCAGAAACTAATATAAAACCTAATATAAACCTTCTTCTTACAACATAAGTTGTAAAATTGAGGTTTATTATGAGAATATTAACGCTGTTTCTGAACTTTATGTCTGTGCCAAGTAAATTTATTTCATTTACCATGAAAGCAAACAGAGACAAAGCATTTTTGTACACAATGAATGTAGTTTCACTTTCCCCTTCAAGCTCAAAGCTCAACGAGCTTTTTAAATGAAACTTCATGAAACTGAGACATTCCATGTTGGTAACACTAAGGAAAAAAAAAGATAAAGGAGAAATTCCTGCAAGGGAACATTTCCTTCAAGGAGCATTTGAATCAGATCAGAATGATAAGGTGATGACAAAATGCAAGAAATGAGAAGAAAAGAATGCTCTGATTCTAAGTGTGTATGGGAAAGGCTAAAGAGGTGGGAAGAGAAAACAGCTACGGAAAACTTCAACAAGAAAATTATTTTAGTGTTTACTTTGTGTCATGGGGACATAACAAACCAACAAAAGGAAATACCCAGAAAAATTACCCTGCTTCTGGAATAATTGAAAAGTAGGAAGAGTATAAAGCTAGTGAAAAAAGAAACAAATGTCAAAGATAAATAAAAATGTGTGAATTCAGTTACTTTGTCCTAAACAATGATTTTCTTCTGTGTTTAAGTAAGCAGAGCTCCACACTTTGCTGTCTGCTTTTGACTCCTGTGTAGAGCATGAAGTCATTCTGAGAATCAACTGATTGTTGATTTCTGTGCAGAAATGGATTTTGAGCATAATTTACTTTTACATCCTTGTAAATTGCATCTACCTGTATCTAGTTTTATTATCTTGGTTTACCAATTGTTAGCTCCTTTCCTCAAAATGTTTATGTTGTGTTTTTATTACAGCCAAACTAATGCCCAATCAAAAGACAGATTTTATCAGAGATATTGTTAAAAAATCAACACCTAAATCTGCTACTGATGTAGCAGAAAGCATCTTACTGAAAAATGCAATGCAAAAATGCAGATTTATACACTGCATATCACTTTGATGATATGGAATATGTCACTGTTAAATATTTATTGCATTTCAAATCATGTTGACATTTCCCCTTGGATACATTATTCCAAAAACCACTATGGAATGGCTTCACGCAATTTTACTGATACTACAGAGATAGAGTGAAACAGTGAATTTCTAATTTTGTATTAGAGTATCTAAAGTGAAATGAAGGAAAAAATTACTTACATTGATAAAAAGAGTAGAGGGTGGAGATAGTATACTGCCTTTGAAAATGGGATACTACTGGAGGCTGATTCATCAGTACTGTTCAATCTTGTGGCCATTATAATTCTGCTGATCTTTAGTGTGGCCAATATTTCCTGGCCTGGTAGTATTTTCATTATAAACACTCCATTCACAAAGATTTATAACTACCCTATAAAAAAATTGCCATAAAATGAAACTCGGCACATAAGGTCTGAAGTCAGAGAACAAATTTGGTCTGACAGGATGGAGGGAATATGTTTTTCACCACATTTTTATGTAAGTAAAATACAGCTTTGATAGAAAAAAAAATGAGAAAAAAATTGGCAGGAAGTATAGTTTACATTGCTTGGCATAGGAAAAAATGAGGACAAAGGATTTATGCCACTCCAAATGGATATCTATTCTACAAATACTGTATTTAAAAGACAATTTTATTATGTGAGTATGATGTGAGAACTAAACACATACGAAACATAAAGTCTAAGACATTCAGGTGGTACAGCTGAACCCTTCCTCTGGTGCTCCCAGGCAGTTTCTTTGCGCACCTGAAGAACCAGGGAAATAGGGAGATAAATGGTAACAAAACTAACCCTTATCAAACACAAACACACAAAAAGCAAAACAAAATTCAAAACATATTTTATACCAGTTTGGTTTTTACTGTGGAGACAGATATGCTCTACTTCTGGGCTGTTCAAAGAGGCTGGAATGCCCGGCTGTTGGAAATGGTTATGAGGTGTAATTGGGCCACTCCTTTTGGCATCAGCTGTGCCTCAGCAAATGGTTGCACTGCAGACTCAGTCTTGTTTGAGCTGTGCTAGAGCTTCTGGCTGCATAAAAGCAGCAAAATTCATCATCTGTTCTTGATCATATTCTTCTACCTCTGTTACACCACTCAGAGTCACCCTAGAGGTATCTAAGGACAGAATGCTGTTCGAACTGTAGGAAATGTCCTCCAATGATAGGAAAAAGTCTTGGACTCTGGTAAAAAGTCTTTCCTTCAAAGAACTTTGTATTTATGTTGTAACATGGGGAATTAGTCTTGTTTATGTATATTTTACTGGGAAGGGGAGGGGAAGGGTGATTTGTGGGAGGTAAACACAGTTCCCAGTTTAATACAATGAGTTATTTAAACCGATTAAAGATTTTACATTTTTTTCTTCCACCAATGAACAAATTTCAGAAAGGTAAATAGATCTTACATTAATATATGCAGGGATGAAACTCAGTTTTTAGAACTTCTACCTTTCCAAAGCTATTCTATTTTTTACCCATATACTGAAAGCATTTATTAAACCATTTGTTATTCAGATTTAAACTCTCTAGGAAATATCTTTCTATGAAATTGTCCTTAGAAATATTCTTTAGAGGACCTTAATGTTATTTCAAGCTGCAACTAGATAGTAATAGTAGATGCCATATAAAAGTGAAATATTGCATTAGCTGGTAATTAGCTCTTTGGTTATATTAAAAAGTTTCCTCAAGTACTTGACAACAGAAAGACA
Organism: Corapipo altera; assembly: GCF_003945725.1. Lineage (NCBI taxonomy): Eukaryota > Metazoa > Chordata > Aves > Passeriformes > Pipridae > Corapipo > Corapipo altera. The sequence continues at coordinate 7,584,990 of NW_020884903.1, read as the reverse complement.
TACCTCTCCACAAGTTCTAAAGGAGAAAAGATAATTTTTTATTTTATTTTTTTTAAAACTCCATTTGATATTATAGGTTGTTCTTAATTAATAAGACTTGAGACCACAGGCATTTTTCTAAAATGTAAGGTTGCTTGACTTTCTTTAAAACAGGGCTTCACCTTTCACTTTACCTGCTCCACTTTCACTTCAAAGGACAGACTGAATTACTGAAAAACTGCAACTACTAATTTAAGAATGCTTGGATACTTTCCCACTGAAATAACAAAGACAATCTGCTAAACGGCATGAAGTCATTAAAAATGTTTCTAAATTAAAAATGTAAAGATGTAACCCTGGGAACTACCAACCTGTCAGACTCACCTCTGCGTTTGGGAAGATCATGGAACAGATACTCCTAGAAGCAGCATGGCTTTGCCAAGGGCATTTTCTGCCTGACCAAACTTCTACAATGGAGTGACTACCTCAGTGGACAAGGGATATCTGGACTTCTGTAAAGCCTTTGACACAGCCTCCCCCAACATCCTTCTCTCTAAATTGGAGACAAAAGGATTTGACGGGTGGACTGTTAGATGGATAAGGAATTGGTTGGATGGTCACATCCAGAGGGTAATGATCAACTACCTCAATGGCTCAGAGTGCTGATGGACATCAACGGTGAGTGGTGTCCCTCGGGGGTCTGTGTTGAGACCAGTGCTGTTCAACACCTTCATCAATGACATAGGCAAAGGGACTTGGTTACAGAGTTGATGCTAATTGCTGACATGGTAATAGTGCCCACTTACAGCCAGCGGTAACTTAAGAGCTTCCCATCTCCATCTCTGTTCCGTGTCCAGACTGAGAATTATTTTTTTCCCACGAATAAAGATTGTATTGTAATTTTTAAAGTTTGTTTAGTTATGAACGTTAAACATGCTACTTATCTTCAGTTAGTTACATCTTCTCTAGAGTTAAATTTTCATGCATTGATCTGAATTGCAAACCAAATTCCAGAGTATTTAGATGACAAACACACCCTCTGTACACAAAAAATACAGAAATGGATTTTATGACAGGTATTTGAGGTATATGTTGAGTTTGAAAAATTCTGTAAGTAACAGAAAACTTTATAAACCTAATTTTGGGGACGGATATGTCTGATCTGTACATTTCTATCCCTTCTTCTGAGTCATTTGGTAGTTGCCATTGCAGGTTTATTAAATGGATGGAATAAAGGAAAGGTTTCTGTCTGTACTGAGTGTAATAGCACTCTCAGTTCTTTTGTTCCTTGCAGAGATTACATATATAAAATATGTGGCAATAAGGCAGTTCACAGAGGCTAAACAAATTATTTTCCTCTATAATTTATTCTCTAAAATAAAGAAGTTCATTGATTTTTAGATTATATAAGTTTAATTGGAATAAAGTAGATGCCTAAAACATCAATGAAGCACTCAGGAAAGTTAATCCATTTTTCATGACTCTATAAATAATTTCTTCTAGCTGTAAAAACCTTCAATTACCCACCAGGAAATCAAAAACAATGGCTGTAATTCACTGAGGGATGCAAGTGGTGTTCTTCTGCTTTTTTATCCCTGGAAGGGAATTCGCTGTGATTCAGTGTGAACAAACTGTGTCATTTTTTCATCAGACCTGTGTAATGGTAGAGTGGAGATAAATCTGGTAAAGGTGTGTCAAAGTGCTTGATCTGCTTGTGTCTGGAGGTGGGAGGAGTCCCTTTTTCTTCACTCTTTTAGAAAACAGAAGAAACAGCTTAAGCCAAAGCACTTATTTCCTCCAACACCCACCTCCCCCCCTGCAATAAGCAAATAAACATAATAAGAAAACCAGTGTTAATAGTAAGACACACTGATTTTACCACCTACATGCCTTCTCTCTGGAAATTTGTTATTAAACCTGTAAATATTCTGTCCTGTGTTTAGTCTTTTTTGTTCCTCAGTTCACTGAGGATGTTTTTTTGTTGATATTCCCTCTGTGGCATCTCAAATCACAGAAGCTGTTAGAGCAGGGCAGCAGACATTCCTTCAAAAGATTTCCTTAATTCCAGCTGCTGGGAACTTGCGTTCTGGCAAACCAGTTGACCGATCTGTTGAAGCAGTAAGGGGTAGACAACTATCACCTCTTAAACGACATTCATTCTGCCCTATCTCACTGCCCGTTAGTGAAGTGTTACTAAAGCAAGGTAGCAAACGACAAAAAAAAGTGCCCATAGCACAAAGCAATAACCAGCAATCATATTCACAACATGACATGTACAAAGTAATTATACTTCATACAGGCATTTAGAGAAAAGAGTGTCTTACATTAAAGCAAGCCGTGTTGCTGCTGGCGATTTTGCTATTGGTTTTAACCAGAAAGAACTGCAAAACACAAGCTAAATTCATTATGAATGCCTGCTGTTGTAGCATACAGGTAACGGACGACGAGGTGAACAAAGATGAATGAATCTCACAGAATGGTTGAATGTTACAGATATGGGTGTTGAGTAGTGGTTTAGGAAAGAGCAAGACAGATGACATGGAGCCATCAGCAGTAGAAGATAAAGAAAAGTAATGTAGAGGACCCACTTCATAATTTCTGAATGAAATCTGGGGAATTTCTTACGTATGGCTAGACCATCCAGTGCTTCAGTCATTTTCAGCTATTTGCAGCCACACAGTGGCAGGTGAAATTCAGAATTTGCAGCTCAGATACAAAAGAGATTAAAAACAGGTTCCACCACCACAGCTTGCTGCCTTTTGTGCTATTCTCCTCTCAGTGCCTATTACAACAGAGCAGCATATAATGTAGAAGTATACAATAGGAGACAGTATTCTTGAATTATGGTACTACTTCTCAAGGAACACTGCAAAATTATGAACTTGCACGTAAATTTTTAGGTTTACTAGTACAGATTTAAAGGGAGGGAAGTAAATAACAGAATACAAGTAGTTTTTCAGTAGCACAAAAATGGGAATTTTTAGAGAACTGGAAATTAGCTATGATTTAAAAAGAAGTTAAATTGTGAATTCAGCAGAAAAGACAACTCTGAAGGCACCATATCTGATGAAACATGATGACACACTTTTATGTTAAGGTAAAATGGCAGCTTGCAAAACTTTGTTGTATGAGGTACTGGCTTTGGGTTGCAAGAGTAAAGCCAAACTCTTGCATATATATATGCATATATATATCCTCTATTTTAAGAGTACATTGAGGACAATTTTAAGGGGAAAAAATAACAACCCCCCCCAAAAAAAACCCTAACAAAGCAATTTATAAAGTAAAGAAAGCAAATGGCTTTTACCAGTTATTTTTAATTTATCTCTTTATAGCCTCCTTTTCCCTGGAGATATAATAATTAAAAATCAGTAATTGCCAAGACTTTTACTCATCACTTGTTAAACAGAACAAAGCAATAATGAATATTCCTTAGCTGAGTCCTCAAGTTGAAGTGTGAGATAACTCTCATGGAACAGGTATGCTATTAGCAGCAAAATATAGATGATTTATGTCACAAGCAGAAGAGGAGCTAAATCTTTTATGTTATAGCTCACACCAGTGATGACTGCACCATCCTGATTACTCAGGACACTTTCTGCATCACAAAATCACCATATTTACATCCCATTGCTAGAATTTGCACTTAAAATAATTTTCTTTATATAGTCTTGCAGCTGCAAACATGAGCACCACTAAGGCACAGAAGAGGGAGCATTACATGATTCTTGGAGAGTTTTGTCTCTCACAAGATGAGATCTTTGCATTCTTTTAAGATTTCATATTTTCCTTCATAAGCGGGACAATGGGATCCCGGTAACAGTTAGTTACTTCCACTTTTGTTTCTTTGCAATGAATATTTAATGAAATACAGCAATGGCTACAGAAGCCTCTAAAGTAGCTCAGAAACTGATGTACTGCCTCAAAATATCTGCCAGTCAGTACTCAGTACAACAATACTTGGCTTCATAAATTCACTGAAAGGCAAAACAAAATGAAACAAGTATTTTTGCCTTTTTAAAGACCTTCATGAGAACAATCATATACTAAAAAAGGAACTTTTCTGGGATGTGAAATCTGTCTGTCCATTTACTTTAGGGGATAATCAGGAATTGAATTTAAAATGCAACTGGGGAGTTATCTGAATTTTAGAAGAAGTTCAGACCTGCTGCTGAAGCCTGTGAACCATATGCTTTGTGCCTATAAATGTGTTTTTCAGACAATACCTGGAGATTTTAGTAGAGGCAATGAGCAAGGGGAAATCCAATTTTTATATCTTTGGTAGAATGGCTAAGCAGCAGTGACTCAGGCAGCTGGACTATCATGATGCATTACAGAACCCATCCTATATCACTATTAAATTCCTACTTTAAGAGTAAAAGTAAAGAAGTAGTAGTAACAAGGAGTACACTGAAAAATGCAGTTACAGTTTCTACCACCTGTTCTTCTTAATTTTAAAAATTAATTGCCTTGAAAAAGCAGCAGAGATGTAGTGAAATATCTTGAATATCCTTTCCCCAAAAGCAAAGAAAACAGAAAAGAAAAAAAAGGAAGGGAAGGTTTAGGAAGGAAGGGGAGAGGAGAGGGTTGGAGAGGGTCGGAGAGGGTCGGAGAGGGTCGTAGAAGAGAGGAGAGGGTCGGAGAGGGTCGGAGAGGAGAGGGTCGGAGAGGAGAGGAGAGGGTCGGAGAGGAGAGGGTTGGAGAGGGTCGGAGAGGGTCGGAGAGGGTTGGAGAGGAGAGGTCGGAGAGGGT